>NW_027530521.1:2908283-2968274 GCF_008692635.1 Crocuta crocuta | reverse complement strand
AGAAATAAGGGTGGGGGGGTGGGTAAGGTGACTGAAGTGGCAGTTCAGGCCTCAACGAGGCCATCAGGAACCCAGAATCCCAATCTGTGTTCTTGGACATCCTTGGTTTATTGGTTTTCATCCTTACGTGTGAGGTCTCATGGTCACAAGATGGCTGTTGCAGCTCCAGAACTCTCGTCTGCATTTCCAGAAGAAAGAGAGTAGAAGCTGATCTGTGAACTAGTGGTCTGAACTCTTTACTAAAAGTTCAAAGCTTTCCTTGAAAGGCCAATCCTCTTTCTTCCTACTACTGCTTGCCCCGACTCCCCCCACTCAGTTGTCAGATGCATCCCTTGTTATAAGGGAGGTGGGCGATGGAGCGTGTAGCTCTCTCACTTCTCTAGCAGAGGCGTGCAGGGCAACGGGGCCGGGAAACAAAGTCTCAGTGTTTTTCGTAGATAGGGAGGTGACCAAAAGTCTGGAGGCCAGTCCTTGCCGGAATCAAGTGGGGAGCATACCAGGCACCCCATAAAGGTTGGTGTCTGAATGGATGCTGGGAAGGGGTGCGGAAAGAGCAGCAGGTTTGGACCTCTCCCTCTTGCTGTAGGTTGGATGATCTTGAACAAGTCTGAATCTCAGCTTCTCTTTCTGTGAAACAATCGAATTGGGGCCTTTGACCCCTAACAGTGGGATGGAATCAGGGGTGTGCAACTGTAGGGGCGCCTGGGTGGCTCAGTCAGTTAAGCGTCTGGCTCTTGACTTCTGCTCAGGTCATGATCTCATAGTTCGTGGGTTTGAGCCCCATGTCGGGCTTGGTGGGGACAGCATGGAGCCTGCTTGGGATTGTCTCTCTCCCACTCTCTCTGCCCCTCCCCTGCTCACTCTCTCTCTCTCTCAAAATAAATAAATAACGTGAAAAAAAAAGGGAGTGTGCAACTCTAACAATAGCCCCCCACTGACAGAGGACTTGCTGTGGACAGGGCTCTATGCTAAACCCTCTGTGCTCTTTTCTCATCGCCTCCCCACAATAGAATTCCCCTTCTTCAGGTGTGACAACTAAGCACGAGATGAGGCTTTTAATGCCACGAGCTGGTAATCGGAGAGCACGGATCCAAACCAGGTCTCTTGGGCTCCACATGTTCACCTTTAACCACTCCACTGGTTTGGAGACAAAGCTGCCCAGAGTCCACCGGTATGAGCTCAGTGGACGCCCTTGCCCACCCTGCTCTCACTGGGTTAGGGACTCAGGATGAGCCAAGCTCGCCTGGGCTGTCCCCACCCTTCAGCGGGAGGTGGCCTGCAGGAGCTGGGCAGGGCCAGCCTCCCCCCCCCGCCCCCACCCCCAGCAGGCATGGAGTCCTGCCTGGCAGAGTGCCTTCCAATTAGACTCGGTCTCCCGCCCAGGCAGGAGGCAGAAAACAGGCGGGGCCCGGCGGGGAGCAGACAGTTAGACGGTAATTAGATGTGGATATGGAATGGCTCCCTTAATGAGGAGGCTGCTCTGGGCAAGGGACACTTAGCAGGAGTGGCGCTCCAGGCACCTGCTCCCCGCCGGCATCTTGCCCTGGCCACAACGAGGAAGAAAGAAGCAACCAATACTCTTTGTGGCCCTGGCCCCGTGTGGCCCCGGGTCCCCTGTATAATCACAACACCCAGTCTGTAGATGAGAATACTAGGACTCAGAGCCAGAGTAACCTCTCCGGGGGGACACAGCTAGGAAGTGACAGAGAAGGAGGTCGAAAGGTCGGGGTCCCCGAGCCGTGCTCGCCACCCTCTAGCGCACATTGGTCCTGTGTTCTTCGCCTGCTCACGCCTTCTGATGCTCCAGCATCTGATGGGCATGAAGAGCTCACACCAAGGAGGATGTTAGAATTATTTACCAGCTGGTATGCCAGGGCTGTGACATGGAAGACTTTCCACATTAATAACCAATATGGCTGTAGCCACAGATGCACCACGGCAGAGCCAGAGCCACTAGTGGGTCTGCCTTTAGCGTGGTGGCGTTCACTTCCGGGCCGCAGCAGGGTAGCCAAAGAGGCTGCTCGGGCCCTCCCCCTGAACACACCCTTCACCGCACCCCGGAGCTGGAGTCCAAAGCCCAGAGATGGGTGACTCACACCTTCTCCCAAGAGCAAGCAACAGACTTCCCAGGCAGGAGCAGCCAGCTCAGGGAAGCCCCCATCTGGCTGAGGCAATCTGTCCGTCTGGAAGAGGGTAGAGTACGCCAAACACTACAGCAGCTGTGCCCAAAGCCCGTTCGGCAAATCTGAACGAGTGTCCTCAAGAAAGAGGGTTCCCTGAAGAAATTTGTTTGGGAATCGCTGTGTTTCCCTTTGCTCTAGGGGAGTCACAGCCCATGGTGCTGTAGTAGAGGATCTCGGAAGTCCCCAGAGTAGAAAGGGTCCCTGGTGGGGGACCCTGACATTTTCTAGGCATTTTTAGCCACAAGGCTAGTCTTCGTTTAACCCCAGTAGGTCTCTGAGGACTTGAGTTTTCCTTGGCATACAGCTTTGGAAATACTGTTATGTACAAATCCGTCCCGTGATCCCAGCAGCCTGGACATTGCCAGTTGGCCACAGCTGACGCTGGGAATGATGGGTAAGTGGATCAGGGGAAAGGGGGTGAGGGCTGGGGAGATGGGAGCTGCTCTGCCCTCCAGAGGTCCTTTATTCCCCCGTCAACGGTTTTCTCCATCAAATAATCAAAGTCCATCCACAGGCCCGGCCAGCACCCAGCACTCCACTCAAGGTAGAAGAAAGTTTAAAGCTGCAACTCGGTCTCTGCGTTCCAGGAAACTAGTCCCCTCAGTGCCCAGGGCTCTGGACTGGAACAGACAGGGTTTGAGCACCAGCTCTGACCAGCTGTGTGGCCTTGGGCAAGTCAAGCTCTCTGAACCTCAGTTTCTATCTGAATAATTGGGTGGCAATGCTTAGACCACAGGTAATAGTAAAGACTTGATCATTATAATAGTGCGCTTAAATTTTTAAAAAAATTTTTTTTTAATTTATTTCTAGGAGAGAGAGAGAGAGACAGCATGAGCAGGGGAGGGTCAGAGAGAGAGGGAGTCACAGACTGAAACAGGCTTCAGGCTCTGAGCTGGCAGTCAGCACAGAGCCCGACGCGAGGCTCGAACCCACGAACCACGAGATCATGACCTAAGCGAAAGTCGGACGCTTAACCGACTAAGCCACCCAGGCGCCCCAGTGCACTTAAATTTTTTTTAAATGTTCATTTATTTATTTTTGAGAGAGAGACACACACAGAATCTGAAGCATCCCGATGTGAGGCTCAAACCCACGAACTGTGAGATCATGACCCGAGATGAACGCCGAACTGACTGAGCCACCCAGGCACCCTGATAATTATAATAGTATTTATGTCATACCAACTGCGTTGTCCCTGTGTAGCTGTCAACACTTTATGTATGTGAACATCACTTCCCTAACAATTCTATGAGGGAGGTACTGTCCCCATGTGATTGATCCATGAGGACACTGGGGCACAGATCAGTTGTGACGTGCCCAAAGTTCTGGCAGGGCCAGAGCTCAACCCCAGGGAGTCTGGCTCCTAAATCCACACCGGTAACCATCACACACAGAGCCTGGCCGCAGCAAGCACCCCACAAGTGGTAACAACAATTTGTCATTACAGAGATTCTGGGCATCTAGGGATTGCAGGGGTGGGGGCTGAGAGGAGCCCATCTAACATAGGATGAGAGAGACTCAGTAGAAAAGGACACGGTAGGGGATCTCTCCATTCCCAGAAAGCGTGGCGTTCTGTCTATCCCCTTTGGGTCTGATTTCATATGACAGTTACCCCACCCGTCAGGCGAGGAGGGGAGGCCTTATGGAGGGCATCCCACCTTCCCCAGTACCATCACGTTGGTTTTTTGGACCCTGCGGAGGGCAGTCTATCTTGCTCAGTGTGGCACTTCTGTCCCCGTATGAAGTGGCGCTCTACAGCTTGCTGTGATAGTGACAGGGCATGTCTGAGCCTGGGGTCTCTAGAAACCAGAGCCGATGACAAAGACTTAAGTTGAAGAGTGATCGGGGCACAGGTGTGCTGGCATGCAGCAGAGGCCACGCCCAGTTGCTCTGTCCTATGGGAATGCCAGGAGCACTCAGCCTCGAAGAAAGCGGAAGTGCTTGTACTCTGGCTCCACCTCCGCGCTTCCATTGGCCAAGATCACCCTAAGAGGGCGGAACTCCTCCCGACACTTCCGGGCTGCTCAGGCCTTCCACCGGAAGGATGCGGGGCAGAGGCAGGAGTGGGCGAGGCGGCGAAACTGGTCAAAACTTGCATGGGAAACAAACAGACGCCACCTGCGAAGTTGCTGGGCATCAGCGCTGTGGTCTGAACATGAAGCAGGACCGGATCTGAAGGCGAGCCTGCCCTCAGCTGTCGGATTCCCGGAGCTTGTGAAGTGTCGTGATCAAGTCTGTGCTTGTGACGAGTCCGCTGCTTCCAAATGGAGAATGTGTGGCCTGAAGGATCTGAAGTGGGGAGGCCACCAGTCTGTGGTGGGGGGGCTCAGCCAGGCGCATTGCTGGGCTCCGTGCCTGCCGCGCTCAGTGAAGCCACCGCCGCTGCTGCTGCAGGCCCGGGGAGCACCAGTGTCGTTTCTGAGCCGTGGGAAGGAAGACAAAGTGTTCCAGTCCTGAGATCTCATGAGATGGACATCACATGGAGGTGGGAGACTCGGACTCCAGTCCAGACTCAATTCTCTCTGACCTCAGCCTTCCCATCCAGGGGGAGGGAGTGCATTGTCCCGAATGATCGTGGGCCTTTCGTGTCTGAGGTCCCACGAGCCTTCGAACCCAGGATTGGAAAGGGGAACGTGGAAGTTTGTCACCAGCGCCGGACACCTAGAGAGGGAGAAGAGAAGGCTGTCTCCTAGGGCAGCAGAAAGCTCTAGAAGCTCAGTGTTGCCCCTGCTTACTTCTGGAGAAGCTGACAGCAATTCCCATGCCTCTCCACCTGCCTGGGCCACCATCTGTCTGGCTGACCCAGAGGAGGTGGGATGTCAAAGGGCAGAAGTCCATGAGGGTGAGGTCTCAGGAGGGAGCATAACCCGGGGAAAGGAAGTTGGCCGAGCAGCCCTGATCCTTTGCTGGAAGCTTTTGGCCTCTGCATGGATTTGAGCTCCGTGGCCTGCTGTCCGAGGTCCCTTACAACCAAACCCAAATGAACAGGTCAGCCCGCTCCCGTCAGAACCCAGAGCACACTACTGCTTTCCTTGGGCCACTAAGAGGATCAAGGCTCTGAAACCAGACAGATTCAGATCAAATCCTGTGTGATCTTGAAGAAGATACTTCACCTCTCTGAGCCTCCTTTCCCTCAGTTGTAAAATGGAAGTAATCACGCTTACATCTCAGGAGTTGATTCAAGGGCTGAACAAGATAAGGTAGATAATAGTATGCCTGACATGAAGCAGGACTTGAGAAACGATAGTAATTGTCATTAAGCCCAAAGTGCTATGTGACACCATCCCGGTCATTAAATGCCATCTATAGGCTGATAATGCCACCTTTATTGCTCCAGTCCTGGTATTCAGACTCAAGTAGACAACAGCACACGTAACACCTCCACTTGGGTAGGGATTCCCTCTGGCTCCCTCACGGGAGGCTCACCCATCATTCTTTCCTGCCAGAATGGCCCCACTCTGCACCTGGGTGCCTGGCCCCAAACTTCGGGTTTCTCCTTGATTCTGCTCTTCCAATCTATCAGCAAGACTGATGCTCTACTTCAGAGCATTTCCAGAATGTGACCACCTCCACGGCTCCTGGCTGGTGATAATTATCAGTATTACCAGCCTCCTAGCCAGCCTCTGGCTTCCTCTCCTGGCCTCTCACTCCACACAGCAGCCAGGAAGATCCCAGAAACGCGGGAACCAGACCATGGCACTCCCCAGCAGATACCTGCTAATGATTTCCCATCACACCTAAGTCCTTTCCGTGGCCGGCAGCGCCCCAGATGATATGACCCGAAGCTCCCGACAGGTCTTGTCTCCTATCACTCTTCTCCGGCTTCCGTTCTCCTTCGGCTTCAACCACACTCCTAGCCAAGGGCCTTCACATTCTCTGTTCCCTCTGCTGGGACCAGTCATCTCCCAGAGTTCTATAGGGAGCACTCCTCCCGCGGTGCTGCCCAGCCAACCTCCCCCTGATGGCAGGCGTGCACCCTCGCCTGCACTAGTCAGGGCGTACCCACAGGCCACTCACAGTGCTCGTGCACCTGAAATGTGGCCGTTGTAACAGAGGAACAGAATTTTCAATTTTATTGCATTTTCTTTACATTTAATTTTTAAATACTTATTTTATTTTTGAGAGAGAGAGTATGTGTGCGTGCACACATGGGTGAGGGGCAGAGACAGAGAATCTGAAGCAGGTTCCAGCCTCCTCGAGCTATCAGTGCAGAGCCCGATGCGGGGCTTGAACTCATGAACCATGAGATTGTGGCCTGAGGTGAAGTCAGATGCTTAACCAACTGAGCCACCCGGGCACCCTTTTACTTTACACTTAAATAGCCACGTGTGCCAGTGGTTTCCTCAGTGGGCAGTGTGGGTCCATAGGCTCAGTTTCTCCTAAAAGAATGTAAGTATAGGATGGAAGAGCCATGTCCCTTTTGTTCATGGATAGATCGCAGGGCTTAAAGCATTTTCTAGCACATGTAGTAAGTGCCCAAAAGAAACTCATGAATGAATGCCTCTATTATCACAGAATTACATTCTCTCCTTCCTATTTACATGAACGAGGACACTGAAGTCCAGAGAGGGTGAGCATTCAGCAAGTCACACACAGCAAATCGATGCCCACGGAATCCGGCTTTCTCCCCTGACCATCCCCACGCTACTCCCTGGAGGTTTGTTGGCAGCAGGGAACTGATTAAAACCATTCAGCCTGGTTAACCCCAGAGACTCTGAGATGCCAAACTCCAGGCGACAGTTGGCACAGGCTGGGACTGTCAACGAGCAAAAGCAGAGGCCCTGTCGCAGGCTGGGGAGGGAGTACCGAGATCCGTGTGGAGCACGCTAGGCAGAGGCCAAGCATCCTCGAATTGCTCAAGATGGCCGAAGCCCCAAAGCCCAAGAGATGGCTGACTTGACCATTTTCTTCTAAATCAAGAATTCTCTCTGGGTGCTGCATGGACCAGCCTCAGGAACCAGGAGTCAAAGAAAAATCAAGTTGGAAATTTTAAAAGGAAACAGGAAGCCTTGCTTCCTACTGGCTGGAGCAGGAAGGAGGTTTATAATTAGAAAACGAAAGGTGGGAAGGGGTAGCTTGGGGTCTGCGTGGCCTGAAAGGGCTGTTGGCTGGAGCAGCCCATGCCCCCGAGGTCAGCGCCGCCCGGGGCCCTCTGGGGGTGAGGCGGGCTCGAAGTCCTGAGGCCTCACAGCCGCAGCAGCCGCAGTCTGCAACCTTGTTACCCGGCCTCTCTGAACCTCGCACTACCCATTTGCACAATGAGGAGAGAGGAGCCCACCCCACGGGTGATGTGACAATCACGCACGAAATGCCCAGCACACTCGGTGCCTAGCAAATGGCAGCTGGTCTCATCATCACAGTCTCCTAGGGCTGTGAGAGATGGGGACAAGCTGGGCCTCTGACAAGCAGGTGCGGTGAGGACAGAGAGCCAGGCAGAGGGAACAGCCTGGACGAAGGCCCAAAGAGGCGACCGTGAGGCCGTGTTTGGGCCCCGTAACTGGCAGGCCCCAATTCTCTCTCTGCTCCTGTGACTTTAGGAGGCCATTTGTCTGTCCTGCCCCGGGAGCAGGATGGAGGGGGGCCGGGGAAGGAGAGCGGAACACAGGGCGGCAGCAGGCAGGCTGTCCTCTGCTTCCTCGGCCTGAGAGGTGACAATGGCTGCCAGGGGAGGGGCAGGAATGTGCTCCCCCTCCCCACTCATGGTTGCTACATTTAACAGAGAAACAAAAAACAGAACCGGATACCTAGTTAAATGGAAATCTCAGATAAACAGCAAATCGTTTCTTCGTGTCAGCACGGAGAAGGCAGGACATACGTACACTGAAAAATTATCCATTGTTGAGCTGAAACTTAGGTGTAACCGATTTGTCGTGGGCAGGACTGGGGTTGGGGGGGCAGGGCAAGCCTAGATCCAGTCGCCCCTTGAACTGGTCCCTGTCGCTCCCCAGGAAGTTCAAGGGCCAAGGGCCAGACCCACCCACCTCCCAGCTCCAGCCAGTATCACGCTGCCTCTTATCATCCGATCCCCTTGCTTCAGCCTCCAGACCTCTCCAGACCTGCTGGTGCCCGGGGCCGGGAGTGTGGCTCTCCGCCCTCCTGCTAAGGCTGCCCTCTGTCCTCACACCCCACCTCCCGGCAGGAGCCGGTTGGCTCCGTGACCCTCTTTCACAGCCCCTGAACCTTTCCTCCGTTACAGGCGGATCCCCTTCAGCATCTGCTTGTGAGCTGCCTTCATTGCTGCCTGCCCCGCAGCTTTGGCTCACTGTTGTACCCCGGCGTCTGGCCCCCGTCCCCAAGTTAGCGGGCGCTCCCACCATCTGCGCCATGCTGATGAATAGAAACTATTCCAGGAAGTGGGGAGGAGGCAGAAGCACCCACGTGCTCACACCTCCCCTGAGAGTAAAGACCATTTTCAAACCTGGCCTTCAGCCCCCAGACAGGACGGGAGCCCGTGGCCATGGTCAAGGGGCCAGACGTCTCTCTCGAGCTCGGCACACCCAGCTGCTCACGTTGAGCAACCCTCTCCTCCTTCCCGAGGCCCCGTGGCCCCCCCCCCACCCAAGGGGTGCCCGACACCCCTCTCGTCTCTGCTTCAGGGTGAGGCTTGTCACTGAAGCTTCCGGTGCTCCTGACAGGGACGCTGGCCTCTCTTCCCCCAGCTAGGCTGGAGTCTTGGCGCCCGGGGCCTGTCTGTGACATCCTGTCCGTGTCCCCAGTACCTCACAGCGTCTGCACGCATAGTACCAGCTCAACAACCGTCCGTAGGGTGAATGAATGAGTAAATGGCCCGTTTCCTCCATGCCGCGTTGAGTTTTTCAGGGACTTGAGGGGGGAAGGGAGAGAGCAGCGACAGCAGATGGCCACTGGGGCCGGGAATGAAGGCTAAAAAGAGAACATGATGCGGAGAAGGGGGCTGAAGCCACAGGCACGCTTCTCTACATTGATGTCATCTTGGACCAAACCCAATGGGGCCGGGCCGGGTTATCACAAATTATGTCTCCCCAAGCTAGTGTTATCATCTGATTTCGAGCAAATTACAGAATTAAGGGCGGGGTTGGCTAGGCCTGTTCTATATTTGGGGCTGGCATATCAGCGGAGCCAGCGAGAGCCTGCCGGGACTGCGCTCAAAACCCTGACTGAGGTTGGTTTGGGCCAGAACGTCGCCTGCTCCCCCAGACGGCTGCCGATCTCACAGGCAGGAGGTGGAGCCTGGGGAGACAGGTCAGCCCCCAGCCCTCCCCGCTCCCCGTTCCCATTGACTCAAATTATGGAGCCGCGGCCAGGGTAAGGGGTGGCAGCAGGCAGATGCTGTGTCGCCAGAAGGTGTTGCTGGCACCTCTGATGGGGACGAGATTGCACGCCCAGCATCCAGGGAGGTGGGGAACATGTGCAGAGAGGAACCAACGAGGCGAGAACGAGTACATCTTGTTGGAGCAGGAAGGGGNCTCTGCTTAACATTCATTTCCCTCCTTCTGGAAACATCATCCTGGCTTTCCTTTGAGGAACTGCCCATCCGCCCCTCACAGCTGTGTTGTCCCAGCAGGGCTGACACCTTCCCACTCCTGAGATCTAGGGGTGGGTCCAAGACAATTGCCCTGAGCTTCGCGTGGCTCAGGAATGGCTTGCTCTGGAAGCTGGGTCAATCGGGGTCAGCCCTGGGACTCCGGGCGGAATTTCTGGGAACAAACTGTTCTTCCCCAACTGAAGTGGAAGCCGGAGGGAAGGAGGCCCTGAGTGATCCATTTATGTCAGAAGGAGGCTAGTGCAAGGGAAGCAGAACTGGGAGATAGAATAAGAAAGGCTGGATCCTGGATCCAGCTGTACCTGAAGCTCATCTCCCACACCATCCGGAGGATAACCTGAGAAAAAATTCCCTTTGAGCTGAGTTTCCGTGATTTACAAATCAAAGAACTGACTCATTAACTTCAGTCCTCCACTCCAGCCACATGAGCCTAGTTGTAAGTTCTCAGAACAGATCAGAAATCCCCCCCCCCCCTCCAGATTCTTACTCAAGCCATAACCTCTGACAGGAATGACAGTGGCACCTCAAGACGTCCTGTTGAAACCCGTCTCTCCCCTTCACACAAATAGCACCTACTTCACGGAGCATCCTGCGATGTTTCAGTCATGTTACTTCTTTGTCGCTCCCACAGAGGACTGAGCAAACTCTTGTGACAGGACTCATGTGGTGGCACTGAATCGGCACATTTTTGTGTATATTTAACTCTGCCCTGAAGCCTCGCGCCACGCTGGGAGCATGAGCTAATCTCATCTTCACACCCGCCCCTTGAGGTGATATCTTTACAGTCTCTGTCCCACAAGGTGGCATTGACTCAGGCAGAGACCTGCTTCATGGCCAAGGTTAGAAGCAGGTCAGCCCCCCACCCCCACCCCAGAGCTCCATTTCTGGCCAGCTATGCCAGCCTGGCCACTGGCTGGTTTGCCTGCCGGGGCCTGTCTCCCACCCTCACTGCAGCAGCTCGGGGGAAATGCGCAGGGTCCGGAATGTCCACACTGCGGTCGCCATGGGTGGGCTCACATCTAAGCTTCGCTTCCTAGTGGCTGTGCGTCCTTGGGCAGATCGCTCCTCCGGGCTTCACCTCACCTGTGTGTTATTATTACTGCAGCGAAACACACCTGTCACGAAAGGGACCATCTTAGCCGTTTTTCGGTGCATAGCTCAGTGGCATTAAATACGCTCCCAGCGTCGGGCAGCCGTGGCTACATCTCCAGAGCTCTTTTCACCGTGTACAATTTCAGCTCAGTTCTCATTATACACTAACTCCCATTCCCTCCTCCTCCAGCCTGCGGCAACCACTCTACTCTCCACCTGTGTGAATCTGATGCTCGGTTACTCCATGTAAGTGGAGTCGTGAAGTATCTACCCCTTTGTGACTGGCTTAGTTCACTTAGCTTGACGTCCTCAAGGTCCGCCCCTGTTGTAGCACATGACAGAATGCCCTTCCTTTTCAAAGCTAAGATTCCATTCTACGTATCGTACCTTTTTCTGTTTGTAGTTTCAAGTTTTTATTTAAACTCAGTTTGTTGACATACAGCATAACAGTAGTTCTGGGTGTGGATTTCAGTGATTCGTAGCTGGCGGTGCTCCTCACGGCAAGTGTTCTCTTTAGTACCCGGTCCACACTTGGCCCCTCCCCCTGCTGCTTACCTCATCTTTATTTTCATTTTTAACGTTTATTTATTTATTTTTAGACTTTAAAAAACATGTTTATTTATCTTGCAGGGGGAGAGAGAGAGTGTGCATGGTGGAAAGACAGAGAGAGAGGATCCAAAGCGGGTTCTGTGCTATCAGCTTGAACTGAGGTTGAACTGAGGCTTGAACTCACAAACCGTGAGAACATGACCTGAGTCAAAGTCAGATGCCCAACCAACTGAGCCACCCAGGCACCCCTAATGTTTATTTATTTTTGAGAGAGAGACAGAGACAGAGAACGAGTGGAGGGAGGGATAGAGAGAGGACAGAGGATCTGAGGCAGGCTCTGGGTGCTGACAACAGACAGCCGGATGCAGGGCTTGAACTCAGGAACCGTGAGATCATGACCTGAGCTAAAGTAGGAAGCATAACCGACTGAGCCACCCAGGTGGCCCTCCCTTTAAAAGGAGGCTAGACTCCACGTCCACATTAGCGTTGGTGCCGTGGCCACCCACATCTGCCACAGCCAGCTGGACAGGAAGTGTACAGAGTATCCTCAGGTGTGGGGGAGGGACATGCTCCCACCTGAGCCTGGATGATGGCAGGTTGGTGCTGAGGTCCCCACATCGGCACTCTCCCCCCTCTGAAATCAGTGTCTATGATGGAGGAAAGGATAGGGAAAGAACTTGCAGTGTCTCTACAACCTCTCCAGCCCATCCTGGGAGCCGGGGTGTCCGTGCAATGACAGAGCATTCTTGACCCCAATTCCTCTCCAGTCCGGGGACCACGCACTCCGAGCCGGGAGCTGGCCTGGGAGCCGCCACCCCCGCTCATCCCAGCTGCCAAGGAGATGCCCATTGGCGGGACAGCAGTGCAGGAGAGCGGGAAAGAAAGTGCCAGTCCAGAAACTCTTGGCTCAGCCCCCAGTGGAAAGGTGATGTTTCAGTTTTCCCCAAGGATCTGCAAGGCAGCAATACTGTGGAGAAAGGAAAAGAAACACTCAGTGCACGTTCACAGGAGCTGCCTGGGGACGCTCTGGGGAGGAAGCAATCCTGCCAAGCTGATGATTTGGCCCCAAAGACCGGCTTCGAGGAAGGACTCCTTTGGGACAGCACTGACCCTCTGGACTCCAGACTCTCCTGGGCGGCTGCATGGGCTGGGCCAGGCTCAGGGCTGGGCGCCCTGGAAGGCAGGGCAGGCAGAGGTGGGTGATGCGCCACAAATCACCGTTGGCCTCTTGGCCATGCTTGGGTTTAGCAGGTGCAGTACGCTGAGTGACTCCCAGATCCTGCAGCCTTGAGGACCATCCAGAATGCTCCCTCCCTCCTTGGAAAATTCTAAAAATTAGAATCAAAATGATCACTCAGTTCCCAAGCCCAGGGGCTTGGTGGTTTCAGGGAGCTATCCTGGGTGGGAAGGGGACAGCCACTCCAGCTGTAAATGATGGGGCTGGGAAGCCACTGTCAGTGTGACCCCCACCCCCACCCCCACCCCCACGTAAGGAACATACCACTCCCTGCTGTGGAAGATTGGAGGAAGGTCTTAGCTCTCCCTGCCAGGTATAGAATTCTGCAGCCTCATCCTCCTCATCCACTGGGGATTAAAAAGTACACTTATCAGGGGCGCCTTGGTGGCTCAGTCCATTAAGCGTCCGACCTTGGCTCAGGTCATGATCTTGCGGTTCATGGATTCAAGCCCCATGTTGGACTCTGTGCTGACAGCTCAGAGCCTGCAGCCTGCTTTGGATTCTGTGTCTCCCTCTCTCTGCTCCTCCCCACCCCATTTCTCTCAAAACTGAATAAACATTAAAAAAAGGTACACTTATCGTGATGAGTACCAAGCAATGTATAGAATTGTTGAACCACTATATTGTACGTCTGAAACTAACATAACTCTATTTTTTTTAAGAAATCCTTTTGGATTTTTTAAATAGTTTATTTACTTATTTTGAGACAGAGTAAGAGAGGGGAGGGGCAGAAAGAGAGGGAGAGAGAGAATCCCAAGCCCTATAGGGACCTTGATCCCATGACCCATGAGATCACAGCCCGAGCTGAAATCAAGAGTCAAAGGGGTGCCTGGGTCGGTTGAGCATCTGACTTCGGCTCAGGTCATGATCTCATGGTTTGTGGGTTCGAGCCCCACGTCGGGCTCTGTGCTGACAGCTAGCTCAGAGCCTGGAGCCTATTTCAGATTCTGTGTCTCCCTCTCTCTCTGACCCTCTGCTGCTCATGCTGTCTCTCTCTCTCTCTCTCTCAGAAATAAATAAAACATTAAAAAAAATAAGAGTCAAAGACTCCACCAATGGAGTCACCCAGGTACCCCATAACACAGTTAACTATACTGGAATTAAAATTTTAAAAAACTTAATTAAAAAAAAAGAATTCGGGGCGCCTGTGTNGTCTCTCTCTCTCCTAGAAATAAATAAAAATATTAAAAAAAAAAAGAATTCTATATCCATACTGTTTGCTGTGTGCCTCGGCCATAGCCTCCGCATAGGGGAAATATACTTCTTTGGCCCAGGAGGTTGGGCCTGGCCCCACGACTTGCTTGAGCCAATGGAACAGGAGAGGGCACAGAGGGGACACTCTGAACGTGCCTGCATAATCTGGCTCGGTCTCTGCACTTCATGCGCCAGGCAGTACCAGTCCAAGTGAAAGGAGAAAACCAGCGGGAAGTGAGTCCCCAGCCTGGTGCCACACGACTGGTAGTGGCGCGCCGCCGACGCCCCCCGGACTGCAGACCCGGAAGCGAGGAAACGAATCATCGGCTCCTGCAGGCCTCCGAATGGTGCTGTTTGTTCCTCAGCAGCATGGCAGCCCGGGCTGACTTACATACCACATGCACATCTGTGTGTCCAGACAAGACAAGCACAGGCTCATTCGTGAACACATGTGGGATGTGTACTAAACTCGTGTCATAAAGACTCGAATACAAGCTGAAACCCACACACAACTCCGCCCCTCAGGGCTGAAGATCAGGAGATGCAGTGCCTGTGTCACGGATCATTTTTGCAGCCCTCACTGGGCCTTGCTCCCCACCTGAGGCTGGGAACCAGGGCCCCCTTTCTTCAAGCAGAAGCCTGGGGGCGTGGGGAGTGGGGCAGTGACAGCCGTGTGTCCTCACCTCTGTGTCCTGCGGTGACTGGCCCAGGGTGCGGCACACCTACTCAAAGGCTCAGTTTGAGTGCGTTGAATAGACACAATCCAATAGAGCGCTGGGGATGTTCTCTGGGGACTCTGCCCCACCCCCCTCCCCCGCCCAGTCCTGGAATTCTGGGATTCTCCTGGGCAATGCCGATGAGCCAGCAGCCCACCAGGCCAGTGGAGGGAGCCTCCTGGGGAGAGAGGAGGTTGCGTGGGAGACTGGGGCACTGGACCCAGCTGTGGCTGTCTCTGGGGCCCTGCCTCTGAGCCCCACCCTGCCCTGGGCGTGGGGAGCCCCGTGGGCCTTCACTGACTTAGCCTCAGGGTCCCACTCTGAACCAGGAACCTAGGACATCTGGTGGTGACAGAACCGGGCTCTGGTGTCCGACTGCGAGGGTTGGGTCCCTGCTCTGCCCCTGCTCACCTGTGGGTCCTTGGGCAAGTCCCTTCACCTCTGCGAGCCTCCGTTTCCTTCTTCGTAGCCTATTGAAGGCCAACCCCTGATCTGAGCCTCAGACAAGGCCCCTCTCACCTCTGCATCATCTTCCCCCCTCCCTCTGCATCATCAGTTTCCTCCTCTGTCATCCTCAGCGGCTTGTCACTGTGGTCGGATTTCTCCTACCTTGAATGAGACGAGCACGGAGACCCTGTCCGGGTCCTGCCCCCCGGCACATCTGTGTTCTCAGTCACCCCTTAGAACACAGCTCCTTGAAAGAGCTGCGGGGCCACGTCTGTGAAGGCAGGCGGCCCCCGCTCCCTCTTCCTGTGCTCTCCCGAGCCGACTTCGGTCAGGTTTTGCCCCCGCGTTATTCGGCCATGGCCGCTCTCGTCGGGGTCGGGACGGCCTCCGTGTTGCTAAATCCATAGTCGTTTCTTGGGCTTCTCTTACCGGGCTCACGTCACAAGCCGATCGCTCCCCCCGTGGGTTCTCCGCGCTCCTGGCTCTCTCCCTGCCTCCTGGCGGCACCCCTGCTCTGCCGCTGGTCCCCTCCCCTGCCAGCCTCTAAGCCCTGAGGGCCCTGTCCATGTCTCTTCCGTCCACACCCGCCTCCTCAGGGAATCAGACACAAATACCGTGTGCCGTGGCGAACACCACCCAGACGTGTGCCCTGACCCCCAGTCTCGGACCCAACCGCTTACTGGCCTGTCTCCACCCCACAGCTGGTAAGCATCGAATCCCCATATGTCGGCATCTCAGCAAATGGGAACGCCCGCTTCCCATCACTCACCCCAACACCTGGACCCTTGACCTTCCTCTGGCGTTCCCTCCAGCCCTTCAGCACTTCCTGTCTGTCCCTGCACCTCCAGGATGCGTCCCCTTCTCACTTCCTCCCTTCCAGGGTGATCCCTGCATGGCAAATACCGTCCCCCCCCAACCAAAGGTTCCATCTCACTCAAGGTAAAAGCCCAGGTCCCTGCCCTGAATCGCAGGGCCCTACCTGGTCCCAGGCTCTGTGGACCCCCAGGTCTCTGCCATGCATGACGTGAGAAGGCCCACCAGAGGGCCCCGAGCCCTCGCTCACCCGACTATAGTTGCACTGATCCCGCACTGCTCCGCAGACAGTAGGGGCACAGCCCACCCTACGGCCTACACAGTGGCCGTTCCCCCTGCCGGGAGCACTTAGCCCAGGGACGCACACGGCTGTGCAAGTCTGTGCTCAGATCTGCCCTTCTCCTGAGGCCTTTCCTGAGTACCCGATTTTCCATCGTAAGCCCACTCACCAGCCCCTTCCCTTGATCTTCCTCCGTCGTGCTGGTATATGACTTTTATTGTTTTCACTGTAGATTGTAAGCTCCATGAGAGCAAGGATCGCTGTGTTTTTCATGGCACCTAGAACATGGCAGGAGATCGGTAAATGCCTGTTAATGAATCAGGAGCAAATGAGAGCAGTTCTGCACATGCCTCCCTGGGGTTTGAGTTCAATGAGAGAGTACGGATTAGCTGCTTGAGTGGGGCATGTGGGCCGACACAAAATGGTTAGCCATGTTGTTATTGTCATGGCTACCATCACCCCCACCACCACTACCACCATCATCACCATTATCACCTTCATCACCTCCATCATCATCACCATCATCATCACCACCATCATCATCACCTTCACCATCATCATCACCTCCATCACCATCACCATTATCACCATCACCATCATCACCTCCATCATCATCACCATCATCATCACCATCATCACCATCATCACCATCACCATCATCATCATCACCATCAACACCAACATCACCATCACCATCATCACCTCCATCATCACCACCATCATCATCATCACCTCCATCACCATCATCATCATCATCACCATCACGACCATCACCATCATCACCATCACTATCATCACCATCACTATCATCATCATCACCATCACCATCATCACCATCACCATCATCATCACCATCACCATCATCATCACCACCATCACCACCATCACCATCATCATCATCATCATCATCTCCTTTTTTCTCCGATGCAGGGAGTAGAGTTCAAGAATCACAGAGAATAGCCATAGCAGACTAGGCCACCTAGATGAATCCTCTCTCGATGACAGGAAGACCACCCCTCTGCAAGGAGACTACCAAACCTCAAGGTGGGATTTCAAAATTCTAGAGCTGGGATGGACCCAAAATGTACCCTGTGTAGTTTTAAATTCTTTTTTTTATCCTTTGTTGTCCAGTGATCCTCTGCCCAACCCAAAGTGGAAACAGGAAAGAGGGAGAGATTGTTCTGGTTGAACTGGAGGGGTCTGCCTGGAGTTCTGCCCAGCCCCAGGCCTCCATGGACCCCCAGGGCTTTGCCAAGTGCCCCCAACCAGAGAGGGGGAGAACCCCCAGCCAGAGGGTCCCCTTTCCTCTCTCCAGTCTGCAGAGGAGGAAGCTGGGCAAAGCTAGGTTGACCCTTCCCCACAGTGGCTGGGGAGGGTGGATCCCTGGACTCCGGGCAGAGCCCCCCTTCCTGTCCCCACACCCCCAGACCTCCATTGTCATAAGTTCCACGTTCCTCCAAGTGCCACACTCCATCCAGCCCATGTAATTGAAGCCAATTATTTAGTACAAAAGAACAGAGAACGCATCAGTTCATGCCTTTGTCTCCACAACGGGGCCTCGGACAAGGAGCTCCAGCTGCCTTTGCCTTTGTCTCCAGAGATGCTCATTAGGAACCAGCTGAGCTCAGCCTCCCAGGGCAGGACCCGGCCTGCCAGGGGCAGGCTGTGGTGGCCAGAGCAATTTCCTGAGCACTTCTGGGGCAGGGGCCCAGCGGGGGGCGCAGAGCTCCTGACATGGGACAGAGAGCTCCCAGAGAGGCCACGGGGTGTAAGAGTCGGGGTGTCTGAGAATCTTGGGGGATGCCATTCTCCCCGCAAGTGTTGGGGTCCTGACCTATGGGGGGTGGAAAACCAGGGGGGGCTGTAAGTTATCCCGTAGAGGACTCAGCACAGCACCTGGAACGTGGCGCACGCTGATGGGAGCTGTCTTTACCCATTTGTGATGGTTACGACGTTACTGTCACTAAAACAGTATTGCTAGCTTTGGAGCCGGCCAACCTCAGTTAGAACCTGGTCCTGCTGTGTGACCTGGAGCATTTCACAGAACCTCTCGTCTGTGAAATGTCGCATAAGGCTGTGTAGTGCACAGACCTCAAAGGCCTGTTGGGAGAACGGCAGACTGGGATGGAGACCCGATGTGCGGAAGAGACAGCCAGCTCTGCGCCGGGCACTTGGAAGTCACAGTTTTCAGCCTGTCGTCACCCAGGGCAGCCCAGGAGAGGGAAGCGTTCACCTCTGCTCTCTGCAGAGGGCAGGCTGCTCACCCTCTCGGAGCCTTGGTTCCTCCTCTGGAAAGTGGGGGCCACGATGGCCCCCACAGAAAGGACAAGAGCAGCACGCAGTCTCTAGGATCTGCATGGTAAAGGTCACCTCTGATGGCTTATCCATCCCACCCCGTGCTGCCTTGTACAAATGCATTTGAATGCACAGAATCTTCCCAGCGACACCCGACCGAGCCCCATTTCGGATCTAGAGACACTGAGTTCAGCAAGTTTAAAGCAACGTGTCTAAGACCAATTACGTAACAAACAGCAAAAACAGGATGTCAGCCCAGCCGCGCTGAACCCAAGATGGCGCGTGGAACCGCAGCACCTTATTCTACCCTGTGCCCTCCAGCCTGAAAGTAGTTCCCTGCTTCTACCCAATGAAGGAAAGGGACCTATGGATGTTGGCACAGTTAGAGAAAATCAGGGCAGGCTTCACTGAGGCAGTGGCATTTATGTCTTGAGGGATGGGTACTATTACATCAGGAAGACGCTGGGGAAGAAAAGGCCTGGGAACAGCATGAAAAAGGCGCTGAGGACCAGAGTGTAGGACACGCGTGGAGGATAGTCCACGATCCCTCTGGTATGGCTGGTGGGGCGGGAATGGGGTGAAGGGTCACCAAAATGAGGAGCCTCCATAAGCCTGTTCTAAGACAGCCCCCGAAGCCATCTCTAGAACCAGCTTAGGAGTTGCCCTCCAGCGCCCTCCCTGCTCTGTGTCAGCTGTCAGGGACAAGCACCTCTGTTTGTGCCAGGCCCCTCTCCTTATCAGGACCTTGACGGCTGCCCGAGGCCCCTGACCTACTTACACAAAGCTCTCCTTACTATAGGGAAGGCTTCCTCAACCTTGTACCGTTGACATTTGGGGCAAGAAAACTCCTCACCGTGGAAGGCTCTTCATCTTGTGCGCTGGCAGGGTCTCCAGACTTGGCTAAATGTCCCTAACGGGAATACAATCAATCACCCCTGGTTAAGAACGGCTGCTCCAGAGCCTCCCTCCCTGGGTCTAGGTGTGGGCCCCCTTGGGTCCTTTACCCCAGACCAGCGGCCTCACGTGCTCCCAGGGGGCAGCCCCTCTCCCCCTTCCAGCCGCTTCTGGGGATGGACAGGCAGGGCTGTCTCCTGGGCAACGAGCTGGTCCCCACCAGGAAATGATCATCTTTGCCTCACCGTAGCACAGGCGAAGACAGATGTACCGGCCTCCTCACCCAGCACACACTGCCACCCCCATCCATTACTGCCCAGAACAAACACACACCTCATCAGGTCCCGGGGCATCAATTTTTTAATAATGACAAATCTCAGTGATTTTCCAGAAGGTCAGCCGGCCTGGGGCAGAGAGGTAACTCAGCCGTTCAACTCTGATAAATCATCCTCATTAGCGGAGGGGAGCAAAGCAGAGTTTTGTTTTGTTTTCTTTTCTTTTGGTCACAGTTTTTATTATAAAGGCAGCAAGAGCAGAAAGTTCAGGAAGTAGAGAATAGAACATCAGTTGTCTGGCCCCTGAGATGGGATTTCTGCTGCGGATTTGGTCGGGCACTGGCTGGGTCCTCTGTAATTACGGCGTGGGGCGTGCACGGTGGCGGTATTCTGGTTTCTTCTGTTTCTATCTCGAATTGTGTAGAATGCCAAGAACATCTCTTCATGTTGCCCCACGAGGTCCATCATTCCAGGACTGTGATGTTTATCCGAAGTGTGGCTTTGGATAGCAAGGGGCCTATCTTCACGGGTGGGGCCCTCGAAGGCCTGTGGCCTCCTAAACATGAGGACGTGGTGTTTATTCAAACGCGGGTCTTAGGAAGGTGGTCAGATCCTTGGGTGGAGCATGAAATCCAGCAGCTTCGTAATTATAACGCTGTGAAACTGACTTAAACGAGGGCTTGGGAGCACCAGAGAGTGATCCGTTCCTTGGGTGGAGCCCTTGAGATGCCAAGATTTCAAAATAATAAGGCTGTGCTATTTGGGATCACAAAGCCCAGTGGTTTCTAAATTGGAGACTGTGTGTTTTCCCACAGGGAAAGGGAAGGGCAAGGCCACGGGCCCCTGTAGCTGCCAAGGCCTTGGGCATCAGTACTTGGATGTCAAGTCTTTCTGGTCAGAAATATGCCTCCCGGGACCTGAAGAAGGCATGAAGTGTCTGCCACACCGGGGTCAGCGCAGAGCCCACTCTGGGGGAGGAGGGGTGCTCGGCGGGAACGGGGTCTGCGGGGCACACGGGCAGCCACGTGAGTAAAGATGAACTCTGGCCCTTGAGCTGGGCCCGGCAACGCAAGAAATCATCTCTTACATTGTAAGCTGCGAGAGGCAGGGAGGAAACCGACAGTGGCCCTGCTGGAAAATAATTGAGGGTGGGATCCTTACTGGGGGGGAGGGGGTGGTCAGAAGGAGGAGAAGACGCAAGTGAAGTGCCCTGAGGTGGGGACGAGGGGACAAGTGTGGCCAGAGACAGGGGAGTGGCTGAAAGGGACTCCCAGGCCACCGTGAGGGTTTGCACTGAGTCGTGAGGGACCCACAGACTGGAGGGTTTGATCTTCCAGAAGGACAGTCTGGTGGCTAAGCAGAAAGCGTGTCACGGAGGTGGGGGCGTCACTTGTGCAAACAGGGAGACAAGTCAGGAGGAGGCTCCACCTTCCTCCAGGAGAGAGACGCGGGAGACAGAGCGAAGATGTTTAGTCCTTCCTCTTCCTTCCCGGGGTCGTATTTGCGAAGTCAGCCCCTTGCTAACATTTCTTTGTACCAAACCAATGTTTGTGGTGCTTTTACAGTCATTCGTGCACATGCGCGGAGCAGCGAAACGTTCAGGTTGTCCACGTGCGTGCTCCTGGCTGAGGTCAAATGAGGTGATGATCTGGCCCTTGGGGGCAGCCCGTACTATAAACAAGTATCCTTTCCACAGTCTATTTAGCGCTACATTTCCCTCCCTTTGTGCTTTTGGTTGGTGAATTTGTTCTTTAAAATCATCTCCAGTTGGGGGCACCTGGGTGGCTCAGTCGGTTGTCCGGCTCAGGTCACGAATTCAAGGTTCGTGGGTTCGAGCCCTCGCATCAGGCTCTGTGCTGACAGCTCAGAACCTGGAGCCTGCTTTGGGTTCTGTGTCTCCCTTTCTCTCTCTCTCTCTCTCTCTCTCTGCACCTTGTGCCCACCCCAAAAATAAAAATAAGCATTTAAAAATAATAAAATAAAATAAAGATTAAATTTTTTTAAATAATCATCTCTAATTGTAGTGCAGAAGTGCCGTCTCATGTTCCTAAGCACAAGTAGGCTGTGACGTGTCTTATGGAGAAAATACTTGTGTTAGATAAACTTTTTTAAAATGTTTATTTATTTATTTATTGAGAGAGAGACAGAGCATGAGTGGGGGAGGGACAGAGAGAGAGGGAGACAGAGAATCGCAAGCAGGCTCCACACCATCAGCACAGAACTCAATGCAGGGCTCGTACTCATGAGCTGTGAGATCATGACAGGAGCCGAAACCAAGAGTCAGACGCTTAACCGACTGAGCCACCCAGCCGCCCCTCGAAAAGCTTTATTCAGGTCTAGTGCTGTTGGCTGTGAGTTCAATGTTAATGAACCAGTATATATTAAGAAAGATGTCTCTTTTTTTTTGGTGTTTTTATTTATTTCTGAGACAGAGAGAGACAGCATGATCAGGGGAGGGTCAGAGAGAGAGGGAGACACAGAATCTGAAGCAGGCTCCAGGGTCTGAGCTGTCAGCACAAAGCCCGATGCGGGACTTGAACCCACGAACCGCGAGATCATGACCGGAGCCAAAGTCGGACGCTTAACCGACTGAGCCACCCAGGTGCCCCCATAATTTTTATGGGGATTTCTTGTTGAAGGGATTAATATTGTAAACCTATTAAGTCATATAAAGTATATTTTTGAAATTAATTTCACCTGCCTCTTTTTATTTTGTTTTGTTTTGTTTTTTAAGTGTGGCCTCTAGAAAATGCAAAACTACCTGCATGGCTCCTACGGGATTCTGACCGCAGAGTGTTGCTCGCAAGCATGGAGTCAGGGCCCGGGACCTGCGGGTCTGAAAGCCAGGGTGGCGGGGCAAAGGCGTGGGTACAGAGCCTCCTGCTGTAAATGCAGGACTCTGTGTTCACCAACCTGCTGACCCCCATCCTCTCACATTTGACATTTATCAAGATTTTGTCACAGTTGCCTCTTGCGTTCATTTTAGCAATGGTTAAGATTTCCCCAGGCACCTCTTAGAAGGGCAGCGATAGCCACAAATTCTGTCCCCACCACGGAGAGGTGGAAAGTATGTTGGCGCTCCTGGATGCGGCTGGCCACGCCACTTGCTTTGCCCAACAGGACTTGAACAAACATGATGCAAGCAGAGGCTTGAAAAGCGCTTGGACTTCTGAGCTTGCCCTTTCTGGCTGCTCGGTTCTCCCCACTGAGGCCACTGGAGAGCAGTCCCCGCTGAGCTACAGGTGACAGATTCACAGGCAATCCCAGCAAAGATGAGCCAAGTTGGGGCCAGAGCAGTGGAACATCCCAGCCCATCTGCAGACTTGTGAGCTAAATAAATACTTGTCGTATTAAGGTATTAAATTTGGGGTTGTTTGTTTTGCAGCAAGTGCTAGCTGATACAGTGATACAGATAACAGGTGAGATTTGAACTCCAGTCTGTCAGACCTGATTCCAAAGTGAAAGATATTAACCATCACCCTCTATCAATTACATCCAAATTCTGCTGCCAGAGCTTTGAGAAGTGGAAAATTACTACTCTAACAACGTGGGAGTTGTCACCTTCCCTACAAGCAATAGAAATGGCTGCCCCATGCTGTGCCACCTTCAAAAAACACACCATCTGAACTTTTGGTCACCAGATGAAAGATTAATAAGGAGGTCCTGCTGTCTTGGGGGTGACAATTACCCTTTAGAGACCAACTCCAGTTACCTTCCTCATTAGAGATTATTAACCTCATCTTTCTGTATCTATTGTTGGGACCCAGGAAGGGGCTGCTTTGCTGCGTCGATAATTACCCATCACGGGAAATGAGCACCTATAATGGAAATCTTCCTAATTTCCGACATTCACCAAGCACATTATATTTGCAAACTTCCAAAAGCCTCTCTTCACCCAATTCATTAGATTTGCTTTTCTGGGTGAATTCAAAAGCCACTTTGATGATATAATCACTATACACTGCCTTAGGACTTTTCTCCAGGATATCAGCACTACGTAGCGCTATTTACCCTGTCCACTTCACTTATGAGACTAGCGGCCCAGCGTCACTGCAGAAAGAAGCCTGGGTTTTGATTCTCTCTGCCTCACCCAAACTGGAACTTCCAGAGAGGTTACGTTTTCTATTGCTGTCTTCCTAATGACCACGAACACAGAGCCTTCCTCCTACGCAGTTTGTTATCTATAGGTTGGAAGCCTGGACACAGCATGGCTGGGTCCTCTGCTTTAGGTCCCTGTTACAATCCAGCCAGGGCCGGGGCTGCAGCCTCATCAGAGGCTCAGCTGGGGAAAGGTCTGCATCAAGCTCCTTCCGGTTGATGGCAGAGGTCATTTCTTTGTATCTCAAGGACTGAGATGACCATTTCCTTGCTGGCTGTCAGCCAGGGGCCGCTTTCAGCTCCCAAGGGCCACTGATGGCTCTCTGCTTACAAGCCCTCTCACAACATATGAGTTTACTTCTCCAAAGCCAGAAAACCTCTCCCTCTCTCTCTCTTTTTTTCTCTGCAGTCTGTTAAGACAGGATTTTATATAGCGACATAGAATCACGGGAGCGACATCCCATCCCCTTCGCCATATTCTATTGTGCAGAAGCAAGGCATAGGTCCTGCTCACACTCGAGGGGAGGCAATGGCACAAAGCTGTGGGCACCTGGAGGCAGGCGGTCCCTGGGGGCCGCCTTAAGATCTGTCCATCCCATTAAGCAGAGAACCCGAGGTCATAGCAATTGGTAATTCAGAGCCCTGGCAAATGTGTCCAGAACCTTCAACATCTGTGCTCAGCTCTCAGGGGGCGCCTTCCTGCATCAGTGCCCACGCGTGTGCACACACTCAGCTCTCCTCGTGCACCCACGCCACCTGGCACGTGGTACGGCCCCCAGCATCTGCCATGGCCCACGGCCCCCTGGTCTTCCATCAGGAGAGGTGTATCCGTGCGGGTGAGGCTGGAGGTGGGGTCCGGCTTGAAGAGCGAAGCTCCCCCTCAGACAGACCTCACACTAAGCACCAGACTTTGAGTCAATGAGTCGAATCCTTGGAGCAGAACTTGGCACCCTGCGGGAGCTTAATCCATGCTTTCTATTTCTGCCGTTCCTGAAAAGAAACTTGTAAGTCAAAGTTAGACCAACCTGACTTCAAATACACAAGAGGCATATATACCAACGGACTGTGAATGTGGGGGTGACTTTTCTTAAATAGAAATAGATTCATAAAGCAAAACCTCACTCCTTTATAAATATATATATTTTGTATTTTTGTATCAGGGCACTGGGCTGAATTCTTTCATAGATTATTTTATGTCATCCTTACAATGACTCTTCTAGAAAGTGAGTATCATTTTCCATAGTTTCCAAAGCAGGACGTCAGGGGACCCAAGAGGCTAAGGGACTTGCTACGGCCATACGGACTGCAGATGGCCACGTGTGAACCCCCCTAATCCATGTTTTGAAAACATTTAGCTGATCTGCCTCCTCCTTTCTTCACCCACAACTTTTCAGATTCCGCCTGTACCCATCACTGGATCCTATGTTCGCTCATCCAGCTTTTCCCACAGCCTATGGGGGGCACAGCCACATCCTCACAGAGTATGAGGATCCAGGCTCTGTCTCCATCTCTGACACACACACACACACACACACACACACACTCATACTTTCAGACACAGCCTCTTCGAAAGAAAACAGACCAAAAAATAAAATAAAATAAACAAGCCATGTGTGTTCTACTGAACACTCTGAACTGAGTATCTCCCATCCGGACCCCGTTTATTTCCCTCCCGTCGCTGCCCCAGCCTGGTCTGCCTGCCCTGTATTCAGTGTTTCAGTGCCGTCCAGGTGGGCCTCATGGCCTTCCAGAAACTTGACAAAGATATAAGGCTGAGTCCAGAGTGATACGGGCTTGATCTGCAGTGGCTGCCCCGGGAGATACGTAGGGAAACACGCGTGGTCTCTTCTCCTTCTCCTCTTTCCTGGGGGGAGAGGGATAGAAGACCCCTCTCTGGGGACACCTCTTGCCTTAGGGACCCCCTCATTGGAGGATCCAGCAGGATGGCTCAGGCCAAGGGCACACCCCAAGCCCCTACTTCCTAGCCACCCCAAGGGAAGGGCACACATGCGGCCAGCCCCCCGAGCCCCCGACACCTCTGTTGATGCACAGTCTCTCTGCCTCTCACCCCTGCCTGGATGAGAACAGGCACACAGACACCCAGAAAGCCCCAGTCAGCAGCCTGTCTCCCACTGCCATGCCCCGGCTTTTTGCGGCTCAGAGGGCCCCCAGGAGCACACGGAGCTCCTCTTCTCACAAGGTGGACGCTAAGCACCGAGGTGACAGCATCGGGCCTTGGAAGAGGCTTGATCTCGCCTGAGGGGACAATTTGCAGGAGTCAAGACTGCAGCGCAGGGTGCTGGCCTGCACCCTGCCGTCTCCCACCCACATCCAACAGCGGCCCCTGGTGAGGGCAGAGCCCGGAGGTCAAGTGAGACGGTGGAGCCCAGGCAGCTGCTTTGATCTACGAGGCTGGTAGGCACTGGGGGGCTGGTGCTGCCTCAGCGTGGTCCCCAGCCCAGCCCTGAACCTCTGGACTGACTCTGCGTGGGGTTTTAAGCCGCTGTTTATTTCTCTCGTCTAAGGTGCTGGGGTGTGCCAGCTGCTCTGGCATGTGCTGTCTCTTTAAGTCTTGCTGACAGCTCTAGGGAGCTCACTTCTCCCCTTTTACAGAAAAAGAGACAGAAGTTCAGAGTAACTCTCCCAAAGCTAGACGGAGCAGGCAGGGTAGTGATGATGAAGCTAGGATCTGAAGCAAGGCCAATTTCAAAATCTGTGCAGGGAACACTGTGCATGTGATTTCTCGCAATGAGAGCAAAGCAGTAAAGATCTTGGCTCTGGAGTTGAAGATTTGAATCCCGACTTGGCCACGACTTACTGTCCTAACAGTAAGATTGTTACACATTCCCTCCCAGGTCCCTCTATTTCCTCCTGTATGAAGTAGGCACCCTAGTAGCACCACCCTCATAGGGCTATTGTGAGAAACAAATGAGACAAGGCAGGCAAAGTGCTTACAGCACCACTGTGTATGGGCGTTCACGCTGGGCACTGCACTACTCTAGGGAGCTGAGCAGTGCACAACTTCCACAGCTGTGCTTGGCAGCCCTGCTTAGCACAGTGCCTGAGTTACTGCTCAGTAAAAGGGAGCTCTCAATTCCTGGGAACCACTCATGACAAGCAGAGAAGAGGGTGACGGAAAATGTCCCCTGGCTCTTCTCTTCTCCCAGGCCCCAGGCAGCCTGGAGTCTGAATCATTAGTAGCACTCACTCTGCAGCTCTCGGAGACAGAGAGCCCTGGGAATCTCCAGGAGACAGCTGTGAAGAAGAAGCAGCAGGGTCAGTGCTCAGAGCGAGATGGGTGGCCCTGGTCTGCTGCAGATGAACCCCCTGGTTCAAAGGTCTTCAGGCTCTGCGCCATGATTCTAAGCCCTCTCGGAGGAGCTGGAGAGAATGGCCCAGGAGGTAGAGACTCCCGGACCCCCTGAGACCTCAGACGGGAGAGCCTCAGGCAGGTGTTTCCTCTGGAGTCAGGTGCTCTCCTTGGCATGGCTCCAGAAGCAGCGTGAAGGCATTTGCTCACCTGCGTGGGGGGCCCCGGGCTGGAGCTCTGGGACAGAGCAGCCACCAAGCACTTTGCATCTCTGAAGGCACTGGGAGGCTCAGAAAACCGAGTTACTGGGAGGCAACGTTCAGCTTGCTGGAAATATGCTTTCTTTAAAAAAAAAAAATGTTCATTTATTTTGAAAGACAGAGACCGCAGGGGGAGGGGCAGAGAGAGGAGGAGAGAGAGAATCCCAAACAGGCACTGTCAGTGCAGAGCCCAGCGCAGGGCTCAAACTCATAAACCATGAGTTCGTGACCCAAGCCGAAGTCAAACGCTTAACCAGCTGAGCCACCCAGGCGCCCCAAGAAATACGTTTTAAGAGACAGAGTGCTTTCCCAGGCAATACACTACCCTGAAAGGTGGTGAGTCCCTCATCCTTGGAGGTATGCTAGCAGAGGTACCGCATAAGGGATTGAAGTCCAGGTGAGCAGTTGGGCCTGGGTGGCTTTCCAAACCCAAGTTTTGACTATCATTCTGACCTCTCCAAGCTGCAGCCTACCAAGTCGGCAAATCAGCTATACCCTGAGCGATGGCTAGGCGGCAGGGGACGGGCACTGGCTTTCGGATGTCGCAGGCAGGACACCACAGGAGACGGCTCAACAGGGCAGAAGGGCAGGGAGGCTGATGAGGTGTTCGGCTGCTTCCCGGGCGCCTGGAGCCTTCCGGGATTTGGGAGCTCACGGGCCCGGACTCTGGCTAAGAAAACATCAACTCTGGCCAGAGGGGCAGGTTAAAGATCTGTTCCCGCCCCTGACACCAGCCCACGGGCCCTGGGGCGGCCAGCCGCACCCGGTCACACGTGCGTGCTTGCAGACCCACGTGGCCCCCAGCCCCTGAAATAAAACCGAATCCTTATGTTGGCCTCCCCAACCCTGACCATCTCATCTCCGTCTCCCAACTTTTTCCGACAACACCGCTTTCCTGAGACATCCACAGGCTTGCCTCTCCCGGTGTATTCAGGTCTCTGCTCAAAGGTCAACGACTCAGACAGGCCTTCCCTGACCATCTCATCCCAGGAGCCCCTCCCTGGCTCTTCTGCCCGTTTGCTGGCTCTGTGTTTCCTCCTAGCACTTTTTCCCACCGACATCATATTGTGTTTGTTGTCTGGCCTCTGCTGGGATGTACCCTCCAAGACGCAGGAGCCCAGTTTCTTCCCTGCTGTGTCCCCAGCACCTAAAATAGGGTGGTGGCACTCAAAAGTACTTGTTGAAGAGATGACGGGGGAAAGGAGTAAGTGAATGAGAAATACTCATTGAGTTCCTTCCACGAGCCAGGCAGCATGGCCCTGCGGTTAGGAACATGGGCTCTGGAACTAGGCTGCCGGGGGTTCAAATCCCTGCTCTCCTTCATTCCACGTCTGTAGAATGGTGATTAGAGCATTTTTCTCATAGAGTCCATGCTTGGAAAATGAGTTACTTTGCATACTGTACGTGCTCAATAAGTGTTAGCTCTAGGGCTTCAGGGGTATTTACAACAGATGCAGATCCTGCAAGCTTGCGGTCTAGTAGGGGAAGGTCAACACATATCAAATCACAGCCCAGGTACATAATGGAATTATAGAAGGTGCTATAAAAAGTAGGAGTTGGGGTGCTCGATATTGGGTGCTCTGAGGAGGTGTTGTGGGCAGACCTGTTCAGCTCCATGGCGTCGGCAGTCTTCCCTGAGAAGACACTGAATCTGATGAGTGGCAGGAAGTGACACAGAGGTGAGGAAAGAGTGTTCCCAATAGAAAGTATGGCATGAGCAAAGGCCCTGAGGTGGAGGGAGCAGAGCACATTTCAGAGAGTCTGAATAAGGCCAGTGAGCCTGGAGCGCTGGGCAGCGCTAGGGGACAGAGGGGACTGAAGACATAGGCTGGGCCACATTGAGGTTTGGTCCACGCTCGGGAGCAGGTGGAAGCCACTGAGGTGTGGAGGGTTCAGGCTTAACAGGGCCGCACATGCCACAGCTTGAATACCGCTGTCAGGCTCTGCGTGGAGAGCTGGACTGTCCGGGGAGGAACGGGGAAGGTGTGCCCCCATCCCAGTATACAGTAAGGATCAAAAAATGCATATGAAGATGAAAGAAGGAGGGATGGAAGGAAATGTAGGAAAGAACGAAATTGCTCCCTCTTTCGGAGGGTCTACTCATTCCATAAAATGTGGGTCCAATGCCACCTCCTTCAAGAAGCCTTCTTTGACTGCATGGGTAGACTTGTTCCCACCTGTGTTACCAAAGCACAATGCAGGAGACCCTATTCCATCACTCCTCGCTGATACAGATAAGAACAGCGCTTATTTATTGAGCAGATACTGGGTGCCGGCACTGTCCTCCGGACTTCGAGTTTGCCAGCCTCCCCGCATGCGCCTGGCCCGGTCTCCTGTGCAGCCCTCTCTGCTGCGCAGTCTTCATCCTGACCTGAGTGCGGGACATGGAAAGTTCCAGCGCTCTGTCTCCCGCCCTCTACACTCACTGCCACGAGGACCTCAGCAGTCCGTGTCTTTGCACGCCCCCTGCTTCCCGAAAACTCTCAAACGTGGACCCTGTCCTGACTTGTCCCTGCTGTTCCCGGTGTGATGCTTCAGCTCCCTCTTGGGGACCTCCGCCCGGACGTCACCTCCTGCTGGCTCTCTGAAACCCCTCCGCTGGCCCTAAGCCTTCCCCCCTCTCCGCCACGCCCGCATCCAACCCCATGGTGAGTCCTGCCGGCCCAACTTCTGGAACAAATCTCAAAGCCTGCCATTCCCCGCCGGGGACCCTACACGCCGTGGCTGGGGCCCCGTGCTCTCTGGGGCCTGTACTATCGCTGCCACAGCCTCCCAGCCGGCCTCCGTGCCTCCACCCCTGTAACTCAACCCCAGCCCCCCACCAAAGCGCTATCCCTAAAGCTAAAACCGGGCTTCGTCCCTCCGCTCCAGGTCCTCCAGCGGCCACCCCCGTGTTGTGACTCAAATGAAACGCACATGCCCCGCTGTGGCCAACAAGGCCGCGTGACGTCCCCTGCCCCCTCTGTCGGGAAATTGCGGCCCCTCTGACCTGTTGGCCTCTGAAGCTCTGTCCTCGCTGCTCCTCCACCTGCTCAGCCTTCAGGCCCGGTCTCAGGCAACCTCCTCTGAGCGTGCCTCCCCGCCTCTCTGCCTCCCTGCCTCCCCCCTCCACGCCTCCCCGCCTCCCTGCTCGGGCAGCGCCTCCTGTGAACACTCCACCCGTCACCTGCTGGGCCCCACCCAGTCCCGGAAACCATTAACGTGCGCGGCTTCTCTGTCCCCCCAGAATGAAAGCCTCTTGAGCCCAGGTCTCTGTCCTGCTCACCTATGACTGCGGGGGTGTGCCGGCCACATCGGAGGGGCTCAGACACTGGGACTAGCTGCCCAGGCGAATGACCTGTCCTTGACCTATGCAACCCTCGCTGCAACACTGTGGGGCAGGTGTCGCCCGTGCCCAGGTGAGAAAAACCCAGAAGGGCTTCAAAACTTGGAGCAGGGGTGGGACCCCGGCTGGCTCACCTTCGTCCTGCCCTGGACACCCCCAGGCCACGCTGCCCCGGACCGACTTTACCTTTTGTAAGCACCTGCCGTGCGCACCCAGAGCAATGGCGTGGAGCCCGTTTGCTGGTGTCGGGCTAGGGCTTCCGCGGGCCTAGCCAACGGGAAGCCGGAGCTTTCTGTGCGCATCTCTGAGGAAGAAGTTCTTGTCTGAGTGTTTTCGGCAGGCCCGTCTCGAAGGGCTGGGGCGGGAGAAGAGGGGACAGTGTGGAATCAGCATTCTGAGGCACGAAGAGACTATAATCACAGATAATCACAGTCCCTAAACTCATCTGGGGCCAGAGGGTGGTTGCAGCCCAATTACGGGCCAGAACAACTAATGACAGCTCCTGGCTCAGAAGGGCAACATCTTTGACGGCAATCCTTACCCCTACCCCCACCTCCACCCCGGGGCCCCTTGCGTTGGGCTGCTGCGCACAGTGAGATGGGACTCAGAGGCCTCTGTGCGCCCTGGGGCTGGGGGCTCTCCAGCTACAGAAACATGACCCATGGCCTGGCTGGGAGACTCCAACCTTAGGCATCCCTGCCAGACAGCCCGTGCACCAGGCCGGCTGGCCAGGCTCGGATATGCCATGCAGCCCTGGGTCCTTCCTCCACTCCCCCCTAGGAAGGAGTTGGGGGCCGCCGACGGGGCCAAGGACCATTCTGCCTTGAGCACGCAGAATGTGCAGGAAATTGATTTGGTTCTACAAATCTCCACATTCCCAATGAGGAAACAGAGACTCAGAGAGGTTAAGTGACTCGCTCAAAGGTACACAGCTAGCGAGTTCAAGGGACCAGTTTGAAACCCAGATCTTTCTGACCCCAAACCCGTGTCCTTTTCAGGATCTTGGATTCTGTAACGCCCTGCAGGGTTCAGGAAGGCTCGTAGGACCAGGAGAGGGGCCAAGATGAAAGTGAGCGGAGCCTGACCCCCTTCTGAATGGGCGAAAATGCCCAGGTCCTACTGAGATGTTGGAAGTGTGAGTGTGGTGGACAAAGTGTCCCCTGAGGTTAGGAAGGTAGCAACGGGATGGGCGATCACTGGATAAACTGCTTGTGTGAGAGGCAGGAAGGAGGGGCCATCTGTCCACTGCCCCCTCCCAGCGGCAGAGCCAGGATCTAAGATCCAGGGGGACCTGCAGGCTGGGAAAGGTGACAGACGGGAGGCCAAGGCCGGGTGAGCAGAGAGCCTACTCCCTGTGCCGGAGGCGCACTGGGCGCAAATAAAGGACCTTTTAATTGCCTTCCCCACTGTTCCTGGATAGTTCCCTTGACAGCCATTTGACTCCAGGGCCGCTTGACACCACTTCCTTCAATATCTTCTTGCAAAGGCCCTACGAAGCAGCGGATTGACAGATTGCCTTTGACACGTGTTCCAAAAATAGCAGCCACTTTGGCCTACCTTTTTCCGCCACAAGCAGCTGCCTTCCTCGTACGATGTGAGTTGTTTTCCTCCAAGTAGCCAATTGCTAGTGCGTCATGACTTTGATTGTCTGGCTAGCTCAGAGGACAAGGAGACCAGCAGATGGGTGCGGATGTGAAGACAATGCAGGCCTCCCTGCTGGCCGGGGACCGGGGCTCAGCTGGGGGAAGGAAGCCATTAGAACGTCTGCTGGTGTCAGAGTGGAAGGAGTCCTCTGAGGGTCAGGTGCCGGGGCTGCCTGCTCCAGGACGGGCTGCTCCTGCTGCGGCCCGGAATGTTCTGGAAGCGTCTGGGGATTTTTGGTGGGAGGGCTGGGCGGGAGGGGGGAACTGCCTGGAGGGAGCTTGAGGGTTTAGACCAAAAGGGGGTGTTTTCTTCAGTCTCCAGTGTGAGCTGTTTTGTTGCAGGGAAGAGCCAGGAAAGAAGCAGGAAGTAAAGAAAGTCAGCGTCCATTAAGGCTGAGCATGGGTCCCAGAGAATTAAATTATGAAATGTATGTATGATTGGCTTATACTCAATTTGGGCCTAGAGAGCTCCGCACTCAGGATGAGAGGAAGGCAGAGAGGGAGGGGGAAGGAAGGAAGGAAGGAAGCAAGTGGGGTGAGGTAGAGAGGCACCGGGCCAAGTACTTGTCTTCACAAGAGCCATTTTCCAAAGGACCTTCAAGGAGCACTTTGGAGAGAAGTCCCTGACCCTTCAAGCCGACCTGGATGCTGTCGCTGAGATGTGACACGTAGCTAGGCTGTGCAAAGCTTGGCATCACGCAGAGGACAGGACAGGACATCTCACAGGAGCCCCGGGCCCTGCTGTAAGGGAGAGAAATTCCCACGCCTGCCCACACTTTCAGTCCCTGGGAGGGATTGGCCAGCGTTGAGCTCAAACTACCAAGAGCTCTTGGGTAGATTTTCACAGAGTCTGAGGGAGCTAAGCCCCAAATACCCACCCCTGAGCTGGAGCAGGTGACAGCCAGTGGGGGAGGGGAGTGTGGGATGGCAAGGGGCGGCGGGGGGCGGGGCTAGGAGCATTCCCACCCAAAGGCACATCTCCCAGCCTGTTCCATGGCGCCCCACTGCCAGCCTCCTCTGCTGAGCCACCGGAGTCATCCACAAGTATTGCACTCACTTCCGTAAATACCCACAGCTTCTCACAGGGAGAGGGAGAGCCGCACTCCCCATCTCCTGCCCCACACCTGGCCGCCTCTGGGGAGCTACAAGGAAAGTGAGGCTCGCACCAAAGTTGGCCACACGGGCACACAATTATTAGCAAGGACACATTATGTATTAGCAAGTGGGCCCCCAAACGGTCAGCCGTCTAACCCCACAGAGTCCCGGGTCTCTGGTTAGATGTTCCATCCTTGAAAGCTCTACCCGAGGCAGATGCAACAGCGTTCTAGCGCTGAGTTCGCGGGGATTCCAGAAGGAAGCAGGCAACCAAATTCTCCACTGATAGGCACGAACAAGAGGCCGGAAATTCGGAACCCACTGCGCTTTCTGAAGGCTGTAGGACCCTCCGGTTTCTAAGTCCCGGCCCCTGCAGGAGGGACGGTGCTTAGATAGTATTTCCAATCCGCACGTTGCTTACACCCTGCAATCACTAAGGAAAAGTCCTTCTTCACCCATTATGCAAAGGAACAAGCCCTCTGGTGCCGACTGGGGACAAGGCGACTGAAAGCCTGTACAGTCTTCCTTTGAGTAGCGTGGATTTGAACTGCATGGGCCTACTTATACGTGGCGTATTTTTTGGTAAACACAGAAAAGGGCTTTAAATGTATTTTCTCTTCCTTACAGTTTTAATAACATTCTCTTTAGCTTATTTTACGAACACAGAATCGAGGCCCCTGGGTGGCTCAGTTGGTTATGTGTCTGACTTCAGCTCAGGTCACGACCTCATGGTTTATGAGTTCGAGCCCCGTGTAGGGTTCTGTGCTGACAGTTCAGAGCCTGGAGCCTGCTTGGGATTCTGTGTCTCCCTCTCTCTCTGCCCCTCCCCCGCTTGTGCTATCTCTTTTCTTTCTCTCTAAAAGTAAATAAACGTTAAAAAAATCAAAAAGAAAAAGAATACAGGATATAATACAGAGAGCATATGAAAATGTGTTAACTGTTTATGTTATTGGTAAGGCTTCCTGGCTATTAGTGAAGTGTTGATGGAGTGAAAAGCTATAGGTGGATTTTGGCCGGTGCAGACCCCTGCCCCTAAACACCCTTGTGATTCAAGAATGGGCCATGCTGCCCCTGTGAATCTTGGTTTCAGGTTTGTTTTTCAAATGCTAAGCACCCGTCCCCTGTACTTTAGTTTGCTTTAACTAACTGCCTACAGTACTGTTTAAAAGTAACATAAAAGACATGCCTCATCATCTGTCTGAAGCTCTTTGAGGCAAATCAGGGACAATTTAATACCATTTCCAAGGTCTGTGGAAGCCTTGGGTATTGGGGATGTGCCCTCCACTTGAGGAAAGTCATTGGCCATGACGCACGCTTTTAAGGGAAATTCCTTCGGGACTTGGGACTGTGACCTTGAACCAGACAACCAGACGTCAACAAGTTCACAGAAGCTTTGTCATGATTTCGCAAGGGGTGCTTGTGCCCAGAAAAGACAATGTACTCCGAGGTTTCCTTGGAGTTAAATAACTTGAGTTCAGTTTTTAAACTGAAATTCCTTAATCCTGCTTCTCTATGAAGCTTTTAAGTCTGCTTAGGAATCTTTTTGTTTGTAAGGAGTGGGTTTTAGCAACCGCTTCTGAGAAGCCTTTGAGTGGCTTAGTCCTGTTTACAAACTTAAGTAATTACACAGGCCTCAGACACTCCATGTTGTGTTTATAAACTTAACGTTTTGAGTGAATGGCTTCCCCTGGAAGGGGTGAGGCGGAAAGGGTAGGGGTGGGGCAGGGGTGCCCTCCCCCATCGCCAGGGGTCTAGGGGAGGTTTCTCCATTGGTTTCTGGCTCCCTGGAATGTGGGGACTTTTCTGAGTGTATGGGATTGCTCCAAAAAAAGTCGTAGAGTCATCAGCTAGATTTCCTTTTTATTTTTTAAGGTTTTTTTTTGAGGTTTGTTTATTTTAGAAAGAGAGGCGGGGGGGAAGGGGGTACAGATGATTTGAAGCGGGCTCTGTGCTGACAGCAGAGAGCCCGATGCAGGGCTCAAACCCACAAACCGTGAGATCATGACCTGAGCCGAAGTCGTACTCTTAACCAGCTGAGCCACCCTGGTGCCCCTAGATTTCCTTTTTAATGCATATGCCTGTTTTTAAGGAAATCTCCATTGGTACTTAATTCTTTTACCTCTAGTGAATTCAATGAGTATAGGTGGTGAACCTAAGATTCTCTTAAATATTCTACCACCGAGCATGAGCTTAGAAAGATTTCCACTGAAACTCATGCACTGAAGTTAATTACTCAATTACATTTAAACGAGAGTGATTAGACTCTCGTTTTAATGGGCCAAATTATCCTAGCACTGCAAGAAAGCATCTAACAGAAAATAGAATATTATCGTTTTGATTCCCATAAGTTTGTAACCCCAAATCCTCCTGGAGTTCAAAGATATGCATCCACTAAGGAAAACCATTATCCTGGTTAACTGGGGCTTGCCTTCCCCCCCGGGGGGCACTTACCAGCTTTTGGTTGAGGTTGTTTTGAGTAGGAAATTTCTCCTGGGATGTTATTGGATTCTTGGTGCCTCCGAGGGCCTCCCTGAACCCTGTTTCCAGGTTCTCTGTCTTGGGCTTAAAAAGAAAAACTAAAACGACAGGGGCGCCTGGGTGCCTCAGTCAGTTACGTGTCTGATTCTTGGTTTTGGCTCAGGTCATGATCTCACAGTTTGCGGGGTCGAGCCCCATGTTGGACTCTGTGCTGACAGCTCAGAGCCTACTTGGGATTCTGTGTCCGTCTCTCTCTACCCCTCCCCAATTGCCTTCTCTCTCTCTCAAAAGAAATAAATAAACATTAAACACCAAAAAAAAAATACATACAAAAAAACAAGCTTGTCTCCCTGGCTCCTTAGCTCAATCTATGGACTCTGGTCCTGCCTGTATGTCCTCTTTAATTCACCCGGCTGTGTTCACACAAGGGTGATTCCATGCTGACGTCTACAGGTTTCAATTGTGAACAAATGTACATATAGTCACCCTTTTAAAAAATGTTTATTTATGTATTTATATTTTTAATGTTTATTTATTTTGAGAGCAAGAGAGAGCGAGCGGGAGCAGGAGCATGAGCAGGGGAGGGGCAGAGAGAGAGGGACACACAGAATCCCAAACAGGCTCCAGGCTCCGAGCTGTCAGCACAGAGCCCGACGCGGGACTCGAACCCATGAACCGTGAGATCATGACCTGAGCTGACGTTGGATGCTTAACTGACAGAGCCACCCAAAATGTTTATTTAGTTATTTATTTTTGAGAGAGAGAGAGAGAGAGAAAGAGAATCCCAAGCAGGCTCCGTGCTCAGAGCACAGAGCGCAGCTCAGAGCTAGATCTCACAAGTGTGAGCTCATGACCTGAGCCGGAATGAGGAGTTGGATGCTTCTCCGACTGAACCACCCAGGAGCCCCCATATTTACCCCTTAAGTCAGGATTGAAGTAGATGGAATCTTCCCTCTCTTGCACTCTTCGAATGCAACCAGTCTTAAAGATATCTACACAAAATGCCATTGGGCTGGATTTTCCTTCTACTTGGTCATGATCAGGTCACTCTTCTGAGGGGGGCGGGGCAAGGAAAGGGAAATGAGGGAGGGGACGGGAAGGACAAAGACGACAGGGAAGAATGTGAAGACTCCAGGGCTCGGACCGGTGTGCTCACTCTCACTCCATCGTCTTCTCTTCTCTCTGCTGCGTCCAGATCCACCTGCTCACCCTCGCTCCTTCGGAGGGGCCATCCCTGCTGAGCCCAGGCCCCCGCCAGACGTGGCCATGCGCCCCGGGTCGCGGTAGGCGCAAGGTGGGTCTGCAGTCATCACAAGTGGCTTATTCCGTGACAGCCTGTAGGCCCACCTTGCCAAACGCATCCAGGCGGGCCCTCCCCAGAGGCCTCATTGCTTGCCTGGCCGTGGCAGCTTCTATTTCAACCACACGCTCACGTGGCTCCTTCTCGGTTACTCCCTCCTACAGTTTCGGGCACAACGGGTCCAAGCGGGGAGGCAGCTCTGTTGAAGTTAAAACAGATCCAATAGCCCCTTGGCTTTAACTGGAAGAACAGCAACATGTTGATTGCGTGCTTGGGAGGTGCTCAGCGTTTCACACACATTGGCTCCTTTCATCTCGACACGAGCCCAGTGACGTCGGCTCCCTAGTTGTTTCGATGGGGGAGGCAGCTGAAGCACAGAGAGGGTAAGTGATTTGTCCCAGATCACACAGCCAGTGAATACCAACCAGGTTTGGAACACCGTTCTCTATTTTTAAACGCTGCACACGTTTAAAAATAGGGTCCTAAAAATATAGGCAGCCCCATCAGGGGAGGGATCGGGCTTAGCCCAAGACCAAGGTGCTGGCGGGAGAGGCTCAGCTAGACACTGGGCCAAGTGAGGGCTCCACTTGTCTCCAGGGTGCCATCAGGGTAGAAGAGGAAGGTAAGAAGGGAGGCAGCCGGGAGATGTCCCAGGGAGGAGATAGAGGGATAAGCTGTCTCCTCCCAGCCAGGAGCCCTGAGCCCCTTCACCCTGGAATCCCTCAGATCTCAGACCTCATGCAATCTCTCAGAGAAGTGAATCTCTCTCTGCTCCGGTGCTCTTCGAAACCCCCTAAGAGGAGATACTGCAATTAACAATGAATAAAAGGGGGAAATGAGTGCTTTGCTGATGAAATACGCATCCCCTCAACCCATCCTCAGGTGGCCATCCAGACACCCCTGCTCCCGCCAGTGTCTCAACTGATCTTCCCCCCACCCCCCAGGGGTGCTGACGATCTGTCCACTCCAGAGAGAGGACACTGATATGTACATGATGGGGCTGGCTCCCCATGGAAGTCTGTGGCCCCAATTCACAGGCTCTAACCATGACCTATACTGCCTGTTGGGTCGACATCAGACCTTCAGCTGACAGTCTACTCAGCTGATCATAAAGCCACACCCCTTACTTGGTGTCAGGCACACTTGGCTTAGGTCTGCCATTTTCCAGGGCAAATCTACGGGGGAAGGGACAGGAGTGGGGGAAACGACTCAGAGAGGGTAAGGGACTTACCCAAGGCCACACAGCAAGAGTATGGTGGCCTCAGGACCAGAACTCAAGCTCAGTTTGCCCCTGCCTCTCTCCTACACCCTACACCTTTGAGACACCCAGCCCAGGGCCTGCCGCACGCGCACGTGCAGGCTGGATTTAGATGAGTGTGTTTCGCTTTGCCTGGCAGGCTGCTCGGTGATTGTTCTCAACCCGCATGTGGGCTTCTCCACTCCCCCAGTCTTCTATTTCTTTCTACGCCCCCAAACAGTCCCCCCAACCCCCCTCTGGCACCCAGCACAGCGAGCCACACTCAGCAGGTGTTAATGAACGCTTGCCGAGTGAGTAAGGCATCGGACCATCTGCAGGGGCCAGAGTGGGTGTCAGACTCCTCCGCCCCCACCCCAGTGCCAGCTCCAGGGCTTGGCATGGGTGTCCCTCTGCAGGTGAGCCTGAGGGTACCCAAGCCGCCACTTGGGGATGGATAGAAAAACCGGAGACTTCTGGGAGAAAGGGGGCGAGGAGGCCCTCACTGAGCAGAGAAAGTCAGAGGCACCCTCTACGCTAGGGAACCTGGAAAACCCCACCCCACCCCCACCTTCTGCCTGGAGCAGGACCTCAGGGGGCTTCCCTGGTCCTCTGCCTGCAAGCCCCAGGAGAATGGGGGCGCCCCCCGGACTCCTCCCCAGTGGGCAGCCCCCGGAGGCACGGCTCCCAGGGGAAGGGAGTTGACACACAGCTTCAACGGCCCCATTTTGAATTTAGAAACTGCGGGGATGTGTGAGCAACGTAGGCAGCTGGGGAGAAGAAGAGAAGGCTCGGGCTCAGGCTTGCTCATCAAGACAAACCAATGCCTGGCGCCACTCAGGAAGGGGAGCAATGAGGCGCAGGCAGTGGCTGGGATTCCCGGTACTGAGGGCTCCCCGTCCCCTGTCGCCCCTTGAGCCCGGGCTTCTCCAACCTGAGCGTGCAGAACCCACCAGTGTGGGGAGCCGGCCGTCACGCGGGTTCCTGGCCCACCAGCTGCCCAGAATTGAAAGCAGTTGGGCTCCTGCAACATCCGGGGAAGTGAGGGTTACATCAGTGCCCCCCACCCCCAAGTGGTTCTGATGCAGGTGGTCCGTGAACCACTTGGAACCACTTTCTTGGGTCTTCTCCCACAAGGGTGGATCTGGAAGCAACCAAGGCCCCTCAGACCCAGGTCATCTGGCTCCAGAGTGTCTCTGAAGGCCGGTGCAGGCTGCTGGAATGTGCCCACCCGGAGCCCAGGGCGGGTCCCCCTGCGGGGCCACAAGGTCTTCCCTGAGAAGCCCTGGAGCCCAGGCTGGGGCTTGAGCTCCCGAGAAGGGATGGAAATAAGGGCCCAGGAGAGCATGGGGAGGGAATCTATAGCAGATTCCAGAGGCACGTGCCCCGGGAGAAGGGAGGAGGGGTACTGGTTGAGGCCCATCCCCAGGGCTGACTGCCCTGGGCCAGCCCTGAGGGTGACAGTCACAGTCAACAGAGCCTGGAGGGCCCGGAGACCAGCCAACCCCTTCCCAGATGGGGATGAAGGAGTTTCCATCTTGCCGCAAGGCAATGAGCTGTGGGCTCCCCTGAAGCCCAGCCCTGCTAAGTGGCTGAGACCTTGAGAAGGACTTCCTGTCTCCTGCACTCACTTTCCCCACCTGCAGCGAGGAGAATGGGTTACACCAGGTAAAGCAACAACCGATGGACAGTGGCTGCATCGATCACCATATGGAAAGACACCGGGGTGGGGGTGGAGGCTAGTGGGGGGCTGTGCCTGGGACTAGCCCACTTGACCCCCACAACAATGCCAGGGTAAGTTATCTCCACTGCGGAGAAAGGTGAGCAGCCTTGTGCCAGCATCCACAGCATCTGCTCCAGGCACAGCGTGGCAGGGATGAATGATCACCACACACATCTCAGTCTTGGCTGCCACATTTCCGGTCTGTGGTTCTGTCACCTGTAAACAGGCTCACACAGAGGAGAAGGGGACAGAGCAAGGCCACGCGGCAGGTCAGGGCAGTTCGGAGCCCCGGCCTGATCTGAGGCGTTCCCATCCTGGCTCACTGCACCACTCGATGCCTCCCTGGACAGGCCCGTATTTGGGTCCAAACCTGCTTACTCTTCTTTGAAAAACACCTGCCTCTTCCCACCTCTGGGCCTTGGGACTTGCTGGTCTCTTCCTCAGCAGCATCGTTCCTTCTTCAGGGTGCGTCTCAGATATTACCTTCTCTGCGAAGCTCTTCCAGCTTTTCCTCCAAGCAGCCCCAGGCTTCCCCTCCCCTGCAGCCCCACGCCGGGGCCTGAATCGTGTCCTGACTCTGGTATCCCACCGTGAGCCTCAGTTTCCCGCCTCTGCCAGTGCAGGCCAGATCCTGGTGCTAAGAAGAGACAGGCACTAGGTAGAATTGAAAGCCTTTGGAATTCTCGCTCATTTGGCATCTCATTTAGTCTATCAAGTTTTATTTTTCCTGAAATTAAAAAAAAAAATAAATTATAGGCCTGTCTCTGAGTAAGGATTTAAAGTCATATTAGTCACAGGAGTCTCATCTTTTCTCTGCCCGAGTCTGGCCTACTGACCAGCCACCTCTGTCAACCACGTTGGGTTTTTGGTCCACCTCAGCTGAAGAATTTGCAAGTCAGTCCGGCTGGACTGACCTTCCTGAATCTTCTGCAGCCCCAACTCTGCTGGTGGATCGGGGCAGGTGGAGACCTCAACAAATGCTCCTCTGCCTTCCAGGAAGTGCCAGGCTAACGGCCAGGCTGGGCGTGTACAAACAAGTCGACATCCGCGTGCTCAGCGCTCCAGAGGCAGAGGGACCCCGGGGCTTAAGGGAGGAAGTTTCCAGAGCCTTCTCATGTCTCCTTGGTTAGAACAGTCCTCTTCTCTGCAGGGCCCTGCTGGGGAAGGTGGACAGAGGGAGTGAAGCGGGTGACAGCAAAGGTGGCGGGTGCGGCACAGGGAGGAGAGACAGGGAGCCCTGGGTGGAGGCCACAGCAGCCTTAGCATGTCTGGCTGCCCAGGAAAGCTATCCCAGGCCAGATGACTGGCCTGGGGCTCAGCTGGGATCGCACCTCCTCTGGGAGCCTGCTCTGACCCCCGACTGCATTAGGGGTCCCTCCTTTGTGCTCCCACAGCCCCCAGGTCCCTCTGTCATAGCGCCGATCACGCACTTCTGTGATTGCGTACTGTCCCTCTTCCCCCAGGAGAATGGGCCTCCCGGTGGGAGGAGACTTACCAGATCTGAGCAACTAGCACAGAGCCCAGCGGAGTTAGTAACGGCGCATTGGTGGGCGAGGAAGGAACGAATGAATGGAGTTGACCCTGGGGGATGGGATTTGCAGAGCACGTGGGTCTCTGTTGGGAACACCTGTGCATTCTTGCTCTTTGCACTTGGCATTTGACAACCACAACTTCTGTATTTTCTTCTCCCTCCCACTTCATCTTCTAAACCCTGATGCAACACTACGCCTACGCACACTCACACATACAGGCACACGCCTCCACACAAACCATAGACACAGACAGACACACGCAGACTTACCCACAAACTCTAGACAAACCGCACACACAATGATACAATGATACCCGTACAGGACACACAGTAACACACACGGGCTCACAAGCAGACCACACCAACATTCTTACAAACCTGCACACGCCATCCCACAAGGACACCAGGGGCACATATGCACACATATATTCACGGACAAGCAGACAGACCTACCTACCACCTTAAGGACAAACTCCGAATGATGTGTTTGCCATCTTTTTATCTAGGGATTAATGTCTTTGTCTTTCCTTTCCCTGAGACCTTGCTTTATTTGCAATCAGCAAAGCACTCTTCTTTGTTCACCTACCTGCCAACCCTTGTTGAAGACCTCCTCTCCACCAGGTCATACACATGAAGATGAACGAGACTGAGACCTGCCTTCAGGAGGCTCCCAGTCTAGCGGAGAAAACAGACACAGAAAATAATGACCGTAAGGCCGGTGGGACCATTTCATTCAAGAACTATTTCTTGAGTCCTTACTGGGTGCTGGGCTGTGCTGGGCTTTCGGATTACAGAGATAAGAAAGGTCTAGTCTCCCTGGCCTCGAGGAAGCTCCAGACTAGGGGTGGGGGAAGGGTTGCGGGGGGAGACACAGGCGAAGACATAAGTATACTATCTTGTTAAAATAGAACAACGGCAGCCCAGAAAAGGGAGTAATTAATTCTGTCGGGAGTTAATCAAGGAGGGCTTCACAGAGTAGGTAGTATGGGGGTTTGCAGGGTGAAGAGCAGTTCACTGTGAAGCCCTGAGCCTGGAGCAGGTTGGCGTTTGATGCAGAGCACAGGCAGAGACCTCAGAGGGGTGGGCCCCCAAGTTCAGAGGGTCTGGATTGTAAGCATGAGTATCTGCGCTGGGGGTGGGGCGAGGGCAGGGGAGAGGTCCCAGGTAGAAGACGAGGCTTGAAGGGATAAACAGGGGCAGAGAGCACCCTGTCCATTTCACAGCTCAGGGAGCGAAGCATGGCCGTCCCTGCCCGCTGTCAGACTCTCGACCGTTCTTAGGGCCGGCCGCAAAGCCCGCTGCCCGTTCTCTCCAAACGAGCCAAGCCGCTTGCTCGTAGCTGAACACATTAAAAGCTCAGAGCTGGTGGGAGGCATTATTATTGGCTATGATGATTATTCTCTAAAGTCCAGCTTGGCAGATAATCAGCATCTCAGCAGGCCTCAGTCTGGGGTGATTTGGGCCTTTGCGGCTGAGCGGCCCCCAGGCCCTGGCCCAGGCCCCCTGCCCAGCAGCTGGTGGGCGGCTATGGGTCTCCCCAGCTGAGTCCCTGAGCCTGAGCACGTCCCCCTGGGGTGGCCTCATTGTTCCCCTGCTGGTTCTTAACAGGANCCATTTATTCTTCATCAGGCAATTAGCGGTTCCCTCCTCCTCCTGGGTTTCTCCTTCCCCCAGTCCTGGTGCTGGAAAGGGGCTGAGTCATTTTGCTGAAAGGAATGTTGCCTGAGGACGTGGCCTGCTACCCTCCCTGCACCGCTGTGTGAGCCCAGACCCGCTACTTCACCTCTCTGAGACTCAGTTTCACCTCTCTGAGACTCAGTTTCCTCGCCTGTAAAAGAAATGAGGGTGTGAACCCAAACGGATTATGACTCCACGGGCCTCACACGTGGACAAGTCCTTGGGCCTCAGTTTCTTCCTTGTGAAGTGCAGGGGAGGGGCGAAGTCAGGGGTCAGAACCCAGCGGTGACTGAAGGACCAATCTGGCCAGCCGCTGCTTTTGACCAACATCTTATTTTCAAAATAATTGCAGTTCGGCAGACAGTCTCTCCTTCGCTGTCCTGCCCCACCGCCCCCTCGCGGGGCGGGCAATAAACTTCAAAAAAAAAAAAAAAGAAAGAAAGAAATTTCAACTCGAAGGTGCACCCCGGTGTGCCGAGGCCCCACCATTTCCTACTCTCACCCCAGCTACCTCCCATGGCCCCTGAGGGCCCCTGAGTTTGAGGCCCCTGCGCGAGCAAGTCCTGGAGCTTCCACAGAGCCTCAGGATAATGATTCTACACCCCCCCCCGCACCCTCTGCACCCCCGGCTTTGTAAGACAGTACCATTGACAAAGCACTTTGACATGCTGCCACCAATCTCCGGCAGATAGGAGAATCTGCGATGTGTCACCCCTGCCCTGCTCTTCGGCCCAGAGAAGCACGATGCTTGCTAGAGACCTCGATGCCCGGAGCCCCCGCCTCCCCGAGCACTGCCCCCGTCACCTCCCCGACCCGCAGCCCCCGCCACTGGGGCGGCTGCCTGTCTCTTTCCCTTGTCGCTCAAAGAGGACTATAAATCCATCTGTTTGCCTCTCTGTGTCTTTGTCTCTCTGTGTTTCCCTCACTCTTACCTCATTTATTTATTTCTGTTTCTTTCTAGAGGCCCCCACTCTTCCGTGTTGCTGATCCCTGCCTCTCTAGGTGTCTGTCCCTGTCTCTCTCTCTCTCTCTCTCTCTCTCTCTGTGTGTTTCCATCCCCTTTTCCTTCTCCTGAGCCGTCTCTGTCCGCCTTTCTCTCCATAATTAGCCTCACTCCCAGCTTTTCCTCTCAGGGCCTGCGGTTGGGGAGGGGACAGCGGGACAGGGAGGGAAACATCTTTCCAGCAGGCAGAAAATGGGCCAATTAAAGCCACAAGGCTGCTCAGGCAGCCGAACAACGAGGAAGCAGAAATAGCCCCAGGCGGGTTGAGCTGGAAAGATAAATAGAGAAACAGGGAGAAAGGGCAAAATGAATGCAGAGTCCAAAGTCACGGTCCTTCTTGGCCGTGTCGCCAGGAGACGGCTCCTTCCCGCCGGACCCAAGGGCTGGGTTCCGGCTGCTACTTGGAGGGGTGTCCTAGCCTCACCCTCTACTCACCCTCCACCCCTGCTGGACGGGACAGGACGCAGCCGCAGAGCCCCCCAGGCCTCCCAGGGCCTCCGCCCAAGCGCACCTGTCCCTCCTCACACCTTCGGGCGGGGCTGTGGCCCTAGCTGCCCGTCCTTACCAAGGACTGTGGGGACCCAGGGAGCTGGGAGTCGGAGGGGGAGGCACCCCCACACCCTGTCTAAGGCCTTCTATCTCCTGCCCTTAGAGCCCCAGGAATCTGGGGACTGCTCCACACCGGGCACTCCAGAGCCAGGGCTGGAAAGGCCACAGAATAGTGAGCCCCGCAAACAGTCTCTTCCTGGGAGCTCACGGTCCAGTGGGGAGTCAGTAAAACACCACATGTGGTCATGAAGGAGGCCCTGCCCTCGCCTGGGACGTGGGGAAAGGGTCCCTGAGGACTCGATATCTGTCCCTAACCTGCAGTCTGCAGGGGGAGCCTGCACAGATTAGGACGGGGGGCTGGAGGCTGTTTCAAGCTGAGGAACGTGTAAGAGCCATTCAAGGAAATGAAAGCAGCACACCAGGCCTAGGAGGAGTGGAGGGAGTAAAGATGTGTGTGTGTGTGTGTGTGTGTGTGTGTGTGTGTGCGCGCCCCTGTGTACCCACGGGGTGCTTGTAGTCCAAGACAGGGAGCTTGGAATTTATGCTCAGGACACGAGGGAGCCATGGAGAGCTGTAGGCAAGGGAGGGGTGCCGTGCTATGCTCCTTTATGGAGACTCTCTTGGCTGCAGGGGAGAGGCAGGCACAGCTGCCGGTGAAGCGGGCCGAGCGTACCGCAGGCCATCAGGGAAAAGGCAATAGGCCCTAAAGTGGCCACATAAGTGGTAAAACAGCAAAAACAACAACGTAAATGATGAATCAGTTACTCAAGCTCTTGTTTCTCAGCTGACCTCAAGGCAGGGGCTGTGATCTGGCCCAAGCCCCTTCCTTAACCTTCGCCCCACCCACGCCTCCTCCTTCTCTTCCCATGCCGACCCCCCCAGACTGTTGGATTCCCCGGACCTGCATGGACTTACCCCACCTCTGTGCCTTTGCTCCTTTGATTTCTTCCTTCTAGAATACTCTCCCCTCTTTCTCACACATTTAAATCCTTCCCATTCATCAAATGTCCCCTCCTCCATGCAGCCTCCCTTCTTCTTTCCTCCCTACAGGTGCTCTGGACACATTATCTGGTCCTGTTTTATAGTACAGGCCACTTAGTGCCTTCTGTATTGTTTTTTGTGCTCATTCTAGTATTCCCTATAAAATCAGAACATCTTCAGGGCTAAACTCTGGGTCTGATTCAACAGTCCTCAGGATAGGGTATGACTCAGAAAGAGGTCTCCATGAAGGCTTGGGGAAGGAAGGAAGGAAGGAAGGAAGGGAGGGAGGGAGGAAGGAAGGGAGGAAGGAAGGAGAGAGGGGGCGGAGGGATGGAAAGATGGGTAGATAACTGAGTGGATAGATGGAATGAATGACCAAATTAAACACTGAAAGCAAACCCCCCGAGAACTATGAATGAGACCTTGTGAGAGATGTGATACCAGCCTTTGGTGGACACCACTCAAATCCTGGTCATGTATTCATTCATTCCCCTGGTACTAACATGATTGAGAGTCAGTGTGCTCAAACATCATGGGGAGGCCCTGGGGACCCGGCTGTGAGCAAAAGGCATGGCACCTGTCCCCACAGAGCCTCTAGTCTAGTGAAGGAGACAGAAGAAACTGAGGAGTTGCCAGGATAGCCTAGCGTGATGATGGAGAACATTTGGGGCTTTGTGGGAAGCTCTCTGAGCAAAGAGGAGCAGCGTGCATCATTCACTCATTCAAGAGTGTCAGGGAGGGCTTCCTGGAAGAAGTGACCTTGAGCTACGAAAGGAAAGACTGATGAGCAGCGGGTAGGGAGTGTGAGCAAGCCAGGCAGAGGAAACAGCATATGCAAAGTGCTAGGAGGGAGAGGTCACAGGGCAGATTTTGTTTCGGAGGCTGGAGAAGTTCAGTCAAGGAGCGCAGAGTGCTGGGATCAGCATATGAGCAAAGAAGGAACATGGAAACCAGGTCTGTGGGGGCTTGTGGGCTCCTAAGAACCTCAGGCTCTATTCTAAGAGTGCAGGGCTGGGGTGGAGTCCCTTGAAAGGTTCAAGCAGGGAGAAATCTGACCAGGAACGCGAGAAGACCATTCACTGCATGACATCTTTTGAAATTCCTTCTGCTAATGCAGAAAGATTATTTTCTTCTGATGCTTTCCCATAAAGAGTGTTGTCGCCAAATCTATAAATCATCTGGGAAATTTAAAAGCAGGAAACCTTGTACTGCTTTTCTTGGCGATGAAAAGCCAAGGAAATGAAAAGAGAATTAACCTCATACTCCCAAATTTAAGTTTCTTACTGACCACGCTGAAATGCTCCTATAAAAAAGGTTAAAAGTTGAAAGTTGAAAAGCCCAAAAGTTTAAAAGTTCAGACATCAAAACGAATGCCTGGTAACATAATTCTAAGCCTTACCGAAGAAGAAGAACCAGAAAGCCAAGGCTTAATTCTTTCGGTTAAACGGTACACCTTCTGGCGTGGTGACATTTCAGAAATCGTTCTCGCGCATTCCCACAGGCTAGGATTGACCCCTCTGTGAGAGCATATAGTTCAACCGTTAACCAAAGTGACTGCTTCAAATAGCGGAGGTGAATGCAATTTTCAAAGTACTATTGGATTTTCTGATGTAGCTGCCAAAGTAAACAGAAAACAGAAATTGCTACTTAAAGACAGGAAATGCGGGTCCAGAAGAAACCTGCACCGATCCATCCCACAGCCGGCATACCTTACGGATTTGGCAGGACAATGGGGTAAATAAAACCAGGGGCGTGGAGAGGGGGCGCCTCCTTCCGGCAGCCACGTGTAAGGAAGGCTGTGCTCGGGACATGGTTTTCAGACTTGAAGAAAGAATGAAGTCCAACATTAGAAGAACCCCAAATAAAGAAATAATAAATAAGTTAAATAAGGGTGGTCCTCTGCGGGAGGAATAGCAGATGCCAAGCCCAGGGGCAGGAAAATACCCAATGGGAGGTAAAAGCAGACAGGCAGGTCGGAATCCCCACAAGATCACGTGGCTGTCTGCTGGAGTGCTCCCCACTGCTCCTGGGGTGCTCTGCGTCTGTCTGTGTCTTGTGTCTTCCTTCTTGAGGTCGGGGGAGAGGCTGTCCCAAGGCTGCTCGGGACCTGCCTCCTTGGTCTTCTGGCCCAGCTGTCTTCCCCCACCTCCTGTCCACACTGGCCTCTGGCTGCTGATGCCTGGCCCTTGGGGACCGGAAGCCAGCTTCAGGCACATACGTTTTTCAAAATACCAGCCATGTAAGGACATGATGTCTCTAACTAAACACTCAAAGCCCCCCTTCTTCTCCCCAAAGGAGGTGGAGCCAGGGTCTGGGGCGAAGATTCTGTGTGAGTGGGGTGGGTCCTCAATAGAGCGTAGGGCGGTTTGCTGGATTGGGTCTCCTCCCTCCAGGGTCTTGCCCCCAGGCCCCAAGAACCCGCCTCAGCCGCTCAGGACCTGGGGTGGCCCCACTGGCCCCAGCCCAACGGCTGCCGGGGACAGATCCAGGGTCAGTCCCTGGGCATCAAGCAAGGATTTGGCTTCTGTTTCCTTTTTTATTAACTTTCTACTTTGTACTTTTTATTGTGAGACATGTTATACACATATAAACTACTGTATTTAACATATGCACATTTTAAAGAACAAAATGTTTGTTTAGAAATAAACTGGGGCGGGGCACCTGGGTGGCTTAGTCGGTTAAGCGTCCGACTTTCGCTTAGGTCATGATCTCGCGGTTTGTGGGTTCGAGCCCCGCGTCGGGCTCTGGGCTGACTGCCAGCTCAGAGCCTGGAGCCTGTTTCAGAGTCTGTGACTCCCTCTCTCTCTGACTCTCTCCTGCTCACGCTGTCTCTCTCTCTCTCTCTCTCTCCTAGAAATAAATAAAACATTAAAAAATATATATACTAAGAAATAAACTGGGGCACCTGGGTGGCTCGGTCGGTTAAGTGTCCAACTTCAGCTCAGTCATCATCTCATGGTTCATGAGTTCGAGCCCCGTGTCGGGCTCTGTGCTGACAGCTCAGAGTCTGGAGCCTGCTTGGGATTCTGTGTCCCTCTCTATCTGCCCCTTCCCTGCTCACGCTCTGTCTCTCTCCCTCTCTCTCAAAAATAAACATTAAAAAATAATAATAAATAAAAAATAAAAATAAACAAATTAGGTCCTGATACTCAGTTTCAGTCCAAGAAGCCACCTTTGCTTCCAAGTGCACCCGTGTGCTCTGCCCTGTGCATGTTCCCCACGCCTCGCACCCAGGTTAACCACTGGGCTGGATGCCGGGCCGAGGTCGATCCCCCCAAAACCCAGGAGGACCCTCGCAGTAAGAAAATCTTAGGTTTCTTCAGCTTATAACTACAAGGGAGCACCCAGCTCAGGAAACTCAGGGATGCCTCTGAAGGGGGGGGGTCTCGAAAAGCCCCCCAGGGTCTGGGCTTGTGCTAGACGAATCCAAGGACTCGAGAAGCGAGCCCAGGTCTGGACGGAGCGCTGCCCAGAGACAGTGCACATAATCATTCTGACCTAGGAGGCAGAGGGGGACAGCAGGGACGGCACTGTCACCACGAAGAGCCCCAGGCAGCCAGAAAGGCAGTGAGGTGGGGCGCCTGGGTGGCTCAGTCGGTTAAGCGTCAGATTTCGGCTCAGGTCATGATCTCACAGTTCATGGGTTCGAGCCCCACGTCGGGCTCTGTGCTGACAGCTCAGAGCCTGGAGCCTGCTTCAGATTCTATGTCTCTCCCTCTCTCTCTCTCTGCCCCTTCCCCGCTCACGCTCTGTCTCTCTTGCTCTCAAAAATAAATAAAACATAAAAAAAAAAAATTTTTAAAGAAAGGCAGTGAGGAGGGAGTCGTATCACACGGGGGTCCAGTGCAGCCTGGTGTCGGACTGGATCTGCGCACATTTTGGAAACAGTGTCAGCAACACGCTGTCGTCACTCAGGCTGTCCCCCCCCCCCACCGTCTATGACAGCCGAGGGGCTGGGACCCATAGAGGCTCAGCAGTGAGGCTACAACCCACCTTGCTCTGGCTCTCGGCGTTTACTGTGTGGCCTCTAACAACACTGCCACCGTGAGTCTCAGTTTCCCCACCTGTAAAGTGGGACTAACAGTCACCAGCCTCACGGATCTGTGGTGGAGTAAGCAGATTTAAGCGGCTCGCATGTGGGTGGAGCTCAGTGAACAGAAACCTTGTACCCCTCTGGGGGAGGAGCCTGGAGCCATAGGTCAGCTGTGGCCACGCGGTTCCGGGGTGCAGGAGCCGGAGCGGGCAGGAGGCTTCTGGGAAGGCCCGGGGCCAATGTGATCTTCCATCCAGGCCGCTCCTGAATGTGCTCTGTCCCAGCCCTGCCCCAGCGGCAAGGGGCCCCCCAGAGAGTGGGGGACCAGGCAGGCTAAAAGGCTGGAAGGAAGGAAATGCAGGAAGAAGAAAGGAATGAAAGGGAGGAGGGGGGAGGGGAGAGGGCAGATAGACTCTGGGGAAAAGGAGCAAATGACGGAGCAGTGGAGATGGGAGGGGAGGTCTGGAGAAGTAGAGGCAGGGAGGTCCGGAGGGAGGCCAACAGACGAAGGTGTTCAGTGTGGGACAGAAGGAGGGAGGAGCCCAGGCGAGCCCTGCCCCTGTCCGGGCTGGGGCGGGGGTGGGGTGGGCAGCCTGGCCTTGCCAGCTGCTGTTAGCCTCCACCCGCCACCTGCCGCCACAGTGGGGTCCCAGCAACCTGCCACTCTGTCCATGGGGACAATAGGGAACTGTCCGGAGCTGGGTCACCAGCTGCCTCCCCAGAAGGAAGCGACAGCCGTGTGTCCCTGCCCTGGGCCTCAGGGTCCGCTGCCAGCCCAGGGGAAAGCAACAGGGGAGGAAACGGGGAGGGGCCCACCCCTCCATGGTGGCTCCTCCCCTGTGTGTCTCCCCCTCCGTCCCCTTCTCCAGGCCGCTCTCCAGAGAGGTTCCCCCACATCTGCTCATCACGGTGGGGGGCAGGCTGGGGGAAAGGGCAGGGCACAGAATACGAGGGTGTTAGGACATGTGGGTGTCAGTCTCCACTTTGTCACTGTGACAGAGATGGCCAGCTCTCTGTTCTCCCCTTCTTCCTGATGAACGGCAGCCCTAACTTTGGGCTGTCCTGAGTAGAGACCATGTGTGCGGCCCCCTCTGCAGTTAAGAGTGGCCACATGACTAAGTCCTGGCAGATGCAATCTAACGCAGCACCTGGGGCGTGTCCTTTGTGGGAAGGCCAGGTTCTCTTTCAACCCTTCCATGTTTCTGCCCTGGAATGCAGATGGGATGGCTGCACCTGGGGCAGCCATCTTGGGTCATGAGGCAGAAGTCACATGCTGAGGAAGGTGAAGCATATGAGCAGCAGCCTAGGTCCCTGATGATCGTGGGGCTGCTGTGCCAGCCTGGAATGCTTGCCTCTCTTTGGTTACTGGAGAGAGAAATGAAATTTTTGAAGCTACTGATTGGGGGGTTTCTTGTCAGTTACAGAGGTATATAATCATAATTGGTAGCATCTGTAGCTTATGGTGTTACCTCAGGTCAGCCGTTTTCTGCCCCTGGGCCTCAGTTGATCCACTGGAGCAATGAAAATTTTGAACTTGTAGAATGTCTCCAAGGAGATTTCTTGTTCCTTTTTTTTTTTTTTAAACGTTTATTTATTTTTGAGAGAGAGCAGAGTATGAGCAGGAGAGGGGCAGACAGAGAGGGAGACACAGAATCTGAAGCAGGCTCCAGGCTCTGAGCTGGCATCACAGAGCCGACGCAGGGCTCAAACCCACGAACCACGAGATCATGTCCTAGGCTGAAGTCAGACCCCCAACCTACCGAGCCCCCCAAGTGCCCTACATGTTGTGTCGTCTAAGGTTAGAACCGAGGGCAGAGGTTCGTTGCTAAGGTTAAAGGCCCTCGTGGTGAACTGCCTTGACAGCCTAACAATAGACTGAAAAGTAGAAAAGTTGCCGAGAGCTAAAGGGCCATCAATACTGAGAGGAGCTTGTACGTATCTCACCAGGGCCCCCAAGGTCCTATGATAGGGACCCTGCTCCTCTTTCCTACCTCATCTTCTATGACCGTTTGTCTTACTGCTTATGCTCCAGCCACACTGGCCTCCTTTTCAGGGCACCAAGCTTCTGCCCACCTCAGGACCTTTGCACTGGCTATTCCCTGTGCCTACAATGCTCTCCCCTTCAGATCTTTATTCAGTCCTCAGCTCATTGTTTTCTCCTCAGAAGGGCCCACCCAACTCTCCCATCTAACACCACCACCTTCCCCTCCCTATCAAAATAAAGCTCAATGTCCTTTACAGCACTTGCTGAGAGCTCATGTTTTCTTCCTTATCCTTTGTTTCTTTTTCTTCTGACTTCTCTAGTAAAACATGAATTCCATGAGAACAGGCACCCAGCACGTTAACTGCCAGATTGTCAGGATCCAGAACAGCACCCAGTGCATAGCAAGCGCTCAGTAAATATTTGATGAATAAATATGGAATTGACAAGGCCATTGACATTTATTGAGCACCTACTACTGCCAGGCACTGCGCTTATGTGGGTCATCTCATTCACTTGTTCTTAACACTCTTAAATGTTTCAGATCTAGGACTGAGATTCAAAGATCACAGGTGACTCACACTCCAGTCCCGGAGCTCGGAGGCGTGGGCCCAGGATTTGAGCCCACATGTCCTTGATCAGGCCCAGTGGGTTTCTGTTATTCTGGGCAGGCCTGGCCACACGCTCTCAGGAGATAAGAGGCATCCTCGGATGTCCTTAATGCCTCCCAGGCAGCCACTTCCCCGGCTTCGAGTTTCATCAACTTTCCCATTATTTTCCCGGGAGGATGTGCTTGGAGGCTGTGGAATCACAGAGGCACTGGGTGACATGAACAGGGATGCTTCTTCCCGCTCTGAGATGTGAGGATTGTTTCCTTCAGGAGAGGAAAGAAAATGGTATGATTTCCAAGTACATCGTCTGCCAGGCCTGCTTCAGGGACCCCGCTCCTGCCTACGTGGCTCACACTGCCTTCACACCGACCCTGCTCACACCGCCTTCACACCGACCCTACTCACACTGTCTTCACACCAACCCTGGCTGGGAGGCAGCTGTGTAGCCTTGCGTTGGTCTCTTTGCCCCTGGACCTCTGTTTTATCATCTGGAAAATGGGGATAATGACAATACCACCCTTGAACGGGCTGACTGAGAGGTCAGTGGGATGAAAGAGGGGCTGGGGTATTTGGTTGTAAGGCTTAAATCAAAGACATTTCCTTCAGCTAAATAGAAACACTTTGACCTCCATCCTGCGGGTGACCCCCTATCTCTGACTACAGCATCCTGGTGCCATAACATATCAATGGCTCATGAATTTGAAATCCCCTTCATCCCAAGTTCCCTCCCTTCCCGGCCATGTGATTTTAAATACATCCCTTCACCGGGCTGGGCCTCAGTTTTCTTATATGCCAGCCGAAATTCTTAAACTTCTTTAGCGAAGAAAAGCCATGTTGCAGTCCCCTTAATAGAGGTCTCTGGGTGATGCACCCAAGTTTGGAGGTGCCTACAGCTGCGGGAGAGGTTGGTGGGGAATATGACAGTTCTCCAAGAAATTTGGAAGGCAGGGGAAAGAGCCGCACAGGAAACATCACGTCATTGGCAAAGGTGCCAAGGAAATGTCAGAACAAAATGTGCTGGCTAAGATTTGGAGATGAACAATCCATTCCCGGCTGCCCTGAAGCAAATCCCCTCCGCTTCCCAGCATCCATCTCAGGCAGAGGAATGAGTCACTTTTCAGTTCTCTTCAGCACCGTGGACAGCACCCCCGGAGTCCCCACCCCCTTCCAGGCTCCCACCCAGGCCCCTCCGTGTACTAGGCATAGTGACTGGCACCACTGCCAAAGGAAGGGACGGCCCCGCTCCCCTCATCCCTGAGGACTCACCATCTGGTTCAAGGCAGGAGGGTGTCATGCAAGGAGAGCTCCCTCACACAGAGCTGGGCGGAGGGACCCTCCCAGCCAACATTGGACTCGGTTTCCATTCATGCGTTTGACTGCCGTGTGCCTGGTTGGGCACCAGAGATCGTGGAAGAAAAATACAGATGAATGAAGAGCGTGCCTGGCCTTGAAAAGCGTGGGGCTGGTGGAGACAGCTAGGAACCGATGGTTACAAGACTGATAAGCAAAATAGCTTGCGCTAATCGGGTGCTTGCTCTGAGCTAAGCATGGCCCTGGGGGCTTCACACATGATGTTGTAAGCTAACTCGCTACTGTGTTTAGTCTTGTTTTGCAGGTAGGGAACAGGGTCAGGTGACTTGCCCAATGTCACTTGGCGATGAAGGGCAGAGCTAGGATTTGACCAGGTGCTCAGGCTCCAGAGTCTGTGATGGAAGCCACAACCACACTCTATGATGTAGGGTGTGGAGGCAAGTGGATAAACTCAGAGGGGCAATGGAGAATTCCCAGGGGAGGTGAGACCTGGGCTGAATTTTCCCAGGTGAGGAAGTGGGGAAAGGGAAGAGACAACAGTCGTGTGAAGCCAGAGAAACACAGCACATTATGTTGGTTCCTTGTGGCTACAGCAAAGGGTGTGGGGACATGGGAGCGGGAGAAAGAGAGGTTACGGGCTCCCCAGAGGTGGGCTCTTGAGCTAAGCGTGGGAGGTGGGCTTTCTTCTGAAAAGAGAAAGCAGAGGGTTTCAAGCCTTGAAAGAAGGGGTTCACATTTGTCTTCTGGAAAGTGGCTGACAGTGTTTTGGGGGGTGGAGTGGACAGGGACCATTGGAAGGTGGGATGGCCAGCCAGGGGGCTGCTGAAGAAAATCAGGTGAAGGAGAGCAAGGGGAGGCGGGGAGGAGGCAGTGGAGTGGAGAGTGTGACCACAAGAGCCCTTGAGGAGGACATGACCTTGTGGGTAAGACCACGGGCCCTGGCTGCACACCCTAGGGTTCATCCCAAGATGAGGTGCGAGGAAGCCGCTGTTGACTTTAAAGCTCATGCACTTTGCTCCTGAGCCCCTCTTGCTCAAGACCTAGGTGCTTTTACTTCATGTACAATTCTGACAGGGTCGGGGGTCTGATTCCCCAATGCAAAGTGGGTTAGGGGTGGGAAGTTTTACAGGATGGGGGAACTGTTAAGAGGTGGGCGCGCTGTTAGTTAGCAATGAGGGATGCTGGCTGACGTTAAGAGACCAAAACTTTTTTTTAAAGCATAACAAAGTGGTCTCAGTAAACTTCAAAGCATCAATACAACTTATATGAATGGATACTCTATTTAATAAAGCAGAGAAATAGTTCATATTTTTAAAAATATTGCTACCCAAAGGCTAAAATATAATTTGATAACTTGAGTAATTAATAGAGCAAACCCTCAGCTCTGCAGATTGACTGGTTGCCCCTGGGATCCAGGGAACCAAGACCTTTGGGTGCGTCGCCTGCTTTTCAAAGCACCTTTCAGAACCTTGTCCCACCCATCAGCTCACCTGACCCTCACAGCCCCTCCAGGAGGAAACTGGGTAGAGGGGACACCCCCGTGTCACAGGTAAAGAGACTCATGCTCCTGTCCAAACAGTTCTTCATCCTCAGGGTCAGGCCCGAGCCCAGGTCTCCGAATCGGCGCCTGGAACTCCGGCGCGAGTCGGCCTCCCTGTTCGTCCCTCCCTTCCGGGACAGGCCACGCCCACCCACAGGTGCGCGAAACCTGCTGCTGCTGATTGGCTGGTGACATGGCACAGACATCATTTGCATACCCACCAGCCAATCAACACCCAGTCCTCCTGCAGACACTCTATCTCTCTAGTCTCACTGGGACCGAGTTCTGACGATCCGGACAATCACCCGCCTTGTGCGGGACGCTCACTGTGGCCAGGGTGCTCCGCCGGCTTTGCGTGGGTTCTCGCACTGAAGGGGCACCCCCGGCTGCGGTGGGACTGCTCTCGTTCCCACTCCTCAGATTAAAGAGCTTCCGAAGTTTCGCTTCCTCACCTTCCGTAAGGGTGGTCTGGCGGCGACCACTGTCACCTTACTGGGCCAGGGTTGACTGGCCTCTGGCTGGCTAGCCAGTGTGCGCTTCCTCCCGCACCGCTCCATGTGTCTCCGCCACCCCCACCCAAGCTGCGCCCCGGGAAGACGACCTTACCTGACGGAGAAGGATCGTTCCTTGGGCAAGTAGCTGCGCTCCCCTGCTGGCACAGCCCACGGACATCCGGCTCTCAAGTCCGTTCGTAAGAGACCTAGTCCTGTTTCCGAGGTTCAGATACATCCCAACGAGGTGCTGCGTCCAGGGAGGGAGGGAAGCAAGCAAGGAAGGAAGGGAGGGAGGGAGGAAGGAAGGAAGGAAGGAAGGAAGGAAGGAAGGAAAAAAGAAGGAGGGAGGGAGGGAAGGAAGGAAGGAAGAAGGAAGGGAAAAGGAAGGAAGGGAGAAGGAAGGAAGGAAGGACGGAGGGAGGGAAGGAAGGAAGAAGGAAGGAAAGAAGAAGAAAAAAAGAAAGAGGGAGGGAAAGAAGGGAGAAGGAAGGAAGGGAGAAGGAAGGAAGAAGGAGGGAGGGAGAGAGGGAGGAGGGAAGGAAGGAAGGAAGGAAGAGGGAGGGAGGGAGGGAGGAAGAAGGAAGGAAGGAAGAGGGAAAAAAGAAGGAGGGAGGGAGGGAAGGAAGGGAGGGAGGGAGGGAAGGAAGGAAGGGAGGGAGGAAGGAGCGAACGAACGAATGAACGAACGAATTTAAGGATTTGGCCAAGGTTACACAGGTGAGTGGTAGAGAAGAAATTTGAATCCAAGAGTGTTTGACTCCAAATACCGGGCTCTTAGCAGCCCGGGTGCGTTCCCACAGGGGTACACAGGGGCCCCACAGGACTCTCGCCTGAGAAGACAGCTCCTTCTGGCCNTGAGGGCATATGCCAGGTCCTTAGACCTGGAAGGCCACCTGTAGAGCCTTCTGGGGAGCCCTGAGCTGAGGCCCCAAGGTGGGACTGGGTCAAGGTCTTGAGCACCAAGGTGCTGGGTGATGTGGGCCATTGTGTGATCAGCAGGCTCTGAAGGCTCTTCCTGAGCTGCTTTCTTCGAGGAAGCTGACCTTCCAGGGCTGAGAAGGCCATGGCCGCTGGACACAGATGAGGGAAGACACGGGCCGGCCTCTCAGCAGCCCCCCTTGCCTGCGTAAGGTGAAGCACCCCAGCTGGGGCCCCCTCCAACCCAGCTGCTCCAAGGGAGAGGGTTGGAAAACCACCAACAGCCTCAGGTTGAGCCCCCCTCTCACTGAGTCATCGCACAGGGGACAGCTGAGGTCATCAGTGCATTGACACGCCATCAGGGAATCTTTCCTGTGGGGGAGGGGAGAGGGGGCGGGTGGCTATGAGCTGCTTAGCTGGCTGGCTGAATGGCCGGAAGTGGATGCTAAGAGAAGGGAGAACAAATACAGAGGCAGAGGCGGGACCCAGCTGGCCTTACAGGTGGAGGAGACCACCCGCCGCGATAGGGCAGGTAGGTGACTCAGAGCCTGTGACCGGGTTTCTTAGCTCCCAGCCCAGTGTTCTCCTCAGTCCGAGCCCCAGCCTGCATTTATATCCTTTTGTGTGTCTGGGTGTCAGTGGACTGGGGCAGGATTGGGGTCCCCTCTGCCATGTCTGCTGGCCAGGGTTAGCCCAGGACAGCCACCAGCAACTTCCCCCTGCCTCCCAGCCAAAGCCCAGAAACCCTGACACCCCAGGTCCTTGGGGGCCAGCCGCAATTCTGCATCTAGTCCTTTGGCGCCATCTGGTGGTGAAGTTATGAAATGACAGGAAGTAGCCCTCGGGCTGGGAGGGGAAGTGGTGGAGGAAAATGCGGAGGAGGCGGAACTGGAGGATGGTGAGAGGGGGTGGAAGAGGAAGAAGAAGTAACTGCCTTCTGGCTTATATGGATCCCCGTATGCGTTGGTAAGAGACAGACTATTCTTGGTCCCACCCATTAGCAGCTGTGCACAGCCCCTCCCTGTTCCCCAGTTTACTCATCCGTGAAATGGGCATACATACCCCCATTTTTTTAATACTGTTACCTTTTTTAAATTCTTTTTTCTTTAACGTTTTATTTATTTCTGAGAGAGAGACAGCGTGATCAGGGGAGGATCAGAGAGAGAGGGAAACACAGAATCTGAAACAGGCTCCTGGCTCTGAGCTGTCAGCACAGAGCACGATGCGGGGCTCAAACCCACGAACCATGAGATCGTGACCTGAGCTGAAGTTGGACGCTTAACCGACTGAGCTACCCAGGCGCCCCTACACTTACCTTTCTTTAAGTTTTTGTTTTGTTTTGGTAATCTCTACATCCAATGTGGGGGGTTGAACTCATGACCCTGAGATCAAGAGTCACATGTTCTTCTGACTCAGCCGGCCAGGTGCCCCTATAGTGTTGATGTTCGGGGAGGGGTTGACTGAGGGGCTTGAAGGGGACTTTAGCAGTGCTGGAAATGACCTCTGCCATGGTGCTGGCTCCACAGTTGTAAATAGTCACTGAGCCGTACGCTGAAGGCTGTGTCCTTTGTGTGTTTTACCTTAATAAAGAGTAAACAATAATAATACCGACCCTGCAGGGCTGTTGAGAGGACTCAGTAAGACCGTGCAAGGAAGGGACTTAGCTCAGAGCTGGGCACGCAGTGAGGATGCCCTGAGGGCGACCATTGTCGCTGCCATCGCCAGGTTCTTTGAAATATAGCTTTGCCTCCAGCTTTACAGTTCTGTGAGTTGACCTACATTTCACAGCGGAGGAACTGAAGCTTGGTGAGAAGCAGTCCAGATTGTCTCCTTCTGTGCCCCCGCCTTTTCCTCCCAGGCCTCGCCCTCTAGCCTGCAGGGGCTGAGCAGGTCCGGGCCATCAGAGCTGCCTGGGCCGTTCCGGGTGCCACTGGAAAGCACTGGGTCCAGGTGTTGGCCACCAGTTCCCAGAAAACCTGGGTCTTTTGGGTCACAAGGCACCAGAGGGGGAAACGGCCAGGCGGCCCACTGAAGGGGGTGACAAGGGTCACGTGGGTGTGTGGGGTAGGTGGTGGTGGGGGGAGGGCAGGTCTGGGTCTCCATCCAGGCTCGGCTGGGTGACCAGAGACCAGTGTTCTCATCCATGGGCATCGATTCCTCATCTGCGGAATGGGGACGAGGAGATGCGTCCTTCTCGCGGCTCGGGATCGCCATGACAGCTGCCGGACACTGCAGGGGTGAGGACGCTCAGGTCCACCCGCTGACCTTGCAAGGCGGGCAAGAGATGAGGAAACTGAGGCTTCAATGTCGCAGACCCTCCCCAGCTCCCGCCAGAGACTTCGGCCCCAAGATGAGCCGTGGCTCAAACACAGCCCGGGAAAGAAACCGGAAGGGAAGTCTGTGGGTTCGGTCGGGGTCCTAAGGCCAGACCAGAAAACTGCTGGCAGATTCAATGGGAAGATGGGTGCAGCCGAGGGGACTGGAGAGCAGGGCATCCTTGGTTAACTCAGATCAGCACACACAGCCTGGGCCTCCACAGCTGTGGCTGCCCTCGCGGCCCCTCCCCACAGCCATCGTGACACCAGAGCTCCAGGGAGAAAATGGGGTTCCTGGTCTTTGGTCCGTCTAGGGTGGACTGTCTGGGAGTCCCGTGTGGCCCAGGTCTGCCACCTAGTGGCCATAGTGAGAACTGCCGGGACGAGGCACCCGGCTGCGGTACTCCCTGCTTGAAGCCGGGGAGGGGAGCCCCTGGCTGTCCCCAGAAGCCCTCTGGTTCGGGGGGGCGGGGGCAGCATCTCCGAGCCCCCTGCAAAGTGCCTGTTGCGAGGCCCCAGTGCAGGGTCCAGGCATCTCTGACTGAGACCATGAGGTCACGTTGGCTTGGGATAAAATATTCTAACATAATTTCTTCGGGGCAACACAGAGCCCATGGCCCTGGGCGGGATCTCACTCCATAATAAACTCAGGGGTCTGAGTTCTGCCACCTCCTGGTCTCACCCCTCGCCCAGGATCATACAGCACAGCTTTTGCGGCCCGTGGGGACAGGACCTCTGGGGTCCTCAAGGCGTCAGCGCCCCGGTCCAGAGGCGGGGGTTTGGCAGCTCCAGCTTGGGGTATCCCGTGGCACCCTGCGACGTTATTCTCCCAGGAGGCCTTGGCAACCCTTCGGGCGCCCCAGAGTACAGGGACTGGCTTCCAGCCACCCTCTGCTCCCACTGCCTCCGACCCCGTAGTGGGCGGGGCAACCTGTCCTGTGTTGGCTCTGTCACCAGCCACCTGTTCTGGTTTGTATTGTTGTGTTGCTAACGAGCCCCAAACTGTCTGCATAAGACAGTCATGCTTCTCTGGGTTAGCAACCTGCACAGGTCACAGCCTGGCTCTGCTCCTTTAATGCTGAGG
>NW_027530521.1:2873760-2908222 GCF_008692635.1 Crocuta crocuta | reverse complement strand
GACCCGGTGGATGACACTGGCTCTGCGCTGTGGGCGCCAGAGTATCCTGTCCACAAGGTCTGTCTGCCTGTGTTAGTTTGGGCTTCTCCGCAGCATGGTGGCCCGATCCGAGTGTCCTGAGCAGGGCAGCATCTACAGTCTCCAAAGTCATGCAGTGTCTTCCGCTGCCCTCCCTGGGTGAGGCGGTGACAAAGTTGTGCGCAGGTCAGAGGGAGGGGCACAGCCCTACCCCTCGATGGCAGTGGCGTCGGGGTCACAGGCAAGAAGAACTTGTGGACGGGAGGTATGCAGCCGTCTCCGGGAACCCTGTCTCCACTACTGCACGCAGAGCGGACACTTGCAGAGAATCCCAGACACCCTGCTTTCCGGAGCCCTAAACTCCCAGGAGCAAGGCAGCCAGAGCTGGGCTCTCTGTCGGGCCCGTGGGAGGGGAAATCCCACAGGAAGGGCTGGGAGATTGAGCTCCGAGTGGAAAGCTTTGCTGTGCGCGGGGAAGCCCTTTCAGAGCAGCATCCAGGTCCTGGGAACGGGCTTCCGGGGAGGGGACGTGGAGCAGGCCCGGTTAAAGCCAGAAGACAGACCTGTTTGTGTCCCAGAGCAGAGGAGCACAGCCGCTGAGTGGGGCTGCCTGGCCAGCCGCGCCTGGGCTCATCAGCTAGGCAACCGCGAGGCCGGCTGAAGGTCGATCCGTGTGCGTGCCCACCCGGGGTCGGGGGACCCAGAAGCCGCGGCTGAGCGTGTCACGTCCGAACTCAAACACCGGGCCCTCGGTCAGCTCTGCCCCAGAGTCGCCAGGCCATTAGGCTTTGTCAGAACGCAGACGAACATCTTGGTGGATGACAGACCTCCAGGTCCAGGCGCCGCTGGGGAGGCCAGACACAGGGCACGGGGGCGGACACCCCTGGCTTGGCGCTGGTCTGTGCCATCTGTGTGACCTTGGACGGATGACACCTCCCAGCCCCACTTTCTCACCTGCAACATGGGAGATCATTATAGTTCAGAGAGCCGTGGCCTATTTTCTGGCCAGGTCTAAATCGGTCAAGCAAAACGTGAGTACAGACGCAACGACCCTCCCCTTAAATCCCCCTCCCCACGTGTAGTACACACATGATTTCGGAGGTCCAACCATGAGGAGCGATTCTAATGGAAGCCGAGCTTGGAGAACCGATGAGCCAGAACGGAGAGGGGCCAAGGGGCGGCCAGGAGCAGATAACTGGGCTCTCATAGCATCTGCCCTTGCGAGAACGTCCAAGCCCTAGCGGGATGGGGGTGGGGAGGGGGTGTGCAGGGGTTCTACCTGCGGGAGGAGCCTGGCTCCCCCCTCTTCTGCTGCCCTATTAGTCGCCTCTAATGTGGGTACATCAGGTTCGCGGGCTCTCACAGACACTAAGCCAGCAGGCATGCGTGGAGGCTCTCAGCACAAATCCTGGCGCAAACAGGTGCTCAGTAAACTGGGGCTGGCTTTGACCTTCATCTTGCTCTCTTTGGACCCCTGTTTCAAGTTTGTTTTCAGCCGGGACAGCTGGCCCAGTGGATAAGATATCCAAACGTGTCCACGCCAGTTGGTAAATAATTGCTGTCCCATGCCACCTGTGTGCACCCCACCATCCCAGCATCCCTGGCCTCTTCCCTGGGACCCCACATCTCCCCATGATCCACAACCTTGAGGATGTGGGGGCCCCAAGACCTTGTTCCGGCACTAGGCTGAAGTCGGCTCCAAATAGATGGTTCCATGAACTTCTAGGGTTAAATATTTCATGGAACCCACTGGAATCATGTGCCCGCTGCTCTAGGGGAAGCTGTGAGAAGGAGCTGGCAAGCCCACTGGGTCCTGCAGACCCCTCACCTGGCCTGGGTTCCGGCTTCTGCCCTCGGGGGCCGTGTTTGCGAACCAGTTATGTCCTGCTGGGCTGTGCTTGGGGGGGATGGGGGCTGGCAGGAGAATGCTCTGACGCTGGCGGGAGCACAGAGCTGGCCTCACCAGGGCCCATCAGGAGCAGCGGTCACGGAAGTGACCCCTCTCCTCGCTGGCCTGCCCTGCAGCTGCGTGGGGACTCAGGACCAGTGCCCGGACCGTGGGTCCCAGCACTTTCTTACCTCCCCCGCCCCTTGAAATGCCTGCGAATGCAAGAAGGAGCAAGTTTACCTGGCGGGCCTGGCAACTGGCCCAGAGCCGCTGACACCGTGTGATGTTTCTTTGAAGTCTTGGGTTTTGACTCAAAATCACACACAGATCCTGTGCTCCGCTCCCCGATGTTTCCGTCTCTATTTATTCTAAAAATAGTGCTTCAAATTACTTCCACTGAAGAAAATCGACTCTCCAGGAAGGCGCCAGGCTCATCCCGGGGCTTCGTGGACACCCCAGGCTCAGGGCCCGTGGACCTCTGCCCTCCCGCCCCTCGGGGCTAGAAATGTGAGAATGTTGGCCCCACCCCTCCAGTGGACTGGGTCTCTGACCTTTAACCTCTGACCTGTGCACCGACAGCCTCCAATTTCAGTCCCTCTGAACCTGTAGCTAACCCTGGCCAGCGCCCTCAGGCCATCAGAAGAGAAGGCTTCTTGGAGTCCTGACAGTGCCAGACCCTGTCACTCCACCCCCTCCCCCGGAGTGAAGGCAGCGGAGCCAGGGAAAGGGGAGTCCCCGAATCAACAGCACCCCGAAGGCACCGCTAGCCCTCTGGGAGCCAGCGGTACCCTGGCCCACCCCGGGGAGGCGCCCATAGATCCCTCTTGTTTCACCTAAGCTGGTAAGAGTGCAGCTCTAGCCCTTGCAACTGAAAGAGTCAAACTTTCACAGAGAGGGGCCCACTCAGGGGATCTGTTCCTTCCGTGCCAATACGTGGAGGCCAGTCTGGGGAGGAGGAAGCCCTCGCCAGAACCGAGACCTGGATGTAGGAGATGGAATGAGGCAGATTAAGAATGGTAGAAAGACACACTTTGAGTCAGAACTTTTTAGAAACCACAGGGCCTGCGTCATCAGAGAGTGAGCTCCCTGTCACTGGGGGTGTGTAAACATAAGCTGAGGACTTCTGGGTAGGAAAGGGCAGAGGGATGGAGGTGCTAGATGGGGAGGGATGGGCTCTTTGTCCATAAAGTGTCTTCCCTTCCTGAATCTCAGATCTCATGCCACTCTAAGCCTGGTCCAGGGATGTCACCTTCATGCTCCAGTGACGAGCCCTGGCCAAAGTCGCCATTCCTCCCTTGGCTGGAAGCACTTTGGGGTCAGCAGGTGGGTGCATGGACCTGGTGAGACCTGTTCTCAGCAGGAGGCAGTGGGCGGGGAGGAGATGAGGGGGTGGGAGCTGCCGTAATAGTCAGGATTCCAGCAAATAGGAGAGCCCAGAGACCCTCCACTGCTCTCCTCTGCTGCTGAGATTCACGCCCCTTGCATGCAAGCATCCCTGGAGGGGCCGTGTGTACGGCCTTGGCAATGCTGAGTTTAGCAGGAAGAACTTCTCATTCCCTCTCTAGCGGGGCCACTCCCAGTCCCCACCCTTGACACACACCCCCCCCCCCTGCCCCCGGCAAAGATGAGACCAGTACCAAGAAGTGGAAGCCAGGTGTTGGAGGCAGAAGAGTGCAGACCCAAGCAAAACGTGCCTATGGAGGTCTGACCTCCCTGAATGCCACGCCAAGCCCCTGATGGAAGTCGCCTAGAAAGTAGACAAAGGTTGGGGGGTGGGGTAGGGGTGGTTCAGGAGCCGTCAGATAAGGAAGAGAGTCACGTGCACACTGTAGGGTTTTGAGGAATTCCTAAACACATCATAGATGGGGCCAGGTTGGAGAAAGTTCCTGAAAGTGACCTGCTATAGACGCTAAACATCTGGGAGGCTGGGGAGGGCCAACAGGTTCTTCCCCAAATTTGGGCAACAGTGCTCAAACCGAGGACAGGCGGCTGCTCTGGCCACCCTGGCACAAGGACCTATACCAGATGCCCTGAGTATCAGGTAGCTGCCTGATGGTAAGGCTGTAGCTTCCTGACCAGCCCACCGTGGCTCGCGGGCTGTAGCGGTGTTACTTCGGGCTGCCAGCAGAGGGCAGTAAAGTGCTCCCAGAAGAAGCGCCTTTCCCTGATGAGCCCAGAAACCCCATCCTGTTCCTTAGGCTGCAGGAATCTTGGAAATTGCAACCCTCCAGACTCAACCTTAAGAGTAAGCTCCCCTTTCCTATTTACATAGCTCTAATTTTAGTCAAAGTAATACATCACGTTTTTTTCCTAATGTCCAGCGGTTCTTCAGGACTTAAAACAAAACCCAGCATTCTCCAGTCCCGCTCACCTCTCCAGATGTCCCTTAGGCGCAGCCACATGCCATCGCGCTCCGTGAGCTGTTCTTGAAGTTGCTTCGTCTCTGTATTTCTAAATAACCTGCTCATAGTTCTAGTGCTTGATTTCTTCACTGCAGGCATCATCCTTGACTTACAATGATGGGAGATTAAGATTTATCTTTTTTATCGTCTACCCAAGCTGCCTCTTCATACACACGCACACACTCACCTCTCTCCCAGTGTAATTATCTCACTGTTTTTTTCATTAAACCAAGATGCTGCATATTTATAGATTTCTGCCATATTTGCCACCGTGATTTTCTACCCAATGTTGATCCCGACCAGGGTATTCATTGCATAGCAAAAGAGTGACCATGGACTTGGGTTCAAGGAAATCAGTAGGTTCACCACACACTCCATCGTTCGGAGGCTGGGATCCCAACGGGAAAGTGGACTGGCCTTCAGGAAACTCAGTCGTACTTAGACTCCAGAGATGACACCCTGGAAGGTTGAGGCTCTGTCTTAGGGGGAAGAATAGGCTCTCACTCAGCATATTCATATTCTATTCCACCTAATAACCACCTGCAGAATTTCTTTCTTATCCCCATGACTTTGAACTCTGCTGATTTGGAGATCTCTGTTCCCAGGGGAAATGCTTCCAAGGTGGAACACAGCAATGGACCCCTTCAGTTAGTTGATGAGACCGGAAGCTCCAGGTTCCTCCTGATGAACCGCCAGGCACGAGAGAAGGGTTACTCTACCACCCGCTGTGATTGATTCTGGTCATCACATCAGGCCGCTACTCTACATTGGATGGACTATGTCTGAAACCCTGAGGCCTTTGTGGGCCCACCTCTTAATTCCTCCACGTCCAATAATAAGAGCTAATGTAGAGCGACCACAAGCAAAAAGGCAGGACCACTGAAAAACCAGAGTGTTTCAGGGGCACCTGGGCGGCTCAGTTGGTTAAGCTTCCGACTACAGTTCAGCTCATGATGTCATGGTTCATGGGTTCAGGCCCCGCGTCGGGCTCTGTGCTGACAGCTCAGAGCCTGGAGCCTGCTTCAGATCTGTGTCTCCTTCTCTCTCTGACCCACTCCTGCTCACACTCTGTCTCTCTCTCTCTCTCAAAAATAAATAAACATAAAAAATTTTTTTAAAAATTCAGACTCTTGCATCATGAAGATCTGAATCTCCACAGCCATCTAAAGAATATGGAACATGGCAGTCGGAGAAGGGGATTATAAAGGTCAGCTCTGACCCGGTGGCCAGGAAGGGAAGCAAGGATTATTGCAATCATGTGTATTCTCTCCTTGCTTATTACGTGTGCTTGTGTGTTTTATATTTGCACGTATTGCCTATTTCCTTTTCACCATGTCCTCCTTTCTCCTTAGGGTTTCATTAAAGGGTTGCTGATGGTGGTTGATTTTTTAGTCTCTAGGTTACAGGAGAGTCAGGTGAGAGTGTGATTCCACTTGCAGAGAAATTAGTATCATCCACAGACGAACACTAGGATTGCCACCCCGGGGCTGGAAACAGTGAATGTCAAGATGGCGTCTCCCCTTTGGAGACAGCTCCATGCCTGCTCCTCAGTGCTCTGCTCCGTGAGGCTGGGCTCAATCTGAACATTTCTCTTCTCACTTGCCAGCTGGCTGGCTGCCATGTGAGGGTGACTAGCAGAAAGGCAGAGGCAGGAGAAGGGGAGAAAGAACTTGCATCTCTTTCTTCTTGCTGGCATCCATTCCTGTCAGTATAACCCCAGCAATGGCTGTTGACCTTGGCAGTAGCAGCTGGCTCTGGAGGACAGTGGGTCATGTTTCCAGCATCCTTCAGCAGTCCCAGAACTAGCCTCCCCGCATGCCCTCAGAAGGGCTAGCAACAGCTGAGAAGCGCTTAAGAGCGCCTCACCTACATGAGACTCTCCTCTGAGATCTTGAGGTCTAACTAGCAGCCCATAACACTGTCACCCCATAGTCTAAGTGACAGCCGTGCAGAACCGCTCTTTTGAGCTTTAGAGATGCTCCTAGCAATGGCCAGGAAGCAGCCTTCCAGAGAGATCGGAGTCCCAGCCCCGAGAAATAATCTCCAAAATAATCTCTTCCCCTCCTCCCTTAGCCCAGGGGCCCTAGATGCTTCCTGAAGCTACACTCTCTGTTTCCTCAGAGTCGGTGTCCTCTCCTTTTAGTGCTCTGGTGCCCAATTAAACAATTCTCCCTGCATTTTTCTTTCTGTGGGAACCCAGTGTGTCTTCTGCTTCCATAGCTGGGGCCCAGCCAATAACAGCCACAGCAGGTAAATATGGTCAATCTGATTTCTAGTACTTGGAAAAGAAGAACTGTGCTCAAATTCTTACAAACACTTTTTTTTAAATTACCAAATAGCTTGTGATGAATTGTTCAAGTGGACAGCATCTAGATGAAAAGAACTACAAAATGGAGACGTATACTGTTATAAGAAGAAGGTACTGATGCTATAAGAATATCAAGTAATAAGTGTCCATATAAACCTACAAATGTAATGAAATTCCATCAATACCATTCAGGAATTTTTTTTTTTTTTTTTTTGGAAGCATGACCAAATAAGTCTGAAGATCATCTGGAGGAAGGACTCATCAATAGTCAATAAGGTTTTGAAAAGAAGGGGGATCTGTGTGACAGTTATTAAAATACATTATAGGGCATCTGGGTGGCTCAGTCCGTTGAACATCTGACTGCAGCTCAGGTCATGATCTTGCAGATCGTGAGTTCGAGCCCTGCATCAGGCTCTGTGCTGACAGCTCAGAGCCTAGAGGCTGCTTCAGATTCTGTGTCTCCCTCTCACTGCCCTTCCCTTGGTTGTGCTCAGTCTCTCTCTCTCTCTCAAAAATAAACAAACATTAACAAGAAATTTAAGATACATTACAAAACTACAGCTATTAAAAGAGTGTGAATTGTATCCATGTCCAGTAATAGCAAATTCACTTGCATTGAATTAAACCTTCCTTCAGGTAGTAACTATACATTCTGAACAAAATATAAAAACACAACTATTTTTGAAGTACTAAAGAGTGAGCGAAAGTCAGAAATTAAGAGACACTGAGCATCGAGAGAAGGGAAATATGCTTAAAAATAATGTTTGTTTTGGGGCACCTGGGTGGCTCAGTCCATTGAGTGTCCGACTCTTGATTTCGTCTCAGGTCATGATCCCAGGGTCGTCGGTTCAAGCCCCACGTCAAGTTCCGTGCTGAGTGCGGAGTCTGCTTAGGATTCGCTCTCTTTCTCTTCCCCCTCCTCTGCTCATGCACTCTATTAATACATACATACATACATACATACATACATTAGTATCGTGTTTGTTTCTCACCGGAGAGCACTCTGTGGTCTGTGCAGTGTGGGGTGGCTAAAACTGAAGCAGAAAACAAGTCTCAGTGGTTTTGGGAGTCATATGATAAAATATGCAGCAGCAAAGGCAAACAGAATGTGATGGTAAGTCCCAGAAAAGAGGGGCCAACAAACTGGGTATAAGCTCTACAAAATCCTGGGCTGACCCTCAGAAATTCCAAGGTTACTGGGGAAAAGCAAGAACAGAAAGTCTGACAGAAATAATGAAAGATTTCAGTTGCTGCCCCTTGGAGAGGAAACTGTCTGTAGTTTGGGTTCAGCCAAGTTCACTGATGGCTGGGGCAAATATCAGTGGGAAGACAATAGACTCGACACTCTCTCGACATATCAGTCACAACGTCTGGGACGCGATAAAAAAAAAAAGTGACAACACAAGACACGTATGAAGAAACTGGAAAATACAACCCAGAGTTCAGGGCAAAATAATTAATAGAAACCAACATTTGGATGACAAAGATGTTAGCATCAGCATAAGGAATTTGAAGCAGTTATAAAAAATATGCTCAAGAACTTCAAGGAAAAATGCTCATAATGAATAAGCAGAAAACTAGAGCAGAGAAATAGAGACTCTAAAGAAGAATGAAACGGAAATCCTGAAATTGAAAAAATATGTGAAATGAAAATTTCACATAATGACAGCTCAGAGCCGGAAGGTGGGTCAGCAAACTTGAACCTAATAAACAGAAATTATTCCATCCAAAGGGGGAAAGAATAGGAAATAAACGACACAGGGCCTCAGAAATCTGTGGGACATTGTCATGTGGCCTAACATGTTGTGTAATTAAAGTCTCAGAAGGAAAGGAAGTTGATACTGGAGCAGAAAAAAATTATTTGGAGCAACTACTGGCTGAGACTGCCCCAAATGAGATGAAAGACATTTATTTACATATCCAGTAAGCTCACTGAATCCTGAGGAAAATAAAAACAGAAGGAAGTTATACCCTGGCACATCATAGTCCAAAGACCAAAGAGAAAGAGGAAACCTCGAAAGCAGCTAGTGAAAACAAAGCAAGAAAAGACACATCGCCTACAGAGGTGTGCAAACGAACAACAGATGACGCATCATCAGAGATAATGGTGGCCGGAACATAACAGACACCATCTTTAATGCGCCGAGAGGAAAAAGCGAATCCAGAAAAAAAAATCCTTCAAAAGAGACACTTCGAATAAGCGAGGGCCGGGAGAGCGCGTGGCCAGCAGACCCGCTCTATGAGAAATACTCAGAGAAGCTCTTGAGGCTGCCCGGAAATTACAGCTGAAGGAAAGTCAGATTTACAGGAAGGAAGGAAGTCTAGAAATGGTACATGTGGAAGTAGCTATTGAAAAAAAAAAGTCAATTCTCTTAATTTAATCTAAAAGATATAATTGAGGGGCACCTGGGTGGCTCAGTGGGTTGAGTGTCCGACTTTGGCTCAGGTCATGATCTCATGGTTCACGGTTTCAAGCCCCACGTCGGGCTCTGTGCTGACAGCTCAGAGCCTGGAGCCTGCTTCAGATTCTGTGTCTCCCTCACTCTCTCTGCCCCTCCCCTGCTCATGCTGTCTCTCTCTCTCAGATATTAAAAAAAAATTTTTAATTAAAAAATAAAAGATATAATTGAAGTAACAACATCACAATACCGTATTATGAAGTTTATAATGTATACAGTTGTAATGTGTATGAAAACTGTAACACAAAGAAACAGGAGATTTTTACGAAGTTCTGACCTCTGATGTCAGTGATAAAATATGTCTGATAAACTCTGGATACATACTGAAATCCCTAGAACAAATACTACAAGCAAAAAGGTTTAGCTGAAAGCTCAAGAGAGAAAAGGTTGTTTTTTAAATGTTTAGTTAATTCAAAATAACACAGGAAAAAAGGGACAGAGGAACCAAAAGATGCTTGGGACATATGGAAAATAAATAGCAAAATGGATAGGCCTACATCAACAATATCAGTAATTGTATTAAATGTGAATGAATTAAACATTCTAGTTAAAAAGCAGAGCTCATCAGACTGGCTAAAAGGGCAAGAATCCTTATGATTTTCTTTTATGTTTTAATCCTTATGATTTTTGAGAGACAAAGAGATAGAGCATGAGCTGTGGAGGGGCAGAGAGAGAGACAGAATCCGAAGCAGGCTCCAGGCTCTGAGCTGTCAGCACAGAGCCTGATGTGGGGCTCAAACTCATGAACCATGAGATCACGACCTGAGCCGAAGTCAGATGCTCGACCAACTGAGCCACCCAGGTACCCTTCCTTATGATTTTCTTTTGCCATTTTCTTTTTCCTAACTTACTTTATTGTAAGAAGACAGTATATAATACATATAACAAAAAATATGGGCTAATCAACTTTTCGTTATCAGGTTTCTGGTGAACAGTAGGCTACTAGTAGTTACATTTTGAGGGAGTCAAAAGTTCTATGCAGATTTTTGCCCTCACAGGAGTTAGTGCCCCCAATCCTCATTGTTCAAGGGCCAACTGCCCTTTGATCTACTTCTCATTTAGAGAAGACCACACCAAGGAAGTGCTATACATATTCTTTGCAAGTTCATATAGAACATTCGCCAAGATACACCATATGATAGTCCATAAAATAAGCCTTAAACATTTTCCATCTTATGAAGTCTGTTCTCTGTGGCCAATGGGATGAAGTTGGATATTAACGATAAGGTACCTAGAAAACCCTCAAAGAACTAGAAATTGAACAATGTGTCTTTTAAGTAACTCCTTGGCCAAAGAAGTAATCATAGAAACAACTAGAAAATATTTTGGACTGAATAAATACTACATCTACAAATGTGTGGAATGCAGCTGGAGCAGTGCTTAGAAATTTATGCCATTAACTGCTTATATTAGACAATAACAATTCAAATTCAATGGTGGAGAAACTAGGAAAAGAGGACCAGTTAAACTCTGTGTAAACTATAGGCTCTTTTGTTAACAATATGTTACTGATATTGGCTCATTAACTGTAACTAACGTATCAGAGTGATCAGAGATGTGGTCACAGGGGAGACTGAGTGAAGGGCATGGGAACCTTGTACCATCTTTTCAATTTTTCTATAAAGCGAAACCTTCCAAAATAAAATATGCTAAAAAGAGGAAAAAATGTTAGCAGGTGTAATTCAGCGACACATAAAGGTGATGATACATTGTGACCAGGTATGGTTCTTTCCAGGAACGTGAATTTGTTTTAACATTCCAAGATCAATCCGTATAATTCACCTGTTTCCAGGTTATTTTGCTAACAGAACTTGACAGAATTAAATCCCCTTCACAATTTGTAAAAATTTCAACCAATTAGCAGTAGATGGGAACTTCTTCCGTCTGATAAAGGAGAGAAAGAAAGAAAGAAAGAAAGAAAGAAAGAAAGAAAGAAAGAAAGAAAGAAAGAAAGAAAGAAAGATAGATAGCCGTTAGCTAATATATTAATGAATGACCAGATGTTTGTCCTCCAAAATCAGTAGTAAGACAAAATTTATTCTTGTTGTTTCTGCCCAACGTTGGACACATAGATTGAGCTAGCACAGTAAGGAAAGAAGAGAAGGAATACATAAAGATTGAAAAGGAGGAAGAAAAGCTGTCAGAGTTTGAAGAGGATTGAAATGACCCATTTTGAGTGTGGGATGAGAGTCTGGCTTGGCCCATGGGCAGGGACTCTGGTGAGGGAAAGAGATATCACAGTCCATTTTGGTGGTTGCCTGGGTCCCGGGACTCTGCTTTACAAACTAAAGGAGATCAAAGTGCAAAGCCAGTGCTCCTTCCTGGAGATCTGCCGTGCTCGGGGGAAGCACAGGAAGCGAAGGTGATGAGCTGTAGACAGAGTGGAAACTCTGGCCTTGGTAGTCAAGAGACCAAACCACGCTACAGGAGGGGCCTGTAAGAACCACAGACTAGTTTCTTTCTCAGGATACAGGTTATATTTTGCACCTGTCGGGAGTGGGGGATGAAAGAGCTGAGCACAAAACACCCAAAGAGCAGGGGAGACAGGGATCCTTCAGGTTCTTAACCAAAAACCTGAGAGGGTCGCAGCTGAGGCATAGGGATGAACAAGAAGTGGGCTGAGTACCATTACTGTATCCATCCGTCCAATGCATAGCTTTGCGTAGATTGAGATGATGGGTCTCTCCTCCTATTTTCCTAACAGAAGAAAGAAGAAATCTTTGCTACTGGAAGACATAATTTGTATAATCTCTACGGTCCTCTTATACACAATGTCTGGCAGTGACAATTTAGAGGTACTAAGAGCAAGGGAAAGGTCACCAAAAATAGGAGACCCATTGATGACCCAGATGCTGGAGTTTGCAGCCGGTGCATAATAAGACCCGTAATCAATACATGAAAATAATTGGAGGGATGGGGCGCCTGGGTGACTCAGTCAGTTAAGCATCTGACTCTCGATTTCAGCTCAGATCATGGCCTCCTGGTATCACAGGTTCGAGCCCTGTTTTGGGCCCTGCACTGACAGTGCAGAGCCTGTTTGGGATTCTCTCTCTCCCTCTCTCCTTGCTCCCTCCCTCAAAAATAAGTAAATAAACTTAAAAAAATAAATGGAGAGAAAGATGCACCAAATAGATAAAAGACAGAGAATTCCAGTAAAGCATTAAAATATTTTTTAATGCTTTATTTATTTCTGAGAGAGAGAGAGAGAGCGTGAGCAGGGGAGGGTCAGAGAGAGAGGGAGTCACAGACTGAAACAGGCTCCAGGCTCTGAGCTGGCAGTCAGCACAGAGCCCGACGCGGGGCCTGAACCCATGAACCGCGAGATCATGACCTGAGCCGAAGTCAGATGCTTAACCGACTGAGCCACCCAGGTGCCCCAAAATATTTTTAAAAATCGAATGACTACTCTAGAATTGAAAAAAAAAAAATCAGAATTGAAGAACTTGAATGGATATAAGCAGATTGGACACAGAAAATGACTGGATCAGTGAATTCAAATGAACTCAATAGAAAATACTCACTTTAAAGTATCCCGAGAAAAAGTACCGGGGTAGGAGGTACAGAGCAGAGCAGAGAGAAGGATAAGTATGTGCGGCACATTCAAAAGCTCCAACATGCATGTAACTGGAGTTACAGCCAGAATGAAGAGAGAGGAATAAAGCACAACCAAGATTTGAGAAATAATGCCTGAGAATTTTCCAAACACCATCGCTTCCGTTATATTCAGTTATATAAAGGACAGCAAAATCCAAGCAGGGAAAATGTAAAGTAAACTACATGAAGGCTTATGATAAACAGCTGAAAGCCAAGGGCAAACCGTAAAAGCAGTCAGAGGTGAAAGGAATCCTTACTTAAAAGAAGTAAGAGAGAAACTGACAACTGATGTTTGCTAGAATCTATGGAAGCTGGAGGACAATAGAATAACACTTAAGGGGCCAAACGAAAAAGTTGCCAACTTAGAATTCTATACCCATGAAAAATGTCCTTTGAAATTAGACGTGAGGGACTCCTGGTGGCTCAGTCAGGTGAGCGTCTAACTTCCGCTCAGGTCATGACCTCACGGTTCCTGAGTTTGCGTCCTGCTTTGGACCCGCGGCTGTCAGTGCAGAGCCTGCTTCAGATCCTCTGTCCCCCTCTCTCGGCCCTGCCCCTACTCTCTCTCGCCCTCTCTCTCAAAACTAAATAAACATTAAAAAACTGAAATAAAATAAAATCAGAGGTGACATCAACATTTTCGTACAAGCAAAATCAGAACCATTACCAGCAAATCAGTACCAAAAGAAATCAGAAAGAAACCCTTCAGAGAGAAAGGAAATAACAGAGGGAAGGACAGAATTGCAGGAAGGAAGGAATAGAACGCTCCCCCCCGCAAAAGATGAACATGTAGGTGAGCATCAAACAATATGGATTATGCAAACCGGCAACGGTGATAATGTATCCTGAGCTTAGAGTAGATGCTTGAGCACAAAGGCGTGGCAACAATAGCACAAAGGACAGGAACAGGTGTCACTGAAAGTGTTGTAAGGTCCTTGCCTTGAAAGTTCTCACCTTGTCCAAGAAGTCAAAGTAGGATCTTAAGGTAGACTGCACCAATGCAGGGCTGTGATGGAGCTCCACCAGAAGGGAAAAAAAAAACCCAGATCTCTAACTAAGATGCTAACAGAAATGAAAAATAGAAAAGCAGTTGATAAATCCAGAAAGGCAAAGAAGTGAGGAATTCAGGAACAAAGAATAAGATGGTTCCAGTGAATATCAGATCACAGGATGGAAGTATTAAACCCAACCATGTCGGCAACTGGAATAATTATAAATGGATAAATAGTCCCATTACAATTTCAAATCGTCAAACTGGACTACAGACGCAAGACTCAACGATCAGTTGTGCAGTTGAGAAACGTGATATATGAGCACACAGGGTGAAGTAAAACAATGAAAAGATGTTGCATGAATCTCTTGGCAAAAAGCTGGGGTGGTTATGTTACCATCAAGTAAAGTAGATCTCAAGGTGAGAAGTATTATTTAAATGCAGAAAAGGAAGAAGTAATTTTCCAGAATTCATATGCTCCCAGTTTAAAAGCGTCACATCTTTAAAACAAAAATAACGGAATTTTTACAAAGAAATGGAAAAATTCAAAATCAGAGTTATAGATTTTAATACATTTCTCAGTTTGTGACAAAACAAGTAAGCAAATAATAAGTCACGAAGTATGGACTATTTAAACAGTATGATTAACCAGCTTGATCTAGTGAACATATGTATATATAGACCTTACATTCATTAACTCCAGGATGAATATTCTTTTTAAATGCTTGTGGAACATTTACCAAAATAGACTATATGATGGGCCATAAAGCAAAGAACAGAATTTCAAAGGGCTAAAGTTATACAGAATATGCTCTCTACTGGACTGAAATTCAATAAAAAATCTATACAAAAAGATAACTAGGAACCCTCCGAATGTTTGGAAATTAAGCAACACATTGCTAAAAAGCCCATAGGTCAAAGAAGGAATCACAATAACAATTAGAAATTTAAAAAAAAATTTTAATGTTTGTTTTTTGAAAGAGAGACAGAGCGCAAGCAAGGGAGGGACAGAGAGAGAGGGAGACACAGAATGTGAAGGAGGCTCCAGGCTCTGAGCTAGCTGTCAGCACAGAGCCCGATGTGGGGCCCGAACTCACAAACCATGAGATCATGACCTGAGCCGAAGTCAGCTGCTTAACCGACTGAGCCAACCAGGCGCCCCACAATTAGAAAATAGTTGAACGAAAGGCTGATTAAAGCTTCTGAGATGCATCTAAAAGTAGTGATTACAGAGATTTATAGCTTGAAATGGAATTATTAGAGAAAAAGACACATGGAAAATCAGCTTTTCTTTTTCTAAAATATTTGTTTGCTTGTTTGTTTATTTACTTATTTATTTTAGAGAGGGAGCACAAGCAAGGGAGGGGCAGAGAGAGAGGGGACAAAGGACCAGAAGCAGACTCTGTGCTGACCGCAGAGAGCCGCATGCAGGGCTCAAACTCACAAACTATGAGATCATGACCTAAGCTGATTGGAGGTTTAACCGACTGAGCCACCAAACACCCTGAAAATCAACTTTTCTAAACTTCTATCTCAGCAAATGACACCTAAAGAAAGTAGAAGAAAAGAACTAATAAAGATGAAAGCAGAAATCAAATGATAGAAAAAATAGACAATAAAGTCAGCATAGATAACAAGCAGGCTTTTGAATAAGTAAATAAAATCTCACAACCCCTAGCAACACATATCAGGAAAGGAGAAAGAGAGAGAGAGAGAGAGAGAGAGAGAGAGAAAGAGAGAAAGAGAGAAAGAAAGCACAGAATGAATCACTGAGAAAAGAAATCATCACTCCAGACATTACAAACATTAAAAGATACGGTGACATCAAGCAGCATTTATTTATTTATGCCAATAAATTTGACAATTTAGATTAAATGGCAAATTCCTTGAAAACATAACTTACCGTACAAGAGAAAGTAGAAATACTATAGTCTGATATTCATTTGAAAAATTGAATCTTTAATTTGAAATCCTCTCTCAAGGAAACCTCCAGGGCCAGATGGCTTCACTGATGAATTCTTCCAAATATTTAAGGGCGGAACAATGCCAATCCTATACAACTTCTTTCAGAAAATAGATATAGAAAACACTTCCGAACTTGGTTCCTAAAGCTGACATAACTCTGATAACGAAGTCTGACATTTTTATTATTATGTATTATAAGAAAAGAAAGGAAAACTGCACGCCAATATCTCTCATAAATGTAAATGTAAAAATTTCAAGTCAAATATTAGTAAAGAAGATCTAGTGACATATAAAAAGGGGAAATAAATCATGACCAAGTGGTTTAGTCCAAGAATGTGGCATTCTTTCAATGCAATTCACCATATTAACAGAATGAAGAAGAAAAATGATATAATCATCTCGATAGATACAGGATGATTCTTTGGCAAAATTCAATATTCGTTCATGATAAACTACCAGGAAACTGAAAATAGAAAGGAACTTCCCTCATCTATTAAACAGTACCTACAAAAAACACTTGGCTAACATCTTTTGATAGTGAAAGAATGAATGTTGTCCCCTGCAATTAGAAAGAGGATGAGCAAGGCTATGATCACTGTGTCTGTTCAGTATTGTACTGGGGATTCTAGCTGGTGGAATAAGGCAAGAAAAAGAAAAGGTATAAGATCGGAAAGGGAAAAGTGAAACTTCCATTTAGTCACATATGACATAAAATGATAGATGTCAAAAAATGCAGAAGGATTTATGAACAAACTATTAGAAGTAATAAACCAGTTTAGAAAGATTATTTAAATAAAATGACTTTTCACAAATTAATTGTATTTCTATATAATATTAAGGTAAATTGGAAATAGAACTTTAAAATGCACTAGTTAGAAGTGGATTTTAAAAATCAAATGCCTCAGGGGTGCCTGGGTGGCTCAGTTGGTTGAGCATCCGACTTCAGCTCAGGTCATAATCTCATGGCTCATGAGTTTGAGCCCCACGTCAGGCTCTGTGCTGACAGCTCAGAGCCTGGAGCCTGCTTCAGATTCTGCATCTCCCTCTCTCTCTGCCCCTCTCCCTCTCGCACTCTTTCTCTCTCCCTCTTAAAAATAAATAAACATTAAAAAATGTTTTAAATAAAAAAAGACAACAAAATAGAAATCAAAAGCCAAAATAATAAGAATATGTGACAGAAGTCACAGGCATCCCCCGAAAGCCTATAATACTCACTATCTGACTTTCCAGAATGTTTGCTGATCACTGCTAGAGGAAAAAAAATGTCTCAAACGCTCTCATATATAATCTAGCAGGTTTGAGGATATTGAAAATTATATTGAAAGCCATTCTGTTGTGTTGCAGGGTATATAAAATCTCAGCTGTTAAAACAAATAAGCAAATGAAAACAGATGAGTCTATTATGAACTCTAGGAAAAACAAAGAGCTGTAAAATAAAGGAAATTTAATTACAGTATGTCTTTGGCTCAGCAGCTCACAATATTCACATGGTCATTATGATGAAAACACTGAGTAGGAACCCAACCCAATAATGAGATCTAACCAAATCGAGCCTATGGTGGTGATCAATGGTGAGGGATGAGGGTGGGGGGTGGGGCATCAGGGAAAAGAAAGTGTAAATGAATTAAAGAGTCTCATCTACCGTGTCAAAAAATCAACAGATAACATCTAAAACTGACCAATCAAAGGCTAGCAATATAAGTATAAAAGTTAGGAATACAGAGGCAAATACTAGCTGCACCAAAATAAATCCCAGGTGGATCAAATATTTAAACAAAATATTTGAAAGAAATTAGAAGAAAATCGAGGACAATGTTTTTACAATTTCCTGAAAGAGGTCTTTCTAACTACGCCCACAAAGCCATAAATCAAGGAAACACAGAAAACAGTTGAATTTCCATAAAGTAAAAGACATCACAAATAAGCTTACAAAAAACTTCTGAAGTGAGAAAATAAATCGCATCATATATTTCAAAGGCTTTTGCTATCCTCAATATGTAAACTACATTTATAAATCAATAAAAAGACACAAGGTTTCCCATTTAAAATGGACAAAGGATGCGATCAAGCACTTCACAGAAGTACAAAAGAGTAATAAACATGTGAAATATGCTCACCTTGCTAACAAAATCCTGTCAAAACAGCAATGAGATAGATCACTTGCACATCAAACTATTGAAGATTAAGCACATTGGTGATGTTCAGCCTGAGGGTGTAGAGAAACGAGCAACTCATACAAAGTCAATGAGAACTGACATGGGTACAATCGTTTGAGGGCAGTTTGGCAAAATGGTTCACCATGTAAAGCTGGGCATATGCTCTGACTCTGAAATTCCACTTTTGGAACTTATTCTAAGGGAATAATGATGAGAGGAGCGTACAAAAGACACACAGAAGGACAGACATCTACTTCAGCATTTTTACAATAGGACACGATGAACGAACCTGAGGATCCCTCTGTTTGTGTGTCTTTATGTGGCCTTTCCCTGGGTCCGTGTGAGCTTCGCAGGGAAAATGGCTTTCTCTGGTACCGTCTGGGGGCGCGGTAGGTCTTCAACGGAACAGATGGATGGATGAGTAGATGGAAGAAGGGAGGGAAAGGAGGGAAACAGTGTTGAAGGTCATTTGCAATCACCTAGTCTCGTGATTCCCATATTTCTTAATTTCATGGACGAGTGACATTCCGAAAACTTGAGGGAACCAATTACTATCCATTTGATAACTTTTTATTTTGCCAAGTAAGGTCACTGGGGAGGGGAACCCCACGAAACTGCCTCCATCGTTGACATATGCTGTTGCCAACAGTCCGTAAAGGAAAGAACATTTAAACAGCAGAATAATTGGGAACCCATAATCTCAAATATAAGATCCTTCAAGATGGATGGATTTAGCTGTATGAAATGATCCCCATTGCTTCATAGTTTTCATCTTCTTCACAACCAGGGAGAAGTTCTCCGACAGAAGTGTCTCCGTGGATGAGCAAGTGAAAACTGGTCCTTCATGTTACAGATTGTGAGACCGAGGCTCTGGACAGATGTAGGACCCGACTCAAGTCCCCCCAGACGCCGAACAGCAGGAGGACCGGAACCCACACCTCCTGCCTCCTGGCCCAGAGCTGTCTTCATGACAGCCCTGCTTAACATACTCTGGTAACAGGGAGCTCATATGTGCAGTGGCAACCCCTTTTGTTGTGGGAGTGGCNGTCTCTGTGTGGCTCCACCCAGCAGTCCTGAATCTGCTCCCCCATCTGCATGGGCCCCTATGTGTTCAGGAATGTGTAGCATTGGGGCGCCTGAGTGGCTCAGTTGGTTAAGCATCAGACTTCCGCTCAGGTCATGATCTCATGGTGGTTCGTGAGTTCAAGCCCTGCATCAGGCTCTGTGCTGACAGCTCAGAGCCCGGAGCCTGCTTCAGATTCTGTGTCTCCCCCGTCCCCCCGCCCCTCCCATGCTCATGCTCTGTCTCTCAGTAATAAATAAACACCACACACACACACACACAGGAATGTGTAGCATTCAGGAGTCCTATCCTAGAGTTTGCAGGGACTGGGAAACAGCCTCTCTGATACCTCAATCTCCACCCCACCCCCCTTCCTTATCCCTAATGAACAAAAAGAAAAGAACAATACTAGGAACATACTTCAACATTTCAATGATGATTGAATTGAACTCGCCCAACCCAATTCAAAGATGAGGAGATGGAGACTCAGAGAGAGAGAGAGAGAGAGAGACCTGTAGAAGCTATCTGTGCCAACACACCACACAGCGGCAGTCCCCTGAGATGCAAGGGGTCACCCAGATTCTCAGATTTGGGAGCAGTGCGCGACAACTAGCAGTCAGATCCATATTGCCACCTTCCCTGCCTTCACCCATCTGCCAAGGCCCCGTGGGTTATAAACAACAGAAAATTGTTTCTCAAAGCTCTCGAGGCCAGAAGTCCAAGATCAAGGTGCTGGCCAGAGTCAGGTCCTGGTAGGAACCTACTTCCTGGTTCAAAGAGGGTTGTCTTCTCTCTGTCTCCTCACAGGGCAGAAGAAACGGGAATCTTTCCGGAACCTCCTTTGTAAGGGCACTGACCCCATTCATGAGGGCCCCACCCTCAGGATCGAAGCACCTCCCAAAGGCCCCACCACCTGAGGCATCACATTGGGGATTAGGCTCCAAACTATGAATTTGGGAGAGGGGCACAGACATCTAGTCTACTGCCCTGGGAGAGGGAGTTTTGGTGTTTTCAGCTTCTCTGGTGGGCACAATGGAGGGTACACCTTGCCTCTCCCCAGGTCTCAGAAGGCGGGAAGTTCTCCAGTCACCGGAAGGGACGGCAGGCACTGGGCAGCCAGAAAAAAAAGAGAAGTGTCCACATCAGCCTCGTCTCTAATGTGGGGATAATGGAACAAGATGGTTTACGAAGATGCCAACCTACTGACCTGCCCTCGAGGTGATCAGTGGCACGGGCCCAATGCCCACCTCTCCCGAGCTTGAAGGCCGCCGGTGGTTTCTGCTACATTTCAAATAAATCCAGACTGGGGGGAAGTGTGGCCCGGCTCCCTGCACACATCTCCCCCTCATCTCCTTCCCTGTCCCTCCCAAGCCCCAGTCTGAGCACAGTGACCTTCTGTCACCTCAACCCGGTCCTGTTTCGGGTCTCCTGCACCGGCAACTAACTCTTCTCAACTCGGTGGGTCTGGCCCCTTCATCCGTCCAGACTCCACCGAAAGGCTACCCTGTCCTCGTGATGTAAAGCCGCTCCTTCGCGCCATCGCACTATCCCCCACCTCCACCCCAGTCGCCTCACCTTCCTGGACGTGCGGTAAATGGTTATAAGTGGCTGTGGCTTCTGGAGAAAAGAGGAGTCTGTTTCCTGCCACGTCACAACGGGAGGAACTGATGGGGGGCTACTCTGAGGGGGTTGGGGAGGGGGGGCTAGTGGTCTGTACTTCCTGGGCAGCCGGCAGGGGAGAGGTGAGCTGTGTGTCAGTGGAGCAAAAAATAGCAATGATGATCTGACCCCGGGCAGCAGGTCTGAGCAGCTTCTTAAGCCCGTTCTTCCTTCTTTCCAAGAGAGGGATCCCTCAGCTGTTGGGCAAGGGGACAAGACAAGACCAGAAGGGGACCATGCCTGGCTTAACACAAGGCCCATAGAATCCAGGTTCCTTCAGAAGCTCTTCCAAATGTGGATTTATTTTAAATATTTATTTCTTGCAATTAAAAAGGGGGTGGGGTCATCTTTAATAAAAGACAGATGAAACAAAGCTGAGTCAGTAGGATTANGCAAAAAATAGCAATGATGATCTGACCCCGGGCAGCAGGTCTGAGCCACCATCGGCAGCTTCTTAAGCCCGTTCCTCCTTCTTTCCAAGAGAGGGATCCNGGTAGAGCATTTGGCTCTGAGCTTCCTGGCAGCCTCTGCAAAAAGGGAAACCTGATCAGTCATGGAGCTCTTCTTATTAGCAAGGGATAGGCTTGCCAGGTCCCCGGGTGAAATGCAGTTGATTTTCTGTTCTTGTTTTTTCCAGGCACTAAATCTCGAATGAAATTTCTCCCTCGAGGGTTTAGGGGGTGGATAATCAGTTGCTGGTGTGGACAACATCTTTGTTTTATAGCAAATGTGGAAGTGAAGCCACTAGTGAGCCAGGGGGCATTTAGCTTGTATCACTGGACGTATATTTTGCTGTATCATTATTATTAGTGGGTAAGAAAGGGCTCAGACTGCCTTTTCTTTCCAAAGAACTGAGCTTGGTTCACTTAGAGCATCTTATAATCCTCACAGGGGCCTGGAGGTGACTCAGATTGTTAGTACATTCTTTGCAGGGGGAGGTCTTGAAGTACTTGACCTCACATCACAAAGTTCCAGTCTCCCCATTTTGTGTGCTATGCCCAAGAGAGAAACTTGGGAAATATTTTACCAACCATTAGGTTGAAAAGCTGCATTGTGGAAAAGGACAATCAATCAGAAGTGTCCAAGAGTGGAAGACATTGGGCAAGGGAGTCAGGCAGACCTGGGTTCGAGTCTCATGCTCACAGTAACTAACTAGCTGTATGGCTTCAGGCAAATATCTCAACCTCTCTGAGCACGGTTTCTTCTGTCTGTAAAAAGCACGATGATGATTTCTGCCTCGGATTATTGAGTTAGGATGGTAATGTCCCCAAAAGTGTGTGCAGTGTGTTCTATCCATTTCAATCCCCTTCTGCCCCTCTCCTGCTAGTTTCAGGGAATCCAAGTGGAGGTCTCCCCCCACCCCTACCGCAGCTCACAGACCTGAGGTGAGCTTACCTTCTGTGGTGATTACCTTCAGGCCCTTGAGCCACTTGCTGCCCACACCCACCCCGACCGCTGTGCCGGCTCTTGGTTGCCATGGGCTCCCTTTGGAGATGGTTCCAGAAACTCTCCCAGCTTTGTTTCAGATTCCTTCCTGCACCTTTGTCTTGATTATGCGGCTACGTGGCCACTTCTTGAGGGCAGAATGTGAGACCCCTGGTCCAAACTCTTGATCTCACACAGGGAGAAACTGAAGCCCGTACAGAGAGCCCCACGCTCCAAGCCACCCGGTGTGAGCTATGCCTCGGACCTGGATCTCTGTCCCGTGAAGTGTCCCTCTGCTTTCTGAGGGTGACACTTGAGGCCCCAGCTCCCAGCCTCCAACGCCTGAGGACCTGACCCCACTGCACGGATGCAGCCCCTAGGACCTAATTTCCTTGCAAAGGGGAAGCCAGACTGGGCCAAATGAGTGGGGAGATTTAAATAGAAATCCAGTGCCACAAGGAAAAATCCCTCACTCACCAGCTCATTCTCTGAAAGACCTTTTTTCAGAGATCCACTTGGCTTTGGTCCACTTGGCTTTCTGGCCTCATCTCTAATTCCCCTGCCCACCCACTCTCTTCTCCAGGCACGGCTGACCACACATCAGACACCCTGGGCACTTCTAGATCTGTGCTGGAGCTGTTCGCCTTTCCGAAATGCCATCTCACCACTGGTGGGAATTCAGCCTCCGCGAGGCCCACTTCTGACATCACTTCCTCGGTGTACCGTACTCCTTGAAGGGAGCGAATGGCTCCTTCCTCAGTGCCTTTCCCCTGCCTAAGCACTTGACCTCCAGTATAATGTGTAAGGAAGTGCATTCATTACGGAGTTAGTTCGAGTTAGATGGAGACCTCCTTGAAGGATGGCTCCATTTGACTAACCTTGGTACTCCCCTGTACCCAATACTCTGCCTGGTGTGGGCCAGACAGACCCTCCCGGAACTTTGATAGTTGTATTGGATGCCATATAATTATGGCATTAGCTACTGTTACTTGAGCATCAACTGTGAGCAGCCTGGTGATGGGCCCCTTGAAATAAACCCTCACCACCCTCACACAGAGCTGGCAGAACACGTGGGTTATTTAGAGTGCCTCACTTTGCAGATGAGGAAACTGAGGCTCAGAGAGGGAAAGTCACTTACTCAAGCTCACACAGCTAGAAACAGACGTTGGTTTCCAAGAAGCTGCGTTTTTGATGTCAGAGTTAAGGGGGAAAGATGACGGGGTATATAAAGTTTTTCGCCGCCCCCCCCCACCCCCAACATCCAGACTCCCAAGAGCCACCAGCATGTCCTGGGACCTGACTATGAACGCCCATCTTGGGGCCAGGCTGCCAGCCAGCAGTGGGGTCGACAAGGAAATTCATTCCTTTGGGAGGACGGATCCCTAGGGTGGTTCCCACCAGCGGCTGCCTGTGCCAGCTCCAAATGGGACTTTGGAGGGGGGGGGGCGGATGGGGCGCCCCCCACTGGGCAGCGCGGCACCTAGGCGCCTTCGTGGGATCGCATCCCTCCAGACAACTTCTGACTATGCCTCGCGTTTCAGAGCCAGACAGCACAGCGGCCCCTGGCAGGAGACCTTGCAGTTCGGCCCGCAAGCCTCGCACACAATGCCAAGCGAAAGGGGTTATTTTGGGAATGGTTGTCCCGGTTACGGTTAGGCCCTCCCGGTGTCCTCTGCCCCATCACAACCCCTCCGGCTTCCTGGGCGCTGACGGAAGCCTTTGAGACTTTTAAACACTTTGTCTTTATGAAAAATTCCGCCCTATCTTTTCCGGGCTACTTTGTGATACTGAATCCCATTCACAGACGGAGAAACTGAGGACCGAGCAAGCGAGCCAGGCGTAAATGTCTTTTCCAAGTCGGCCGGGAATCAGCCTATCGGATTCGCAGAATCGCAAACCCTGTGACAAATTCCGATTTGAAGAACACGTGCGGTTCCCGACCTAAAACCGCAGTCCCACGTAAACAGTTAACATTTCAAGCGAACCCCCAAGTCCCTTGCCCTCAGCTTTCGGCTGGTCTCCTACGTTTTACAACTTTAGTTTGTATCTCCAAACTGCTGGGCATCCAAAGGGTTAAAAGGCACCAGGAGGGGGCCTGCTGCGCGGGCGAATGGGTTAAAAATATAAACGCATTAATTCCCCCTGACTATTCGGTTCAAAACGGGCAGCAAGGGGGCCGGGAGAGCCAGGGAGCCCCCTCCCCCCCGATGACTTTTTTAAATTCTAGAACTTTTAATTCTGACCAAAAAAAAAAAAAGTGTCCCAGTTTGAAAATTCTTTTAACCTTTTCTTTTTAAATTTTTTTTTCTCGATTTCTCCGCGGGCTGCGTTATAAAACTCGCCCTCTCCTTTTGGGTTCGAGGAGCCCGGTTTCCCCCCTCCGAGCAGCGCGCGGGGCGGGGGCCGAAGGGGCCCCGGGAGTTTTCTCCGGGGCCGGGTCGGGACGCGGCTGGCGAGGCCCGGCTCCGGCCCCTGAATTGGGGGGTCCGCGTCTGCCCCAAACGCCGCTTTCTTCCGTTTTCCATGTCATTTCCTGTACTAATAAGATGGTGGTCAAAGCAGGGGAGGAGAGCAGCAGCGAGTCGCCGCCGCCGCCGCCGCGCCGAGGCTGGCGCTGAAACTTTGNTGGCAGCTGCCGCCGCCGCCGCCGCCGCCGCCGCCGCTGCGGGATTCGGGGGCCGGCCCTCCGCCTCCTTCCTCCCCGCTCGCTGCTCGCTCGCTCGCCTTGTTACAATGTAGCCTTTTCTCTGCGCCGACGTTCCGCCCGCTGACGGACGTGGCCGCCGACCAATGGGAGCGGCGCCCCGGGCCGAGCGTTCGGAACGAGAACGCGGTGACACGGGCGGGGCGGGGCGCGGGATGCTGGAGGGCTCGCGGCGGCCGCTGGCCTAGTTCTCGGGGGGCGCTTCGGGCTCGGCGCCCGGGGCTGACGCGGGGGGCTCGGGCCCTTCCAGGAGGCGGTGGGGCCTCTTCCAAAGCGGCCCACGGCTTCCCCGCTAACCGGGGCGGAGCCGGAGGCCGTTCCGTGAATACATTTGAAATCTTAGTTGCGGTGTCGACTCTTCGGCAGGTCTCTCTGGAGTGTAGCCTCCATTCCCCACCCGCGGTCCCCGAGGTGCTCTCCCAGGCAGAAACTGCAGGAACTTGGCGGCCAACGACCTTTCTCCGGTCAAGGCCAGCACGCCCTAGGCAAGTCGCTGCAAGGAGAATACCAATGTCTTGAGCGCGGGGCGACGCTGGTTGAAAAGTTGCTTGTGTCTTGAACCGGGTTGGGCAATAAAGAGGCTTGACCCCTGGGATGCGCCGGGACTGAGGGGAGAAAAATGTTAAATCTCTCTTCTGAGACGTTTGGTTCATGTGGAGAAAGGCTGTGGTGTATAATTTAGAGTGGCTGAAAGGAAGCACACCCAGTTCTTTGTGCGAGGGGACAGGAGGCAGTAATGAGAGATTGCTCTTGATGCCTGGAAACCCTATAAACTTAGGGGGTTTTTGTCTGGGCCGGGGCAGAAGAATTTTCCATGGAGTTCGATGCCTGCGGCACTCAAGCTTCCTTTGTCCACAGTACCCCGTGAGAGGAAGGGAAGCCTTGGGAGCGCGGGGTCTGTGGCCATGAACCTGAGGAGCTGGGCAATGTCTTCACCCGCCAGCGCTCTCAGAGGTGCGCAGTGCTCTGTGTGGGCACCCGTCCGAACACCTTCTGGGGAGAGCCCGGGGTTGGTTGCTTTAGTTTAAGGAAAAGGGGTTTCTCTGTTGGAGTCCTTCCCCCTCCACCGCCTAACTTGTGTGACTTTGGATTTGGCAGTTTTACCTTTGACCCCTCTGAACCTTGCTTGTCCATCCCTAAAACGGGGCCCACAGAGCCTGTCGGGCAAGGCAGTTGTGAGATCCAAGCGGACAGAAATAAGATGCCTAGTCCACACGCTCGTGCTGTAAGAAGTGTGGCTCCCGCTCTGGCATGACTGCGGAACATGCCATCCCCGGATATGGGAACGGCCTGGCAGGTCCCCCTCCAGCGCCACCCAGTTCCCACCGACAGACCCTCCAACGAGCAGCTGGGGCGGGGGCCACTTCTCTTCTCTAATGACATTCTCAGAGAGGAGGGGTTCTGCCCTTGTCCCAGGAGCCTTGATCCGCCGTCACCACCACCACTTCTGTCCTCTATTGGCATGAGTTAGGGCTCTGTCTTCTAGGTCCCTTGGATTGATCCATTTCATGACTTTACTCTCCTAGGGGGTCAGGTATGACTTCCGTCACCTGAATCTTTCCTCACCCGGACTTGGATGGGGAGGCGGGGTTTCCCCGTCTAGGTCACCGGCAAGTAGGAAGGAAGTAAAGACCACTGGACTACAAGTTCAGGAGTCCTGAAGCTGCCTCCTTGGCCTGTCTTCTTGGCTGGGTCATAGCCGTGACCCACAGGTGGTGTCCAAGGCTGTCCCTTAACTTCCTCCTTAAGCCTCCCCCCGGGGCTCTGATCTTGGCCAAGGCTGCCACCATCTTGCTTGTCCTTAAGGCGAAACGGTGGGGTCTGCGTTCCCTCACCCCAATCCGCGCTCTTCCCCACGTCTAGAGAACTGTGACCTCTCGAGTGAGTCCATCCACGTCTCCCCATGTCCTCTCCAGCATCCTGGTCCAGCCGGCGCTGTGCAGTTCGGGTGTTAAGGGCCTCCTAACTGCCCGCCTGCAGCCTCCCTTCCCTGCCGGTCTCCACAGCGCGGTCAGTCAGACCCGTTCCATCAGGCTTCCCATTTCTCAGTTAAAACAGTGAGAAGTCTGCCCCGTGCTTCTGGAATGAAGAACCAGATGGTCCCCATGGCCTAAAAGCATTGGAGTGGCCTGGCCTCTGCCCTCTCCTGGGTCTCCCCGCGCGCTGTGGGTTGTTTTCTCCTGCACGCACTTGGCCCTCCTCGGGAAGACTGGAGCCGTTGAGATGTAATGAATGAGTCAAGGCTGGCAAAGGGCAAGATGGGGCGGGAGAGGGTGTGGTGGCCCTTATTTCTGTCCCGTAGACATGCCCAGTTCACCCAGGCACATGGCAGGGCGGAGTCTAGGTCCCCTCGTGCCGGGCTGGGGCTGTGTGGCTGGCCAGTGAGTTGTGAATTACCGCGGCACAGGTCACACTGGGCTAACGCATTTAGTGGCTGGCACAAGCCCATCCTGACTGCTCTTTTCCTGTGGCGTGGCAAACGGCGGTAGGCGGGATGGTGGCTGCTTCTGCTAGCCTGAGCCCTCATGTCACTCTGTGGGATGGAGCCCCTTGCTGGCCCACGATGGACATGCAGCACCAGTGATAACTAAACCTTGTTTTAAACCACTGAGACTTGGGGGATGTTTGTTACTACAGCATAACCTAGCCTGACCTGACTGATACAGGGGCTAGAGGAGCACCCCAGGCAGAGACGAGTACACACACACACACACACACACACACACACTCACACACATCCTCAGCAGCGAGGGTGACCCTTTTGACAGACAAATCTGAGTCTCTCAATCCCGGCCTGAAAAACCTTCAGGGACTCCCACTGCTCTTAGGAGAAAGATAGAAATCCTTCAGTTTCCCTCCAGACCCTACGAGGACACCACTTTGTATTCCCCTATTTGCTGTGTTCCACCTGACATGTTACTTGCCTCATATTGTCCCCTCTCCCCTGATTGTGCACAGCGCTCCCCACCCTCCCCCGCTTAGGCTTCCTCATCCTTCATCGTTCAGTTTCTGCATCACCTCTTCAGGGAAGCCTTCTCTGATTAGCTCGAACCCTCCATTACAGCCTCTCATGCCCCATGCACCTCTCCTGTGTAGCGATGGTACATTTGTGGGTGTGATTCTTGATTGTGGTTTCCCCCTTTCATCAGAGCGGGAGCCCTGCGGGGATCAGTGCCTGGGTTCGCTTGTGTGTGCCTCTGTATTTCCAGGGTCTGCACACAAGAGCTGCTCAAGAAACAGCTTCGGAAGAAGCCCCGAGCATGGACTGCAGGTTCACTGCGCGCTGGGGGTGAGGGACAGGATACGTGCACGCCGCTTCCCAGGCATAAGGGCGGGTGGGTGCAGCGGGAACGAGGTGGCAGCCGTGACCGGCCTGGAGAGTCCAGAAACTAAGCTCCCCGTACTTCTAGGAGTCCGTGCCCCAGAAGGGCCGTGTTTCTGGGGTGTTTGGGAGGAGATTCCAGGAGGGCACGAGGGTGAGATTTTGCAAACCCTTGCTGATCTGCTGATCCAGAGTATATGATTCAGTGAAGGGGCCGCAGAGAAGGTCCAGGGGTGACGAAGGTAATGATGATGAAGGCACCAGGTGTTTGTTGAGGGGCAGTTGGGTGCCACGCATGGTCCTAAGCACGTCTCTCTGCAGAAGACAACTCTGCACGGTGTGTATTGTCATTTCCATTTCACAGATGGGTAAACTGAGGCCCCAAAAGGTGAAGTAAAGGATCCAGGGTTACACAGTAGTATGGCCAGGATTGGAACCCTGGCATCCTGATGCTACCTCCTTAGGGATGCCCTCTCAGAATGACGGCAGAGAACCCCAGCCCCACCAAGGGGAAGGGCCCTTAGAAACGTCACACGGGGTTACAGAACCCTTAATGGGAGGTGAGTTTCCAGGAGGCAGCACCCACCTAGTATTGGGGTTTGTGTGAGCGGGTTTCTGGCTCAGAGCCGTTTGGTGGCCTTGGTGCCAAGGCTGGTCTAGAACCATCTGGTGCCTCTCCACCCCTGCTGGGGGCTAAGAGTCTTCAGAGGCCCCAGGGCCCCATGTTCTCCGAGGGGGGCCTGGGGGAGCTTTCCCTGCAGCTGGCCCAGGGGTTGCGCTGGAGAAGTAAGCCCTGCAAGAAGAAAAAAAAAACAAAAAGCAATGAAGAAAAAAGAAAAATGTGCTGTTATTTTTAAAATAAAGCCTGTTTCCTATTGCAGATTTGTATCTGCGCTGGAAAGGCCAGTGTTCGCACAGTGCAGCCACTCTTGTGGTGAGGTCTCTGGCTGAGGCTGTGCAAGAAGGGAGGCTTGCGGCATCCCTCTGGCCTTCCTTCGTCCGTCAGGCGGTCGGGGCACACGTGCTGGGCATGGGGGTGTCGTGCGGAACCCCGTCTTCACCCCTGCAGAATTCACAGGCCAGTGCGAGAGGTGAGCGATTCACCGGGCAGCTACAGGTATCTAGTAGAAGGGTGAAAGGCAGGATAGCCACCGACTGTAAGTCAAGGAGAGCTTCCCTGAGGAGGAGGCAGCCTTTTTGCTGCGTGGGTGCAGAGGCATGGGCCTCAGGAGGGCTTGGAGAAGCTCAAGTAGTTCACGTAGCTGGAGAATAAGGGAGGAGGTGGAGGGAAATGAGGCTGGAAAGAGAATAATAGTAATTGTAATATGAGTAACACACCAGCCCCAGTCCTGCCTCAGGGCCTTTGCACTGGTTGCTCCCACTCCGTGGAGCACTCTTACCTGTTACCTGCCGGGCAAGCCCCTTCACCTCCATCAGGATTTGCTCAGATATCACCTTCTCATGGGCACCTTCCTGTCTTAAATTCCCCTACCCCTGGTCCCCCCTCTTCCCTGCCTTTCTTCTTTCTACTCAGCATGTAGCACATGTAACAAGCCCTACGTGGTCCTTATTTATCTTGTTTTGGGCCATCTCCCTTAACTGTAACACAGATTCCCAGGGAGCTGGGATTCTTGTCCATTTTGGTCTTTGCTGTGTGAACGGTGCGTAGCACATAGTAGGGCCTCAGGTGTTTGTAAAATGAGTGAATGAAGTGAGCACTTACTCTGTGCAAAGTGCCTTACATGCATTTTCTCACTTGATCTTCCCAGTAGTGCCCTGATAATGCCATGATTATCTCCTCGTTCTTTAGGGGAAATGGAAACGCAGGCTCAGAGAGCTGGAGTGGCTTGCCCAAGGTCTCCCGGGCCGGCCCCCGGATTCAAATCGAGGCCACCAGGCTCCTCAGCCCTCCCGCCTAACCCCTGCTGCTTTACCCCAGCCAGGCTGTGAAAGGCTGAGGCTGCTGTGCTGAGGAGTTTTGCACTCTGTCTGTGGGGCCCTAGGGAGCCATGGAGGGTTTTTGAGGAGGCAGCCAACGTGGATCAGATGCAGGTCCCAGATTGCTGCAGCAGGTTGGAGGCAGGGAGCCCAGTTAGGAGGCCGTTGTGGTCATCGAGGCGACAGGATGAGAATGGAGGTCTGGGGGTGGCCATCCCGGGGTGGAAGGTGGGCTGGCAGGGATGTGGCCCTCTGCACTGGGGCTCAGAGTGGGGGGCTTGGGGCACAGCTCTGTTTCCAGGTAGCCGGGGCACCCGTAGTTAGGGCCCCGCAAATTGGGCCGGCCTCTTNGGCCCGCCTGGGCCCCCGGGAGAGCTGGGTGAGCGACTGCCACGCTCACAGTGTTTCCTCCTCAGCCAAGTGGGGATAACGCCGGCCTCGCGGGGGCTCTAGAGAAGGAAGCGCTGAACACCAGGACGTGGCATAAGGCCAGCTTGGGGGTCGCCACCTCCGGTGTGAGGTCATGACCACAGGGAGGCATGCCCGGGTGCAGAAATAATCGCGTGCCCCTTGCTGGGGACTCCAGGGCCCAGATATGACAGACTAAGTGTGGCCTGGAGGCCTCTCTGCTTAGCATTGACCTGACTACGTTTTCAGGCACTCATTCCACCCCATCGCGCCCATGGGCTTGTGTTCAAGGCCAGACATGCCTTGGCCTCAGTTTCCCTTTCTGTAAATGGAGACATTCGTATCAGTCCAGTGCTACGTTCTCTGCGAGAAAACGTTTTCCTCCGTTTTCTTGTGGCCAAATTTAGGAGGAACACATATTATGCCCCGTGAGGTTGCTTCTACATCCACTTATGGGTGGGGAAGCTAAGTCAAGTTCAGAGAGGTTGAGTGACTAGCTCCAGGTCACACAGCCATAATCATCTTTCCAGTTACCTTAAGACACCCACCTTTATAAAGGAAGCCTTAGGGGTCACCTACCTGTGTTTTATGATGGCTCCTAGCAGGTCTCCTGGGTGCTTTAAATGTGGGGTTTCATTCATGAGCCCTTGGTTTACACAGCTCTCGGGACCCTCTCTCAACCCTGGGAACTCATGACCAAGAACTTGCAGGCGTATTTGGACAGGCCAAAAACCTCCGCAAGGAAATGACACTGGGTGAGGGGAAAGGGGAGAGGGACAGAAGGCTGCTGGCTGTCCTGCTCCCCGGTATCAGCCTCAGATCCCGGGTGGGCGCCACGGGGTAGGGACCCTGTGAGCAGAGGGTCAGTGCCTTCTAGGACTTTCTCTTCCATCCTTCTCCCTAACCTACCCAGCCCGACCCATAAGGCCGATGAGAACTCTTCCCAAGCTCACCTTCTCCCAGGTCCCTGGTGAACACCCTGGCTCTCTTGAGCCCCGTTCCAGAGCTGAGAAAACGGAGCTCGCAGAGGGAGAGCCATGTGCTGGGGGTCGTACTGTGTAGGGTGCGACCAAGCCAAACCCCAAATCTAGCACCCCTTCCCATGCACCCACCTTCCTGTGATCATCAGAGCAGGGTGGGGACTTCAGAGAGCATTTGGCCCCGTGTCTGTGCCCCTCTCCCCCAAGGAGAGGCCGTAGGGTCACTGCTTCACTATCTGCAGTGGCCTTAGCTCACCCCTTGGTGAGGGGGCAGGGCCAATGGACCCCCAGGAAGGCACATGGAGGAGCTGGGGTGGGCAGGGCCAGCGGGGCTTCTCCCGGGCTGATGGCGGGGTTGGGGGCCAGAGTGGGACCGGGAGAGAAGACGAGCAGCTTGACCTGGGCACCGAGCTGGGCTGGTATGGACGTCACCAAGCAAGTAAATATGGAACCGCCCCCACAGTGTCAGTTTTCCCGGAGTGGCTTCTCCCACCATCTCTCACTTTCCCCGAGGGAAAGGGGTGACGGCTGGGAAGGGATCCTGCTGCCCGATGCCCGGGGGATGCAGATGGATGGCCCGGAAGGCTCCGGGACAGCGGAGGGGCACGGGGCCCTGCCCACTGAACCCTCCACCCCAGCAGGGGGTGAGCCTCTCGCGAGGGCGGCCGACTGGGACTCAGCCCAGGTGGACTCAGCATTGTCGTGGCCCGAGGTACAGGGAAGTTGGGCTCTGTGGGGGGGAGGGGGGAGGGCGTTTGCAAGCTGGGGCCCGTCGCTGACCTCGCCGCAGCCCAACAGGGTGGCATTTTCCCAGGGCGGGACAAGTCATCTCTGCAGACAGCTGCGCCCTAGAGGAAAGGCCAGACCAGCCAGAGGCGCTGGTGTTTATTTAAAAAAAAATTTTTTTTTTAATGTTTTATTTCTAAGAGAGAGAGAGACAGCGTGAGCAGGGGAGGGTCAGAGAGAGAGGGAGTCACAGACTGAAACAGGCTCCAGGCTCTGAGCTGGCAGTCAGCACAGAGCCCGACGCGGGGCTCGAACCCACGAACCGCGAGATCATGACCTAAGCGAAAGTCGGACGCTTAACCGACTAAGCCACCCAGGCGCCCCATAGGCGCTGGTGTTTAGAGAGGAGGTGAAGAGGTCAGAGGCTCAAGGTGTCCCAGGGACTGTGGGCGGGGTACTTGGACTGGGGTATGGGAGGCCGGGGGTGGGGGTGAAATCTTCAAAGGAAATCAGCAAACTTAGCAACCAGGGAAGAATGTACCCCCCAAAAAAGACATTGGGTCTTGGGCAGAGGAAGAGCAGAAAGGGAGGAGACAAGGCCAAGTTTCAGGCTGGGTGACCCCGGGCCTCTATAAACATCAGTCACAGCCGAACTTGAATGAACCTTATAAGCGTGGATGGGCCCTGCCTGAAGCAGTGTGCTGCCCGATCACGCAGGGGTTATTAGCTTCCACTAACGGAGGGGAAAGTGAGGCCCAGAGACGTCAAGTGACTTACCCAAGGCCACACAGCTGTGAAAGGCGGAACTGAGACTTGAACCCAGCTCCCTCTGATTCCAGAGTCTGAGCTCTTCTCTACTGCATGGGGCTGCTTCACTGTTACTGCAGGGGCACCTGCTCTTGGAGGCTGTGCTGGGAAGGAGAGTGGACCGGAAAACTTGCAGCTTCCAAGCACCTGCCCCGGGGTGCTGGGTGGGACTGAGAAGGTACCCGTCGGCCAGGTGTGGCATCGGGCCGATCGCCCTCTCTGTGCCTCCGTGTGCTCAGCTGAGAAATGGGGGCACATAGCATAGGTACTGCCCATGTTACAGGGTTGTCGGGACCTTCCCATCCAATATTTGGGTCCACAGATGTTAGGGGAGTGCCCCCCCCCGGGCTCTGGGGGACCAAACATAAACACATGACTCGATGGGCCATGTACTCAGAGAGAGGGTGGCAGGCACACCCCTGCCTGTCTGTGAGCTGTGTTACTGGTCTGCAGCGAGGTACATACAACATTGAGAATAAGTGATGAAAAACTATCACAACTTGACCTTGTGGTGTCCTTCTTTATTGTAATTTACCAAAGCATCAGTTGGCAACAGATGGAAAAAAAAAATCTCTATCACAAATAGCGTCATTAGCTCTGGCCTGGATCCTAACTGTGAGTGAAGGCAGGAGGTACCCTACTTGCTCAGGGATGTAGTGGGTAGGAGAGGAGACATTCGGCCACAGACGGTGGGAGAGGGAGAGCCTGCTAGGCTTCCTGGAAGAGGTGACATAGAGCTGGACCTTGAAGGGAGAGTAGAAGCTTGCCAGGTGGAGGAAGAAGGCAGGAAAGTTTAGGCACCGGGAACAGTGTGTGCGAAGGAAGACGGCCTGAGGATCGGCTGGTTCAGGAAAGGACACGTGGTCCTGGGTGTTTGGGAAAAGGTAGAGGAGAGAGCCCTGCGAGCCACACCAGGAGAGCTTTGAGTGCCAGGCTGAGTCAGGACTTGAAGACTGTTCTAGAGGCAGAGGTCCTGAGGTGGGAGATGAAGTCACAGCTTAGGAGGTGCTTTAAATGACCGAAGGAGCCATCCAGGTGCTGTTTCCTTTCGGTCTTCAGCCTCAGGAAGGCAGTTTCTTGGTGGCCAGTGGGGTAAGCTGTTGGTGAGCTGGCCTGTTCTTGTCCCGCTGGAGGCAGCCAGCCCCAGTTCTGCTGGCGCCTGGCAGCCCCCGGGTCACTTATGGCTGGACGGGCAGCGGGCCTTCCCCGGCCATCCTGGTCAGTGGGTTGGCATGTGGCATGGTTGGCTGGCCACGGTGGGGCCTTCGTGTCCCCGCTGCCTGATGCCACCCGTGCTGTGAGCTGGCCACGGGGGTGTGCCGGCCGCCCCCAAGGAGTCCAGAGCCGTGCCAGGGAATGCGGGCAGCGGGAGGGAAGGCCGAGGTCTGAGGCCGAGGTGGGGGGCTGGCCGGGCACGGGACGTGATGGCGTGGTGTCCAAATAGGTGAACAGCGGGCAGCTGCCTGAAGTGGCTTCCGCATGCACCCTCTGCTGGGTCAGGGCTCAGGCCTGCATTTGTGGCTTGAGGAGCGAGCCGTTGGTTGAGGTGGTGAGGGCTGGTTGGTGTCCTGTCCTGGGCGAGCTCAGGCCGCGTGGTGTCAGGTGTCACTGCCATGGCACAGGGAGGGGCTTGGGGGGGGGGGGGCGGG
>NW_027530521.1:2871842-2873652 GCF_008692635.1 Crocuta crocuta | reverse complement strand
CGGGGGGCGTGGGGGGGGGGGAGAGGAGGCAGCCTGCCCTGGCGGGGGGGCTGCTGGGAACAGCCCATGCTGGGCCTGGGCTAGCATGTGGCCACAGGTCCAGGGAGAATGCCCACCTGCGGGGAGGAGGGAGCTGTGGGAAGCGCAGCCCCGCCTACACCCCTACACCCTCTGGGCGGCCCTGTTCAGAGCGGCCCAGTCTCCTGCTCCCTCCCTGCCTCTCGCTGGCAGCTGGGCCCCCAAGCATAGGCCAGACCATGTGGCTGCCATTCTGTGGAAGGTCCAGCTTTGGAGGGAGGGGGGGCGACATTCACAGCCTGGCCTCAGAACCAGGAGTCCCCGGGGAGCTCTGGGTTTGACAGTGGACTTGTGCTTGGAGGCTCAAGACTTGGGTCCTAGGACCTCTGTGGCTCTCTGTGCCCTGGGCTGGTCCCGCTCTGGGCTCAGTACTTGCACAGCCCTAGGGCCTCCCTGAGGCGGGGTCGGGTGGCTCTGGGGGCACTAAGCCTACCTCTGGCTTCACGCTGCTGCCAGCCTTTCCCAGAGCCGGCGCTTTCCACCGTGAGCACCAGGTGGGACCTCCTTGCATCTCAGCGTCCCGTGTGGCCTGGGCCACTTAACGTCCTGGATCAGATCCTCCAAGGCTGTGCCCAGGGCCCGAGGGCAAGTCTGGCCCTTTGGCCACTGTGGCCTGCCTTGGCCTCTCTGTGATGGAGCTTTGCTTTGCCTCCGCCTGGTTTCCCTCTGTGGATCTGCCTCTGCCCCAGTTCCCTGTGAGGCAGGGACTCACTGGCCTGGCGCCTGGAGTCCCCTCCCCCAGGTTCAGGGAGAAACTGTACTCTTCCTTGGCACCTGCCGGTGGCTGCCGGCCCTCCCTGAGCACCCTGGCCCTTGGCCCAGGATGGTGGCCAGGAAAGGCTCCACTGCTCTCCGGGACTCACGCCTGTCTCCTCCCGCGCCCTAGTCTCCGCCTGGAAACACTCCTCCATGTGCTCCTTCCTGGTCCCTCCCTGGGGCCACACACGGGCCCCTTTTTGGCTGCCCTGGGGCTTCAGACTTGCAGCAAGTCCAGCTGCTTTTGGGCCTCAGTCGTGGCCACCTCGTTTCCTCGGTGGCCCGTGTCCATGGCATGGATGGGGCCTCACGTCTTGTGGGAGTACACAAAGAAGCTATGTGGACGATGTCTCATTTTGTCTACACAGCAGGCTTGGGAGTGAGGTACCATCCGCCCATTGTGCAGATGAGAAGGTTGAGGTGCCACGGCGTTCAGTGACTTTGTCAGGGTCTCTTAAGAGAAGTCAGGGGCAGATGCTGGGACGCAGACCCATATCTCTTGGCTCTTTTCTAGATCTGCCTGCTGTCTAGCCAGGCAAGGTAAGAGCCTCGCCGACCTGTGCTTGTTATCAGGGGCCGGGGCCGGGGCTCAGCCTCTTGCGGGTTAGGGCTCACCACGTGGCCATGGCCGTGGCCAGGGCTTGGGCACCGTGTCACAGGGGCCGTCAGCTCTATGAGCCTTTCTTGTCCTCCTTCCTTCCTGAGCTCTCGTCCCCACAGTGAGGTCCGCCCAGAGACATGACTCGTACGCTGGGGGTCTGAGGCTAACACGGGGCGTGCTGGCCAGCGGCGGGGGCTGCTGGGCCGGAGCGGCCGGAAATAGGGGTCCCTGGGGGAAAGGGGGACGGAGGGGCTGGCCTGCGCGTCTCTGCCCAAGGCACAGCGAGGGCCCACGGCCTCTCTCTCCTCCAGGGTCCTGTGCTCTGTGCTTCCTTAAAGCCACTTTTGATGCAGGAAGAATTAGAGCTTTGCCCCC
>NW_027530521.1:2865701-2871670 GCF_008692635.1 Crocuta crocuta | reverse complement strand
AAAGAGCCAGCGAACCCACCACCTACCCTGTGCCCTTCAGGTGCCTGGGTCCCTGCACCCTGGTGCGGATGCCTGCGTACTTCCAGGCACAGGTAGTTCCTGGTTCCCGAGGCAGCCCACTGGGTCTCTTTGTGTTGTTTTACTAAGTTTTAATTGCGTAAGGAATACAAGTATACTTTTGTTGTAACAACGTCAACTATTATTTAAGCAGCTAAATATTATCCTCTCCGATAACCCCACATTCCTGCCTCCTCTGCAGGGTTAATCATCACTGCGACTGCGTCGGCATATCTCCTTCTAGATGTTTTTCTATCCATCATTGACACAGAGAACCTACAGGAGTGTGTGTCATTATAGTGTGTGTGTGTGTGTGTGTGTGTGTTTCAACAAATGGTTATAGATCATTCTGTAAATGCTTTTCTCACTTAACATTGGATCTAGGAAATCTAGTCATGGTTTTGTGTAGTAAGGCTCTGTAATTGTTTTTTCCTTCCTTCCTTCCTCCTCTCTCTCTTCTTTCCTTCCTTCCTTCCTTCCTCCTCCCTCCTCCCTCCCTCCTCCTCCCTCCCTCCTCCTTCCTCTCTGCCTCCCTCCCNGTGTGTGTGTGTGTGTGTGTGTGTTTCAACAAATGGTTATAGATCATTCTGTAAATGCTTTTCTCACTTAACATTGGATCTAGGAAATCTAGTCATGGTTTTGTGTAGTAAGGCTCTGTAATTGTTTTTTCCTTCCTTCCTTCCTCCTCTCTCTCTTCTTTCCTTCCTTCCTTCCTTCCTCCTCCCTCCTTCCTCCCTCCCTCCTCCTTCCTCCCTCCCTCCCTCCTCTTCCCTCCCTCCCTCTCTCCCTCTCTTCCCCTCCCTCCCTCTCTTCCTCTCTCCCTCCTCTCTTCCTTCCTTCCTTCCTCTCTTCCTTCCTTCCTTCCTTCCTTCTTGAAACCTAGTAGTTTAAGCCATTAATGCAGGGCATTTAGTTTAATTCTGATTTTGTTCTCCTGCCTCCCAGGACTTACCTAGAGGAGCTATACTGCTGGGTATGGGAGCCTGTTGCATTTTTAAAAAACTTACTGTACAATATTTGAACCCGTCCACTGAGATTTTGCCACCCTGTAGTTCCCAACTATCCCTGGCTCTCTTCTTTAGAGCGAGAGTAAGAGGCTGCTGCCGTGTCCCCTGCTGACCCCCAGAGAGCTGGAGACGGTGGCCGTGGCCCCTGGAGGCTCTTCTCCTTCCCACTTGGGTCTTCCTACCCTTACTCAAAGGTCACAGTTTTGAGTGGCCCATCTCTGGGGTGGCTGTTGTGGCGAGCGGACTCTGGAGACGCTTGGTTCTTGGTTCAAATCCCGGTGGCCCTGGGGAATCTCCTTCCCCTCTCTGTGCCTCAGTTTCACCCCCTGTAAAGTAGAGGTGATGATAGCATCTGTGTCCTAGGGCTTCTGTGAGGACCAAGGAAGCGAACACATGTGTGAAGTGCAAAGAGTTGTGCCGGGTACACGGCCATGTCCCCAGTACACTACCCCGGGGTCTCGTCTATTCCCCCCCCTCCCCCGCCGCCCTGGGCAGGGGCCTGCGTTCCCAGTGGGCGCCCTGGGATGGCTCCAGCCCCTGCAAAGGTCTCATCCTGCTGTCCACTCGCTGATCTCCCGGAGGAGGCCGCTGCCTGGGAATGCAGCAGGCGATTGGATTTCTTCCCAGGTTGGCCCTGCAGCTCCTGGACCAGGGCCTACGGGGAGGGAAGCAGGTCAGCCTGACCCTTTGCTCAGCGGTGGTGGCCGGGAGCCTGGTAACGTAACCGCACACCTCGGGCAGATTTACCGGCTCTCAATGGGGCCTGTTGTGGCCGGGGATTTGATCCCCCTTGGCCGGCATGGTGGGCAGGAGAAGAAAGCAGCCCGGGGCCAGCCTCTCCCCGGAGAGCCCTGGGGCCACTCTGGGCCACACTGGCTGGTCCAGGCGTGGGGTTGCCTTTCAGCTCCCAGGGCGCATCTCTGCAAGTGATTGTATATTTAGTGCTGGAAGGGATGGCGCCTTTGCCCATTCCTTACCTCCTCCCCAGCCTTCGGGTTCAAAACCACCTCTAATGCATCATCTAATCGGCCCGTCGCAGCCATGCTCTGAAACGGGCAGCCTGGCCAAGGCCGTTTCACAGATGCAGACACCGCGGCTCAGAGAGGTCAAGTGACTTTCCCAGCGCCACACAGTTAGCCGCTGCTGGGGTTGAGAATACACCCAAGCTCTCTGGCTTCTTACTCGGTTCCTTTCCATGAGGCCGCCCAGTGGGATAGCCTTGGCGGAAGGTGTCCAGCTGGGCGTCCTGCCTGACCTCTTCCCCGTGGGTCAGTGGCACATGCGGTCAGTGAGCGCAGAGGGTTCAGATTGTTTCCTGAGAAGCGAGAAGCAGTGTAGCTGGCTGGGGGCCCAGCCCTTCCCCAGCACCAGACATAAACCCCCTCGGTAGCCAGAGATAGTGGGGGACCATCAGCCCTGCTGGGGAGAGGGCTTGCCCTCGGAGCCTGTCCCGTGGGGCAGGCAGGGGGCACGGCAGCCCTTGGGGCGTTGGGTGCTCCTGCCAAGCAGATGGGAAAATGGCCATCATTGGGCCCATGTTAAGGCTGGAGAAGGCAAGGCTCAGAGGCGCCCAGGGGCAGAGGGGAAACTCGAGCCCCACCTCCTGATTCTAGATGTTGAGCCCTTATCGGTCACGCTGTTGGGTCACACCAAAGACCTTGAGCTGGCCTCGCTGTGAATTAACAAGCACGGCCAATGTGGGCCTGGGTCCTGGGTCCATAATGACTTGCATTTATTGAGCACTTACTATGTGCCTGGTGCTATTCTACGTCTTGACCTGTAACATTTTGCTTCATCTTCAGAATACCCTCATGGGGGTAGATACTGTTAGTATTCTCCACTTGCAGCCAAGGAAACTGGCACAGAGAGGCTACGGGACTCCCCACAGTCCTATGGGGGTGAAATCGGGATCTGAATCCCAGCCACATGGCTCCAGAGGTTGTGTGTGAATCACTATAATGTTGCTTCTGGCCCGGAGGGCCACCAGGGTGAGACACACCTGCCTCAGTCCTGGCAGTGCCTGGTGCACGGCAGGTGCTTGGTAAAAATACATCGAGTGAATGATTCCCTGAATGACTGAGGCTTCGGACCAGGAGCTCAGTCTTCCTGGGCGTCAGTGAAGAGAATACCAAGCTACCATTCCTCCAGCATTGATGGGAAAGGGCCACTTAGCGTGTCGATATTTGAAAGCACTGACGAGCTCAGGGCTTGGGCCACGGCAGCTCGGGTCACTCTGAGGGGACAGTGCCCCTGAGCTGCTCTCAGCCATGTCCTGGCAGTGAGTGGTGCTCCTCTGAGCTGTCGCACTGGCTCCCGGCTGCCTGCCTCAGGGGACGGAGGGGCGTTCTTTCTGCATGGCTGGTGGCGGGGTGTCACCGGGGCCAGAGAGGCCAAGGGTAGCATCGTGGCCATGGTTGTGCGGGACCCTTACATTCCCATCGAGCGCTCACAGCTTGCTGGATGATTTGCACACACATATTTTCTTATCAGTGTCCTGAGCGTGTGTCTCACCCAGGTTCCCACAGGTCTGGAGTGGGGTGCTGCCTTCCGAGGAGCCCTCTCCAGGTGCTCACGGGTTCCCTGCGGGTTCCAGAAGGGCGGGCAGATATCACACATGACCAGATTGGGGGCCCCAGGAGGCCCCTGGGGTGACTCCCGCCTCAGCCACCCCTGCATGTAGGGAATCCCCTCCCACTCAGATTTGCTGTCTTTATAAATCGCTTCGACAGCAGGTTCCCTGCAGTGGGACTCAGGAGATGCGGCTCCAGCCTAAGCTCTGCCACAGGTGTGCTGTGCGGCTTTGAGTAAGTCCCTTCCCCTCTCTGGGCCTTGGCCTACAGCCCTGTAAAGCAAGACCATGGGGGCTCGCTTATGTCTCCTGCTCTGTCCCTCCATCAAGGGATGTGATTATGTCCCATTTCCTCAGCCCCTTTTTAAGGTCCTGGGATATTGGGGACCTTACACCTTGCCACGCCAGGATGGCAGGTTCTGGTGCTGACTCGCCGCCAGACTGTGAGGAGCAGGTGGTAGGACTTGCCAGAGGACCCCCGCTGGGTCTGCCGCCCTCGGCCACCCTGAGAACTGCAGGCTTGGCAGGCAGCATCAGCCTGGGGGGAAAGTGCAGCGTTTGGGGTTCACGAGATCGGGGCTGGAATCCAGGCCTTGCCCCTGACCCCCTGAGCCCTCGGCGCATTCATTCATTTCTCACCCGGGCAGGCGAAGCCATCTTCCTGGGGTTGACGGGATGAAGTACTTGAGCTTCTCCCCGTGAGACCCCGCACTCAGCAGGTCCCCAGGGGCAGCCATAGGGGTCTGTGGAGTGTGGTGGGGCCGGGAAGGGTGGGTCATGGATGGTTCTGGAAGCCCCACCAACAGCCCTGGAGGCTGAGTCCAGAAATAGAAGCCCCCAGAGACAGAGGCTCCTGATGGCCGGGCTGGCCTCTGCCAGCCCCCGGGAGGGAGGCCACATGGAGCTGGAAGCGTGGGCCCTCCCTCCCTCCGGGGCCTGTTGGCTGCATAAATTACTCGGCAGCCTTGGGGCTAATTTTACCTTCTTGGTTTTCATGAATCATTTCCCATCCGGGGGCGTGCGAGAGAAACGGACCCGGCTCTGCCAGCTGGTTGCCCCAGTGCCTGCCAGAGTGCACCGCCTGCGGGGGGCGAGGACCCCACAGCGCACCCCCCAGGGCTGGCCCCTTCCAGCCCGGCCCCTGTACCCTTGGGCGATCGCGACTTGGAGTAAATGAGCCACAGCTGGTCCTGGAGCTGGACCATGGGCTAAATCGAAAGGAATTTGGCGTCAAGTGGCCTTACCGGGACGGCCATCCAGGGTCTGTCTGGACCTCGGCAGAGAGGCGGTTCGCAGAGAGCCCCCGGCGGCGCCGGGCACCTTTTTGTGACCGGCTCCAGGAGCCTGCCCGAGTGCCAGCTCTTCCTGGTGACAGAATACCAGAGCCGACAGGTCCTGACAGAGTCAAGCCTAACCACCTGGGATGAACTGGGGCCCAGGCAGGGGAAGGGATCGGTCTAAAGTCTGGCAGCCGGTGGAAGAGGTCAGGCTGATCGTTCTTTACGGACGGCTTACCCCTTGGCCCGCACGGCCCCGTTTGACTGTTATTATTCCCATTTTCTAGAGAGGTAACTGAAGGCACAGAAAGTAACATAAGTCCCCCTCCTCCGGATGACTCTGTTGAGAGGGGTGGGGTGACCGTCCATACCGAGCTGTCTCCCCCCGGAGCCCACGATCCCGACTTCCAAACCGCGCCGCCTCTTGGAGGGGGCTGGCAGGACGTCTCACACACTCTCCTTTGCTTCTGCCACCCCCGAGCATGTTGAGCCCCAGGTACCAGGAACGGGGGGCTTGGGGACAGCCAGAGCGGATGGAGGCTGGGAGGCTGGTGAGGTCCCACCCAGCACCCCATCTCACCTGAAGCAGGGTCCCCAGAGGATAGCGTGTGCCCAGCACTGAGGTCTCCGCTACGTGGCCGTGACCCGTGATGCCAGGTGGGCAGGGAGCGCGCCTCGGTGACGCAAGCCCCCTAGGCGCCTTGCCCGCCACAGCCGGGTCCCCACCCCCAGCGCCGGCAGGTCATCGCCCTGTGGAGCCACCTGCCCGCTGTTGCCAGCGCTCGTGATTTTCCAGGAAAAGCTGAACATCGTGGTGTCACAGCAGCTCTTCTGTTTCTTCCCAGTTGGCAACGGAAGCAAAAATAAAAATTAAGGGGAAAAAACCCAAAACCGAAAACCAGCCACCAGTTTGTAACCTGCGGGTCCCTTCTTCTGCTGCCTTTCCAGAGGCCTGTTTCTGGTTGGATCAGGTTCTAACTGTCCCACCAGGGCCACCTCTCCTGGGAAGCCCCTTCACTCCCTGTCATGGGAGACCATACCCCACCCCCTGACTCCAGG
>NW_027530521.1:2863041-2865654 GCF_008692635.1 Crocuta crocuta | reverse complement strand
GTCCCTACCCCCCACCCCCTCCATGCTAGACTGCCACCTGGGAGCCGTGGAAACAGCATGGGCTCTGACTCGGATAGATTCCAGACAGTGGCTGTGCAGCCATGTTCAAGGCACTGATGCTCTCTGAGCCTCGATTTCCCATCTGGAAAACAAGTGTGCTCGCTAGGTTTTCTAAGGACCCAATAGAGTAAGACAGAAACTCAAGTGCATCAGGACTAGGCCAAAATGGAACTTAGGGGCCTAGTAAAGTGCAGAGTCCAGGATCATGGACGGCCTCAGGAACAGTTGGATCCAGGGCTCACACAGCGTCCTCAGGACCTGATGGTTCATCTTACTCTGCCATCTTCTGTACTGGCTCCATTCAGGGGCAGGCTAGCGAATGTGGGGCCACCATGGCCGGCTGCCCGCACCTCCATGCTAACCCTATTCTTTCAGTGCTCTCCCTCTTCCCAGCTGGTTTCTCCGCAGCCCCAAACCTGACACTCGTGATTGGCTGGCCCTTTACCCTTCCCTGCACCGTTGGCTATGACTGGCAGGTACGAGTGCTGATTGGTTGGTCCTTGGTTGTGCTCCTATCCCAGAATGAGCATCTGGACAAGGGGGCTCTGCAAGGTCCCCAGGGTCCTTGGTGCCGGCAGGGGGAGACATTCCACCGAGGCTGCAAGCCTCTCGAGGGCGGGGACCTAGCTCTCCAGGGGCTTCCTAGCACCTAGGACAGTGCCTGGAGCTTGGAAGCACGCGAGAAGGTCAAGTGAATCGTTGGATATCCTCTAGATCGTGCAGACCACCCGGCGCTGAGCCTGCCCTCAGCCACATCGTGCCCTTCCTGCCTACTTCCTGGGGGCTGGGATAAAGGGCCTCCATCCCTCCTTCCTGAGGGCTGGGATAAGGGACCTCCATCCTTGCCAGGTCCACCTGCTGGAGGGAGTGTCCTGAGTCCAAAGTGCCTGCCCAGTGTTGAGCCTGCCGGCTTAGCCGGGGAACCCCAGAATGCCCATGCATCGGGCACACTTGACAAACAGTAATCATATTCACCGGTGGCCACGCCGCCTTGCATTCACAGTCGTTGTCCAAAATCACGTCATCCTTTGCTTCTTTATTGCCTGGGTCCAGAGAATTGATGTTTGTCTTCATCTGGAGACCGAGCTAAGGCAGAGCTTCAGTTTCATCAACCATAAAACGGGGATGTCATCTGCCCCTACTGCGTCGTAGGGAGGATTAGGTGGCATGAGAAAAAAGTGGAGCACGGGAGCACAAGGGCTGGCACAGAGTGGGGCGCTCAGGAAAGGCCAGGTTCCCCGGGAGTGCCTTCAAGTCAAGGTCTTGTATGAGCCTTTCCATGACTGCCTTAGTAAATGGCCATAGAGGAAACACACACACACACACACACACACACACACACACACACACGTAGGAGCCGCAGTCTTAGGGCCAGGGCTCTACGAATCAGTTGACTACAGCCCGGCGAACAGCAAGATCATTACATGGTGGCACTGGGAGCTGCACCCTCGAGTCCCATGGGGTGACACGATGGACCCAGAAGGTGACCGTGCAGGCAGTGGGTTACCCAGCGCGAGGAGAACTTAGGGCTAAGGGCCCAGCACCCTTGGCAGCAGGCAGTGAACAAGCCAGTTCCCTTCCCCTGAGACTGAGCACCTTGCAATCTGCTTGCTTGGCCCTATTTAATTACCTGTGTGCCCAGTACCCATGGGGCTCAAGGGCAGGGGATGGCGAGGCCTTAGCAGTTTGCATACTCGGCAGGGATGCTCAGGACCCTTAGTGGACTGGCTCTCTCATCACTCACACACACACACACACACACACGCACACACACACACGTCTTAGTTGTCCAAAATTGGGTAGTGGCCTGGGCCACGAGCAGTTCAGACAGGTGCTTTCCAAACTCTTACATGCACACTCGTCACCTGGGGCCATGTCTCATGCAGCAGGTCTGGGGTGGACCATGCGACTGCATTTCCTTCTTCTTCTTTTTTTTTTTTTTAATATGTACTTATTTATTTTGGGGGAGGGAAGGGCAGCGAGAGAGGGAGACAGAATCCCAGGCAGGCTCCGCTCTGTCAGCACAGAGCCCGACAGGGCTCAAACTCACGAAACCGCAAGCTCAGGACCTAAGCTGAAATCAGGAGTCAGCCGCTGGACCGACTGAGCCCTCCAGGTGCCCTGGGACTCTGCATTTCTAATAAGAACTAGGTGACGCCCTTTGTGCCGGTCTGCGGACTGCACGCTGGGAAGTAAGGATTTCGGTGACTTTTTGAGGTTTCTTTTAATTTTGAGATTCTGGGCAAGCCTGGGAGAATAGAATAAAGAGCCAGTGAGAAGGGCAAGGGCAGGAAGGAGCAGCGAGGGAGGAGGAGGAGGAGAAGACTGCCCAGGAAGTAAAGGCAGGGTGCTGGGCCCACAGGGGCCCCCCATAGTCCCCCAGCCGCTCCCTCTCCAGACCTTCCCTTCTGGTCTGCACTGGGACCCCTTTCCTTGGAGCCAGAATAACACGCGGGGTTTCCCAGGGTCCTACCTCCCTAAATGGAGGCCCCAGCTCCCCTGGGCAGGGGAGATGTGGGTTTGAGAATGCGCAGGACACCAGGGTGGGGGGGG
>NW_027530521.1:2849036-2863027 GCF_008692635.1 Crocuta crocuta | reverse complement strand
CAGCCCCCGGGGGGGGGGGGGGGCACGGAGAAGGGAGGGCTGGGTGAGGGGCTGCCCAGCATAGACCGATGGCAGTGGGCTCTTATCTCCCACCACCTTCCTCCCGGAGGCTTTGAGCAAGCCAGTCCTACTCTGGGCCTTAGTTTTCCAGCTGGGAAAGGAGGGCCTTGGACCCAGTGGTCTGGGCGCAGGCTCCCAGCTCCCACAGCCTGCTGGAGGGGGTGGGATGTGAGAGCTCACTTACGCAGCCCTGCTCCTTAAAAGCCTCAGGGGTCTTGGGTGCAGATGGCTTAAACTTCCCGCCTTCCTCATTAGCATCACAGGGGAGGGGACACAAGCCTCTGACCTAAATAGAGACCCTGTGGGCCTCCGGCACCTGCGTACTGGCTGATTGGTGCCGCATGGCCCTATNAAGCCAGTCCTACTCTGGGCCTTAGTTTTCCAGCTGGGAAAGGAGGGCCTTGGACCCAGTGGTCTGGGCGCAGGCTCCCAGCTCCCACAGCCTGCTGGAGGGGGTGGGATGTGAGAGCTCACTTACGCAGCCCTGCTCCTTAAAAGCCTCAGGGGTCTTGGGTGCAGATGGCTTAAACTTCCCGCCTTCCTCATTAGCATCACAGGGGAGGGGACACAAGTCTCTGACCTAAATAGAGAGAGACCCTGTGGGCCTCCGGCACCTGCGTACGGGGCCGATCGGTGCCGCATGGCCCTATGCTTCAACGATGCTACACATCCAGGCCTCTTTCACTCTCCACCTCCTTCCTTCCCACGTCATCGTTTCCAAGTGTGGCCGGCCTCCCCGAGGCCCTGGTAGGCCCAGCCCAGAGACCCTACCCCCCCCCTCGCCCTTGACAGGGACACTCCCTCGTCCCCAAGCCAATTTTGTCTGCGCTTAATTTGGTGCTTGGGATCCGGAAGCCAGATCGGCCTTAGGGAATTTGTTGGGACTTCTGAACCCCCTGCCCAGGGACAGGAGCCTTCTTTGCCCATCAGCAGAGGCCTCCCCTTCTGCACCGCTGTGCTGGTCGCTCCCTGCAGGTTATTTTTTAAACTATTAATTCTAACATGCCTTTTAAAACTTGTTATGAACAAAAACATAGAAGAGTGTAAGAAACTTCCGTGAACCTATCATGCAGCCTCAACAATTACTAACTCGTGGACATCACTAATCTATTTTTTTAATGTTTGTTTTTTTTAATTTAGAGAGAGAGAGCGCGCACACAGGGAGGGGCAGAGAGAGAGAGGGAATCCTAACTAGGCTCCACACTGTCAGCGCAGAGCCGGACACGGGGCTCAAACTCATGAACCGCGAGATCATGACCTGAGCCAAAGTCAAGGGTTGGGCAGTTAGCAGACTGAGCCACCCAGGAGCCCCTACTAATCTATTTTTAAAATCCAAAATGCACAACTCTCATGTAAAACTCCGTACGGAGTAAGGCTCTTTCCTCCGTCAGCCCTCTGGCCCAGGAGCAGCAGATTAAGATTAAGAACTATTAACAGTCGGACCTCGGCAGCCGGGCACCGGAATCCATGCTCTGAACCATTTTCTGCAGCCTCGCAAATTATGCGTGCTGTCTTGACCCGGGTGTTGTTTTCAGCACCGATCCTGTAACCCATTCCACAAATGCTTCCCGTGTGCCCGCTCTGCAGCAGGCACTGTCCCACGTGTGTGTGTGTGGGGGGGGTTACAGCCACAAACGGATGATCAGCCTCTCTCTGCCTCCCTGGAGCTGGGGAGACAGAAAGCAAATTGCATAAACGGACACCATGTCAACGTGATGGCGAGTCCTGCTCAGGGGAAGAATAAAACAGGGAAGGAGGGGTAGGGCTGGTCAGGAGCTGCCAGTTTTCTGTAGGTGGCAAAGAGTGTGACGCTGAGCAGAGAAAGGCCTGACGGGAGTGAGGGAGCCATGCAGGTTTCTGGAGGAGGAGCATTCCCAGCTGAGGGAACAGCCCATGCAAAAGGCAGGCGGTGTCTGTCTGGAGGTTTTTGCTGTTTGCTGCTTGTGACACGGACTCCGTGGAGGGCTTGGAGCAGGGCCCATGTGGTCTGACAGGTTGTGACAGGCTCGCCCTGGCTGCAGGCTGGAGAATGGACAGCAGAGCGGAAGCTGGAAGGAGCAGTGGCCCCGACCACGGTGGTGGCCACGGTGGGAGCGGGACGGCTGTCCATCACATCCTTCCCTGAAACTGCTGCCCGTAGACCCTATCATTTATTTAACCGGCCTCCAGACGGACTCGTTGGTTATTCCCAGTCTTTTGCTATTCTAGACAGTGCTGCAGTGAAAACCCTTACGTGTGCATCTCAGTGAAATTCCTAGAAGTGAAATCGCAGGACAGAAGGTCATGTGCATATTTTTTTAAAGGTTCCCGGGATTATCCTGCTCTCCACTGATACACCAGCATATGTTCCCACCAGCAGTGCATGAGGCCGAGTGCTCAGGTCACAGCTTCAGGCCATGGGCTTCGGGACAGGGGTGGCAGGGGTGAGCTGTTGTGGGCGCTCCTCATTTGCCCTTTTGGAAGCCAAGGCACCAAGACAGCCCCCCCCCTTTTTTAAAGTGTATTTATTTATTTTGAGAGAGAGAGAGAGAGAGAGGAGAGAGAGAGAGGACAGGGATGGGACAGAAAGAGGGGAACAGAGAGTCCCAAGCAGGCTCTCGGGGACTCCGTCCCATGAACTGTGAGATGATGACCGGAGCTGAAATTAAGCGCTTAGCCAAGTGAGCCACCCAGATGCCCCAAGGCAGGGTCTTTGCAGAGGCACAGCCCAAGTAAGTAGACAGGTGCGGGTACCTGTNGGCGGCCATGTGGAATAGAGACCCACCCCAGGGGGCTTGAGTCACAGAGGTGGAACAGGGCTGAAGAAGCGGGGCAGACCACAGGAGCAGTTGATTCCATCATCCCCTAACGTCCCCGTCCCTGACATGTTTTCTAACACCAACCAGGTCTTTGATTCTCCAACACCAGTGAGGTGTCCAGCAACCCCACCCAGTTCTAAAGCTAAAGGCCCAGAGTTAGCACTGATCCCCAAGACTCCGTCCCATAAGGCTGTCCCTACTCAGGGACACATGGGGGGCTCAGTCAGTGAAGCGTCTGACTCTTTATTTCAGCTCAGGTCATGATCTCCCAGTCTGTGAGTTCGAGCCCTACATCAGGCTCTGTGCTGACAGCACAAATGTGCACAAATTTGACATAAATTTGCACAAATTATAATTTGCTAGAATGACTCACAGAGTTGAGGAAAGTGCTTTACTTACAATCGCCGGTTGATTATAAAGGATATAACCCAGGAATAGCCAGATGGAAGAGACGCGCAGGGTTAAGTGTGCAGGAAGGAGCCTCCATGCTCTCTTCCGGCGCAGGTCTCTAGCCTCCCAGAACCTCCACGTGCTTGCCGACCAGGACACTCTCTGAATCTTGTTCAAGAATTTTTTAGGCTACTTACTGGATGAGAGAAAATATTTGCAAATCATATCTCTGATAAGGGATTAATATCCAAAAGATATAAAGAACTCATACCATTCAATAGCAAAAAAAACCAATCCTATTAAAAAATGGGCAGAGGATGTGAACAGATGTTTTTCCCGCAGAAGACACACAGGCCAATGGGCACAGGAAGACATGTTTGATGTTACTTATGGCCGGGGGCGTACAGATCTGAACCACAATGAAATATCCCCTGACGCTTGTTAGAATGGCTGTCATCACCCACAACCAGTAAAGAAATGGAATCCATAATCAAAAACCTCCCAAGAAACAGGAGTCTGGGGCCGGACAGCTTTCCAGGGCAATTCTACCAAGCATTTAAAGAAGAGCTAACAACTATTCTCTCGAAGCCATTCCAAAAAAATAGAAATGGAAGGAAAACTTCCAAACTCAGTCTATGAGTGAGGCCAGCATTCCCTTGATTCCAAAACCAAAGACCCCACTAAAAAGGAGAACTACAGACCAATTTCCTTGATGAACATGGATGCAAAAATTCTCAACAAGATACTAGCCAACTGGATCCAGCAATACATTAAAAGAATTATTCACCACGATCTAGTGGCATTTATATCTGGGATGCAAGGCTGGTTCAATATCCGCAAATCAATCAATGTGATACCTCACAGCTCTCATCAGGCAGGAGATAGCAAGCGCAGGCCAGGATGTGGAGAAAAGGGAACCCACACACTGCTCTGGGAATATAAATTGGCACAGCCACTGTGGAAACTGATTCAAAAGTTCCTCAAAAAATTAAAAATAGAAACACCATGTGATCCAACATTTCCACTTCTGGGTATTTATCCAAAGACAATGAAAACACGATTGTGAAAAGATACCTGCACTCCCACGTTTACAACCAAGACATGGAAACAACAGAAGTGTCCATGGACAGGTGAATGGATAAAAAAGATGTAGTATAGATACACAGTGGAATGAAATCTTGCCATTTGTGATGACATGGATGGACCCTGAGGTCATTATGCTGAGTCCTGTAAGTCAGACACAGACAAATACTGTATGTTCTCGCTTCTGCATGGACTCGACACCAAGCCAGACCAAGCTTGGAGACACAGAGAACAGACTGGTGGTTGCCAGAGGGGTGGGGGAGGGGCGAGGCACAAAGGGTGGAGGAAGACAGAAGATGCAAACTGTTAGTTGTAAAATAAACAAGTTCTGGGAATGAAATGTACAGCGTGGTGGCTATCATTACTAATACTGTACTGCGTATTTGAAAGTTGCTAAGAGAGTAGATCTTAAGTGTTTTCATCACAAGAAAAAGAAATTCCACAACTCTGATGAATGCTAACTACACCTACCGTGGTGATCATTTGGAAATATAGACAAATATCGGATCATTACATGGTAGACCCGGCACTAATATAATGTATGTCACCTATACGTCAGTTTAAAAACCTAAGAGTTCACCAAACTCCACACCCGTAAAACAAATAATCCAGTGAAGAAATGGGCAGAAGACATGAACAGACACTTCTCCGAAGAGGACATCCAGATGGCCAACAGACACATGAAACGATGCTCAGTGTCCCTCCTCATCAGGGGAGTACAATCAAAACCACACTGAGATACCACCTCATGCTGGTCAGAGCGGCTAAAATGAGCAAATCAGGAGACTACAGATGCTGGCGAGGATGTGGAGAAACGGGCACCCTCCTACANGGGGAGATGGGCATGGAGGAGGGCACTTGTGGGGATGAGCACTGGGTGTTATATGGAAACCAACTTGACAATAAAGTATTTAAAAAAATTAAAAAATAAAATCCTAAGAGTTTTTGTAGATCTCAATCTCGAGGCCACCTGCCCTCCCAGGAGGTCAGTGGGTGGGGACTGGAAGTTCTCACTTTCTAAACCCTGGGTCTCCAGGACCGGGTCCATTTTGAGGCTATGTAGGGACCCCACCCTAAGTCACTTATTAGCATAAACTCAGGTGTGCTAGAAAGGGGCTCCTTATGAACAACAAAAGAAGACACTCCTATTAGTTGGGAAATTCCAAGGGTTTAAGGTGTTCTTTGCCAGGACCTGGGGACAAAGAACAAATATATTACTTATTATACCACACCTTCCCTGTGCTCTGTGGTACTTGCTGCATTCTAAAGGGTGCTTCCCGAGGAACTTGGCTGCTTTCCTCAACAATGGCCGCATCCTTTCTTATTCAAGTCCTACAATAAAAGTCCTTTTCTTCCTTTGATGGGCCTAAGTAGGTCAGGCGTAGGACCTTGGGAGGGGAATGTCAGGTGCTAATTAAAGGCCAAGCTCCATGATCTAATAATTGGGGAGGGGAGTGCTGTTGCCATGATTGGCTTAGATTAATCTGAGCCCATGCCTGGAGCTGAGGGTAGGCTCAGCTTCTGAGTCTTACAGGTCCTGGAGGGAGGGGTCGCACTGAACAATGTCCGCTTCTATTAGTGGAGAGGAAAGGGGGAATGGGATCCAGGTAAGCCACCAGCAGTGTCCACTGTCAGAAGCAAATACATTTTAAAAAAAAGGTGCCATCTTGGGGCCCCTCGGTGGCTCAGTCAGTTAAGCATCCGACTTTGGTTCAGGTCATGATCTCGTGGTTTGTGGGTTCGAGCCCCACGTTGGGCTCTGTGCTGACAGCTCAGAGCCTGGAGCCTGCTTCAGATTCTGTGTCTCCCTCTCTCTCTGCCCCTTCCCCACACATGCTCTGTCTCTTTCTCTCTCAAAAAATAAATAAACATTACAAAAAGTTTTTAAAAAGGTGCCGTTCTTGACCATCTTCCGCACTTGCCTCAAGAAACTTTACACTGCTTCACCCAACCTACCTCTTTTTTTTTTTAAGTTTTATTTTGAGAGAGAGAGAACACGTGTGTGCAAGCTAGTGAGTGGGGGAGGGGCGGAGAGAGAGGGAGCGAGAGAACCCCAAACAAGCTCTCCCCTCTTCGTTGTCAGAGCTGAGCCCCACTGGGGGCTTGACCCCACAAGAGACCATGACCTGAGCCGAAACCAAGAGTCGGATGCCTAACCCACCAAGCCACCCAGGCGCCCCTCTTCCAACTTCTTTTTATTGTAATTTTATCAATGATGGAGTCAACCTGTTGCCTTTAAAAGGTTCAGCAGGAGGGACCTCCGTGGGAGACCGTGTTCCACCCGCCCCCAGATGTACTGCTGCTGCTCCCCTGAAAACTGTTCTGCAAAGCCTGAAACCCAGTTGGGAGCCTCACTGGCTGGACCCCAGTTCCTCCAGCTGCAGAATCATGGGCTGGACTGGGTCAGTTTCCCCAGTGGGCGCTCTTTGCTCTTAGGGCCCCTGCGGATATTTTTCTTCCTTTCTCCTAACATATAAACACATAGGGAAAATGTACATGTTATCAAAGCATGGCTCTATATTTTCAGAAACTTAACACACCTAATGGACCAGCACCAAGTTAAAAAAAATAGAGCATTACCAACATCGTATAAGCCCCTTTCACATTCCTTTGTAGTTATCCCCAAAGATTACCACTAACACTTCTTTTTTTTAAAATTTGTTTAATGTTTATTTATTTTTGAGAGAGAGAGTGAGACCCAGTGTGAGTGGGGGAGGGGCAGAGAGAGAGGGAGACACAGAATTCAGAAGCAGGCTCCTGACGCTATGCTGTCAGCACAGAGCCCAACGCGGGACTCAAACTCACGAATCATGAGATCATGACCTGAGCCAAATTCGGACGCTTAACCGACTGAGCCACCCAGGCGCCCCTGCCACCGGCGCTTCTAACACAGTAGTTTTGCCTATTTTTTAAACTTTATATATAGAATTATACAGTATGTACCCTTTGGGGCTCGTTTATTTTCTTGGCATTATGACTACGTACTATAGCGTGTAGCTGCGGTTTGTTTATTCTCATTTCTACATAGTATCTATCCACCGAGCTGTTTTGTAAACATAAAAATCTTAATGAATATTGTACAGTTCTCTGTAATCAGCAGAACTACATGAAGGAGCATGCCAGATTTCTTTGCGTTTGCTTAGGAAGATAGCAACTCACCAGTTTACCGTGGTTAATCCATATAATCCATACCGGTGTATATGGGGGAAACTAGAGCAATGAATGAATTATCACACAACACATACAGTCTTTTCAGTAGACAAAATCTTTAGAAATGGGAATCATAAAGAAAAATCAAAATAGCAGTCTACGTGGCAGAAATATTAGGCCTCTTACTGATCAATCCATTGATTTGCGTTCATAGATCAAATATACAGTAAGTGCCCCTTATATGCCTGGTATTCAGTCTCTAATTTGGAATCCTTCCTCCCAAATTGGTTGGGTCTTAGTATCCAATGACAAGTTGGTGAGAATGGCAGAAACTTAGACATTATCCTCTCTAGCAATTCCTAAATTAAATGAGTATGAAGAGTATAAATGAGCTTTAAAGAGTTAAGTGACTTTTTTTTTTACGTTTTTTAATTTACTTTGAGAGAGGGAGATGTGAGAGAGTGCATGCGCACTTGCGAGCATGAGTGGGGGAGGGGCAGAGAGATAGAGAGGGAGAGAGAGTCCCAAGCTGCTGACAGTCCAGAGCCCAACTCCGAGCTCCGTCTCACAAATTGTGAGACCATGACCTGAGCCAAAATCAAGAGTTAGAAACTTAACCCACTGACTCACCCAGGTGCGCTGTGACTTTCTTTTTTCTCGTAAGCAAAAAGAAGAAAAGAGAAACACCTTCTCTCTAACACACTGCTCCAACTAACCACAGGGGATCCGCCAGGATGTATCCTCCTAGACCTGTGTGTGTAAATCCGAGTATGTTTATATATATATATTTGTATTTATATTTATATTTATATGCTTTAATGTTTATTTCTGAGAGAGAGCGTGCGCTCGCACACGCAAGAGAGAGACAGAGAGAGAACACATGAGCCAGGGAGGGGCAAAGAGAGAGAGGATCAGAGGATCCAGAGCGCTGACAGCCGAGAGCCCGATGCGGGGCTCTAACTCACTAACTGAGAGATCATGACCTGAGCCAAAGTCAGAGGCTTAACCAACTGAGCCACCCAGGTGCCCCAATCCAGATATATTTCTAAAGTGGAATTATCTTATATCTACCTTTTCACAACTTTCTTTTTTTTAAATTTGTTTAATGTTTGTTTATTTTTGAGAGGGGGGAGGGGCAGAGAGAGAGAGAGAGGGAGACACAGAATCTGAAACAGGCTCCAGGCTCTGAGCTGTCAGCACAGAGCCCGATGTAGGGCTCGAACCCATGAATTGGGAGATCACGACCTGAGTCGAAGTTGGACGCTTAACCGACTAAGGCACCCAGGTGCCCCAACAACTTTCATCTTTAAAAATAGGTTTTGTTTTCTAGAGAGGTTCTAGATTCACAGTAAAACTGAGGGGAATGTGTGGAGAGCTTTGATAGTCTCCCTGTCTCGGCATACCCGCGATCTCCCAGACTACGGGAAATTTACCCAGAGCGCTACATTTGTCACAGCTGATGAACTTGCACTGACACGTCATTATCACCCAAAGTCTATGGTTTACGTTCAGGCTTCCCGTTGGTGTACATTCTAGGGGTTTGGACAGATGTATAACGACATGTACCCACCATTCTGGTATCTCACGGAGTAGTTACAATGCCCTGCAAATCCTCTGGGCTCTGCCTCTTCATCCCACCCCCCTCCTAACTCCTGGAAACCACTGCACTTTTTACTGCTTACATAGTTTTGCCTCTTCCAGAATGTCATATAGTTGGAATCATACAGCAGGGGGCCTTTCAAATTATCCTCTTTCACTTTGTAGCTTTCATTTTTCATGAGCAATATGTTGAGCGTGTGTTTCCAAGTCCATAAATAGTCCTCTGAAGCATTGTTAATTGCTGTCTAATATTTCACGGTATGCTACGTATTAACTTCTCTCCTGTTTTCAAGGTTTACTTTTATTTCTGGGTGGGTTTTTTGGTGTTTTTTTTTTGTGTGTGTGTGTGTTGTTTTGTTTTGTTTTTTGGCTACTAAAAATAGTGTTGCAAAGGACAACCTTATGGGTAAATAAGTTGAACACAACTTAATTATGTCCCTAGGAAAAATTCCTAGATTTGGGGTTGGTCCTACAAAGGTTTTGCTCATTTCAAGTCTGTTGATCTGTGTTGCCAAGTTGCCCTCCAGAAAGATCATAAGCAATTTACACTCCAACCAGGAGGGCGTGTAGGGTGTATTCCCCACATTCTTGCCAACGTGGAACTGGATGGAGATTTTTAATCTTTGCCAACTTAATAAAGGAAAAATGATGCTTATTTTAATTTATATTTATTTGCGGATCCAAGTGTTGTGGTTTTTTTCATCAAGCATGTTGGCCATTTGTCTTTCTTCTTTGCAATTGCTTTTTTAATGCCATTTTCCATTTTTTTTCTATTGGGATGAGCATCTTTATAGTAGACTTATTAAATGCGTTTCTCTCTCTGAAGGGTAGTACCTGCTTGTAAAGACCCTCTTTTTAATGTCAGAAAAATTTCCATCAACATGCCCCCTGATGTCTGCTATACTTTTAAAATAATAAAACGAAGGATACTAAGAACTAATTTTTCTAGAGTGATTATTATATGCCAGATATTATGCTATGTAAAACGGCTTATGAGATAGGTTCTGACCACAGTCCCACTGGACAGGGAGAGGAAGGTAGGGGTGGTTAATTTCCCCCAAGGTTACATAGCTCATAAGTGGCTGTGCTGGCATCAGCTGATGAATGAAACATGTGGTGACATTTGGCTCCTCTGAATTCAGTAACATTTTAATATAAATTTATCATTTGTTCATCCTAAAAGTATGTACCTATGTCTACAAATCTGTCTCAGGTCAAAGTTTGAGGCATATCATTATTCTCTACAGGCAGTGCTTGCTGGGCATATAATTCAACAACTCCCTCAATAATTCCGTGCTCTTCCCCCATCACCCCCACGATTTACTGTTAAGAACCATGTTGGACCTTTTATTTCTCAAGAAAGGGGGACTGAGGCTCAGGGCAGGGCAGGAACTTGCTCAAGGTCACCTACAAAGTTCACGGCCCAGGCAGGACTGAACTCAGAGCTCGGGAGGCCCAGCCCAGGTGACCATGTGACGTGGGCCAGCCCTCTGATCTGCTGTCCCTCGGTTATTGGACGGAACAACGCAGGATGCTATGATGGTACCAGAGCAGACCTGTCAGAGTCTCATGGTGCCGGACTCTAGGGAGACCAGGCGGGCACAGATTCCCAGTCCTCAGGCCACGCTGGCCGCCGGGCATTCCAGGACCCTGGCACTCTGCCAAGGGTGAAAAGAGAGCTGTCGCCTCCTGAGTTGCATTCTGCCCCCTCCTCTGGGGCTTGCATCTCATTGCTGGGTTTGCAACATGCCTAATCTCTGCGTGTGCAGACTCACAGGAGCCGGAGAGAGGGAGCATTGCCAGCAGCTCGGAGTCCTCCGTGAGGCCTGCTGACCACCCCTCCCCCAAGCCCCTCGCAGGGCAAGCAGGTCCAGGGCAGACGGCAAAAACGGTTGCTGAACTTCATCTGGTACAGGCTTTACCGTGCCCGCTGAGATGGGCCCAGTGAAGGACTCGAGCCTGCAGTGTTCCCTCTCTCTTCCCAAATGGAAGTCCCGCCACATCCCGTCTTCTCCCTCCCCCTCCCCGCCCCCACAGCCTCCACTCCAGACACAGGATGGAGTTGTAATGTGCCTCAGCCATGCAAGCGAGGCTCGGTTCCGGTTCCCCAGGCAGCCGGACTCCTCTAAGAATGGAAAGAACTTAATTGTGCAGTCAGTAAATAAGTGTCCAATAATGACTACGCTGTAACCCATTGTGTTTCCCTTTTTGCTCTCACTGCCAGGAGGCTCAGAACTGAATGGGCAGCTAGATCACTGACCATCTTACAACAGATGCTTGGTATAATTGACATCAATCTTTCTCCACGAAATCTCTGTCCTGTTGAGTATGTGTTTGTGTTATAAATCATCACAGTTCTTTTACCTGATGAAGGTGGGATGTAAATGAAAAGTAAGACCTGAAAGGATATGGCCATCTGTCTCTCTACTTTGAGGGACAAATGACTGCTTTTCTCAGAGGAGATCGTTTCCATTTAAGGCATAGAAAAAGGTCTGCATGTCTTCCCCCTACCCCCTTGCCTGCTTTCCTCTCTTCTTTCCCTCTTCCCCTCCATCCTTTATTCTCTTAGTTGTCTTTTACTTGCTTTCCCATCCCCTTTCTGGTCTGTCTTCCCTCCATCCCCCCTCTCTCTTCTTTCTTCTCAGCCTTTGCCTCTGGGTGGCCAGTTAAATACTAATACCCTCTACAAACTCGTAGCACTTGGCTCTTCCCAAGGTCTTGCCCCAGCCATTGTTTCATTCATTCCTCAAGGGGATAGCCTGGCAATTATGATGATTTCCATTTTACCAAGGAGGACGCTAAGGCCTGGCGAGTTGAAGTGATGTTGCCATGCTCACAGCAGACACTTTATGGCTTCCTATCAAGTTCAGGTCCAGGACGTAGGAGTTCAATTCCATTCATACTCTCCACTGGACCTCACTGCCTCTCAACGCCAGCCTCACCCTCTGGGCCGCCCACCTTGCCCGGCAGAGATCACTGAGGGAGCACCCCAAAGAGGATTCAGAACAATAACCCACCCACCCTGTCTTCGCTTCTGAGATCTCTTTCAGGGTTGAGATTCTCAATGGGGCTAGCAGGGGGCTGGTGAATTGCAACATGGGTCGCTGGTCATTCATTCCTTTGGCAAATATGGAGAATACACTATGTGCCAGGCAAGGCTGAGACAAGGATGAGGCAAGCAAGGCACCTGGGGTGCCAAGTTCAAGGACGCCCTCACGTTCAGGGGCCATTCCTGCAAGTGCATGACCCTGAGGGTGGGTGCCTCCTTAGAGTGCACGCCCTGGCACCTTGCCGGTCTTTCCCTACTCTTCCCCGATGCCAGACACTGTAACAAGTGCCCAGTGGTGAGCAAGAGTGCCTACCCTCGTGGGACTTACCATCTATTATGGGAATCAGGTATAAATTTTTAAAATCCTGCTACCAAAAGGCTGTTCTAAGGGCGACAAGTGCCCTGCAGAGAGGCTGGGGAGGGTATTAAGTAGGGGGTGGGGGTGACAGGGGGGCTGAAGGTTGGGTAGCAGTTTTCCAGGTGTCCTCCAAGCGAAGGGCACAAGTTCATAGGCCCCGTGGCAGGGTGGAGGTGGCATACAGGTGGCGCTGGTGGAGGACGGACGGGCCGGAGCAGGAGAAATGCAACATATTCCCAAGCAGTCTGTTTCTAATAATGTGCCAGGCTCTGCAAATGATTGACTTAAAAAAAAAAAAAAACAACAAACAAACCCAGTCCAGTGGAGAGAATTGAAAGCCACCCCTTAATGAGGTCACTCATACCCACCTTCCCCATCAGCTCTCTCCATGTGCGGATACGCAGAGCCCGAGCCTCGCGCCTCCAAACTCATCTTTGTCCATTTCACGCAGCCACGCCTGTGACGGAATCTAACACTGGCTGCGTTTTCCAGGTGAACAGATGGGAGCACAGGGAAGCTGGGTGTCCTGCTGTCCTCGTCTGTTCAGGCCGCCGTAACACACTGTCATAGACTGGGTGGCCCAGAGCGCCAGACATTTATGTCTCAGGTTCAGAAGCTGGGAAGTCCAAGATCAAGGTGCAAGCTCATCCGGTTCCTAGGGGAGAGTTCCCTTCCTGGTTTGCACACTGGTGCCTTCTCACTGTAGTCGCGTGATGGAGCTTGGGGGAGAGAGAGAGAGAGAGAGAGAGAGAGAGATCTGCTGTCTAGTCCTCTTCTAAGGGAACCAGCCCTTCGGACCTCATTTAACCTTTATCACCTCCTTGCAGGCTCCCTCTGAATATAGTCACAAGAGAGGTGATCTCATCAACATATGAATTGGGGGAGGGGAGCACACACTTTCAGTCCCTGACACCTGCCCAGAGTCGCACAGCACCTCAGTGGGATTTGAACACAGGCAGTATGTTTTGGGGACCCAGGCTTCTAACCACCAGGCTTCACTACCGCAGGATGTGTTGTGTGTGAATGTTGTCCCTCCAGGTGAGAAGTGCTCCTCGGGGCAGGAAGTGTTCGGTGAACCTTTACAAATTTATAGGACCTTGCCCCCTACCTGGCAGCTGGACTTGCGGGCTGCCTTCACCCACCCCAAGGTGATCCCGATGATCCTTCTGGAAGAGGCTGGGCTGAGGGTGTGGCGTGAAGGTGAACCAAACCTGAAACATAACGCTTGAATCTGGGGGGTTCTCCTGTTTTCCAGTTTACTGAGCAGGCCCCAGGTTCCAGTCCAGACTCCGTCAGGAACGGACTGGGCGACCTTGGGCAAGTCCCTTGGCATCTTCCCGTCCTAGGTTCCTGCCTCCGTGACCCGCAACCCTTGCCCCGTGACGGGTGGCCGAGGACCCACCACCAGGCATGGAGCCCCTCTCCTCCCCGCCCCGCAGGCGCCCGGTCCCCACCCTAGGCCGCTCAGGTGGGAAAGGGGCTGCGTGCAAGGATCGGTGTCGCT
>NW_027530521.1:2830451-2848942 GCF_008692635.1 Crocuta crocuta | reverse complement strand
TTCCTGTTTCCCCGCACCCCTCCCAGCAGCCGCCGGCTTTGGGGCCCCGGTGGGGAGCAGGGGGCTGATTAGCGGAGGAGCAGGGGTGTGGCCAGCGGGGCCCCGGGTAGTGAGTCACACACGCTGCTCGCCCAGTCCCGGGCCGCGAGCGCGCGGTCCCAGCCTGAGCTGCGCGCCGCCCTGGCCCGAAGAGTGTTCCTGGGCTTGGCATGAGGACCCAGGGGTGCCGAGGGAGGGGCTGAAGCCCGGCGCGGTGGTGGAGGAGGGCGGTAAGCGACGGGCTGGGGAGACTCCCCTAGAGGGAGCGGGTGGGGCTTGGAGTCGGGGCTGGCTCGCCGGCCCACACCAGGACCCCCAGGCCCCGCCTGTACCTGCTCAGAGCTGGCAGAGCGGGCCTGGCCGCATTCCCTGGCAGCCTCTGGGTGAGGGGCTGCACGGCCAGGCACCAGGGGCCTGCCTGGCGGCGTTTGGTCCACCAGCCCCCCTCGGCCCCCGCTGGACTTGAGTCGATCCCGCCTCTGCTCCCCATTGCAGACTTCTGTGCGGAGGCTCCTGTGGATTCTCCATACCCTATGCCCGTTGGTCTTGGGGTCCTGGCTGTGCCATCCAGTCCTGCCCCCTGGCCTGAGCTGCCCCTCGGCCTCTGACCCCATGGGGCTGGTGGCTTTAGTCTTCCAGGACCAGCCCGGGATAGAAATGGCATTTCCTCTTGGCCCAGCGACAGCTGTTTTTGTTGTCTGTGTTCTCAAGCGCTTCCTCTGGGGACCTGGGGATGGCAGGGAGGGTAACCAGACTCCACGGGACCCCCGCTTGCCCTCCTGACACTCACCCTTCTTCCCCTGTCTCTTTGATCCTCTTCCTGTGCTGGTCCCGCCTTCGCGTCCCCAGGACAGAATGACTGAGAACATGAAGGAGTGCCTGGCGCAGACCAAGGCGGCCGTGGGGGATATGGTGACCGTGGTGAAGACCGAGGTCTGCTCACCCCTCCGCGACCAGGAGTATGGCCAGCCCTGGTGAGGCCCCGGTGTGGGGACAGGAGAGGGAGAAGTGGGGAATCGCTGGGCTGGGTTGGTCGGAGGCCGTGGGGAAGAGTTCCCACTCCCGGCCCACCTTCCTGGTTAAGGAAGCTGCTCTGGGCAGCTCCTGGGAGAGAGGGGAGAGCACAGGCTCTAGTAAAGCACCCGGCAGTGACCCTAGAAGGCCCGGGTCCGGGTCTCAGACCCTGCCTTTTTGCTCTTGCTGCACCAAATGGCCGGGGCTCCTCCGCCCGCATCCCCACGGCCCCACGGCCAAGGCCACGGCTTCTCTGCCCAGCAGCCTCCCGCCCTCTGATGGCTTCTTTGCTTTCTTCACCGGCCCCTGGCCTGGCCAGCTCCAGGAGACCAGATCCCTCGTCCATGGAAGTGGAGGCCAAGAAACTGAAGGGGAAGCGGGAGCTCATCATGCCCAAAAGCTTCCAGCAAGTGGACTTCTGGTGTAAGTGGAGCTCGAGGCTGTTCCCGGGTTACCCCTCCCTTCGCCCCACTCCCACTCGTCACCCCATCTCTGCTCCGGGAATTTGCAGCCCTAATACTAACGATAGGCAGTTGCCTATTACATAGCAGACACGGATCCCCGTTTCAGTTTAGCTCACCGTTAACCACTGAGGTGGCTGTTACAGGTCCCGTTTTCCAGGTGGGGACACCGGGGCGCGGTGAGGGTTAAGCACCCTGCCTCGGGTCCCGCAGCCCACAGAGGGATAGTTGCAGTGCAAACCCAGACCCATCTGACTCCAAAGCTGTGCTTGAAACTTGATACAAAGGGAGCTACTGGCTTCCTTCGCGTTGGCAGGCGTGTCCTTTGAGCCCCCCGGGGAGGGTAATGGGTTATTACCACTTAAGACTCAGGGGCCCCCCGTGGCGGGCTGGGGCGGAGCCAGGGCCGGGAATCCCAAGTCCAGTGCAGTGGACTTTCCATGGCCCTGTGCTGTCCTGCGGGTGGGCTTCCCATCAGCCCCTCAGGCTCGGCCACGGAGGTCCTGCCTCCCTGCAGCAACTGAGGCTCTCTTCGCTCTTTCCGTCCCTTCAGTCTGCGAGTCCTGCCAGGAGTACTTTGTGGATGAGTGTCCGAACCACGGTCCCCCAGTGTTTGTGTCCGACACGCCAGTGCCCGTGGGCATCCCAGACAGGGCTGCCCTCACCATCCCACAGGGCATGGAGGTGGTCAAGGAAGCGAGTGGGGAGAATGACGTGCGGTGCATAAATGAGGTCATCCCCAAGGGTCACATCTTCGGCCCCTACGAGGGGCAGATCTCCACCCAGGACAAATCGGCTGGCTTCTTCTCCTGGCTGGTGAGTGTCCCCGAAGCTGTGACGGGGGAGAGGGTGCTCGCAAACCTGGAGGGAAACCAGCAGGGGGAGTCCCACGCTGGCCCAGCCAGGCCCAGGAGCTTTCCTGCCACCACTCCAGGGAGCGTGGGCGATGGACCTGGCTGCCCGTGGCCCTGGCCGAGTGCTTGTGATCCTTGGTGGCCGAGGGCCATGCTAAAGAGCCCATCTGGCCGTAGGCAGCGGAATTAGCAGTGGGGCTCTAGGGAGCCCGTGGGACCAGCCAGCCAGCCAGACTTCAGGGTGATTTTCTCACCATTCTTCTTGTGCGGGTCTGGTGGGCTGTTCGGCGGAACTAATGAAGGGTTCACCTCAAGCCCTCCTCCAGGGAGGGTGACTTGGGTCTGGGGGCTGTGGGAATGCCAAGCGTGACATTCTGCTCAAAAAGCAGTGATGCCAGGTGCCAGACTGGGTGCCACGGGAAACGCGGTCCCTGCCCTCGGGCAGTGAACAGTCGGCGGTGGGGGGACGGGCGTTGAACAGGTACGTGCACATGTGATCATCGGCGCATTCTAGTTGCAGAGAGAGACGGTGGCGTTCATGGTGCTCATGGATCTGGGGCCCGGAGCCCAAGTTCATTATGGCAGCCAGCTTTGCTATTTACTCTGTGATGTGACCTTGGATGAATCCTTTAACTTCTCTGTGCCTGTTCTGTAACTGAATAATCGTAGTTGACGGTGGCGATGAAATAGGTCAGTGCTGTAAAGTGTTTAGCCACCCCTGCCTTTCGTAAGCATGAAGCGAATATCAGCTATTATTCTTGTCGTCGGCCTACTCGAGGAGTGGGGGCAGGATTTCCTTTAGTGTGAGACTTGAAGCATGAGTAGCCCTTAGTGGAAGGGGGGCGGGAGAGTGCCGCATGCACACAGGACAGCTGAGCAGAGGAACATCCGGAAGGTCCGTGTGGCGACAGCAGAGCCTGACAGAGTGGCAAGAAATCAGCAGGAGAGGGCGGCAGGGGGCAGATCAAACTACATTTCATAAGCCAGAGTGAGTGCATGCTTCCCCCGGGGGCCAGGGGAAGCCTGTGAAGGTTGTCAGGCAGAGGCCTTAGCGAATGGTTAGGTTAGGTTGCAAAATGCAGAATCGGGACGCTGGGGAAGAGGGGTGGGTTCAGGTCAGAAAAGAGGCTGGTTTCAACTGAGGTGCTAGAGGCAGGCACGTTTTATAGAGACTTAGGAGGGAGGATCTCTAAGATTTATTGATGCACGGGACGTGGTGGTAAGGAAGAGGGTTTGTAAAGATCTGAAGTGAAAGGATTGTCAGGGACACGTCATGGAAATCAAGCTTGAGCAGAGATGGAGGAAGGTGAGGCCGGTGGGGAAGAGCAGGTTAGGAGGGTAGGAAGATCATTCATTAGTCATTAAATAAACCTTTCTTGTGGGTCTCGCTTATGCTAGGTCCGAGCCGGCCTCAGGGCTCCAGTGGTGGGCCAGATCAGACATCAGTCCTGCTCTCACAGAGCTTACTGTGGGGAAGCTGCAGTGAATCAAAGAAGGTAAATAAATGTAAAATTATGATTCAGGTGATGCAGAAGCAATGAGGCTAGGAGAAAAGGGAACAGCCAGAGGAATTGATGTGGCCGGAGGTCAAGGAAGGCTTCCCAATAGTTGAGCTGGGAGTGAAGAATGAGAACGCCCACCCGATGGTCAGAACAGCATGTGCAAAGGCCCTGTGGTAGGAGAGAGTATGGCATGTTTGTGCAGGTAGAAGATCATCGTGCCTGGAGTCGAGCGAACACCGGGGCCTGGAGTGGGAGACAGGCTTGGGCATATAGGGCCCAGTGGGCCAAACTGGGACTTCTGTTCTTTACTTTAAGAACAATGAGAAGTCTCCTTTATGTTTTGAAAGGGTGACTTTGGCCGCAGGCTGGAGAACAGACTGGGAGTGGGGAGCATCGGTCAAGAAGGCATCATTGTCTAAGTCAGCAACGGTGGAGGCCTTGACTGGGGTGGGGCAGTGACATAGAGGAAGGGTGAACTGGTTTGTGAACTGTTTCAGAGGTGAAGCGAGATTGACTTGGATATTGATCGATGGGCCTCAGTGAGGGAGCGGGAATTGGCAAGGACGAGTCCTTCAGTGCTCCGCTCTCAGCAGGTCAGGAAGATGCCTGTCTCTGAGAAACAGAATACAGGCGGGGTCTGGGCAGAGGCCAAGTCCCAATTCTAGCATTAGGCACGTTGAGTCAAGGTACCCCCGTGGCCGTGTCAACCAGGCGGTTGTTGCTAGGGGCTTGGAGCTTGGAAAGGAGATTTGGAGATGTCACTTCCCAAGTCACCTGTGCACAGGTGGGGGGTGGGGGGGCTGGGAGTGTCGAGGGCCGCCCCCGGGGAGAGCCGACGAATGAGCTTTCAGGATATCCAGTGCTTTGGCGGTCCGAAGGGGAGGGCGATCCTATAAGGGAGACTGAGGAAGGGCGCCCCGACAGGTGGGGAGGCCAGAACTGTCAACAGTGCCAAATTCTGAGGAGCCAGGCAAGGGAAGGGCTCGAAACTGTCCATTGGGTTTAGTGCCGACCGAAGTCACCGGCCACTCTAGCCAGAACTGTTACTGTCAGACGGAGGTTCCCCACCTGGGGCAGTTTGCTCCCCTCCTCACTGCCCTTCCCTCCCCCCACCCCAGGGGGACATTTGGTAATGTGTGGGCACATTTTGGGCCATCACACCTTGGGATGGGGATACGCTACTGGCGTCTAGAAGGTGGGGGCCAGGGTGCTGCTAAACCTTTCATTGTGCACAAGACAGCCTCCTACGACGAAGAATGATCTGGTCTCCATCGTCCAGAGGGCTGTGGTAGAGAAGCCGGGCAGGAGAGCCGCAGAAGGGAGCCTTGTTAGAAGCCTGGTGACCAGTATGGGCTTCTTAGAAGTTTGATTAGAGATAATATAAGTGGAAGAAAGGAGATAGGGAGGGTGAGCTGCTGGCAGACACGGGGCGGGGGACTTTGTTAGAGATGTTAACGTCTTTGGAAACCCCAATGGGAGGATCCCTCGGAAGAGATGGTTGAACAGAGATGAGGTGTGATGGACAAGCTCTCCTGCCACCGAGAATGTTCCGACGGAGACGGAAGCGTTGCGATTGGAAGGGAGATGGGTCAACAGTTTTTCTGTCCCTGGAGGGGTTGCCTGGAGGCTTGGAGCAGATGGAGGGAGGCGAGTGTCGCAGGCCAAATAACGGCCCCCTGAAGTTGGCTGCGTCCTGATCCCTGGGTCCTGTACGTACGTCATCTTAGATGGCAAAGGGGACTTTCCAGGGGTAATTAAATCAAGGCTCTTGAGTTGGGGAGATTATCTTGGATTATCGGGGTGGGCCCCGCGGAATTACAAGCATTTTTATGAGAGGGAGGCAGGAGAGTCAGAGTCAGAAAGACAAGACTAGAAGATGTTATCCTGCTGGCCTTGAAGGTAGAAGACGGAGCCAGGAGCTAAGGAACGCGGACAGGGTCTAGAAGCTAGAAAAGGCAAGGAAGTCGATTCCTCCCCGAAGCCCCCAGAAGGAACCCAGCCAGCCCTCTGCCGACACCCCGATTTTAGGACTTGTGACCTCTGGGCCGTGAGGTGACAGACGCGTGGTATTGGAAAGCCGCGGCGTGGTGGCAGTTTGTGAAGCACCGATAGGAAGTGAATGCGGGACCTCGGGGGACATCTCCTGACACGTGCGTGCGGAGAGGTGGAGGGGGCTGGCCTGGGACTGGAGAGCGGCGAAGGCGAGTTCAGGCGGGGTGAGTCGAGCTGGGGGTGCCTGTGAGGTGCCCAGGTGGGCCGGCCTGGGGCGCACCGGCACACGCGGGTCACCCGAGGACAGAGGCCTGGGTAGAGGGGACACTGAGCCTGTAAAAAGATGCAGCTGAGGCCCTAGGAAGGGACAGGCGGCGGGGGCAGGGCTGAAGGGAAGTGTGGGGCCTGAGGGCCGGGCCACCAGGCTCGGGCAGCACGGGGACACAAGGCTGAGAAGGTAGCACTCAGGAGCTCTGGGGACAACCGGCACACATGAGGTTTGTTCCCTGTTCTCATGGAGCCTGCGGTCCGACTACAAGGAGCAGGAGCTAAGGTGGATGGGAGGGGAGGAGGCCAACTGTGGCTGGTCATTGTGCTAGGACAGAAAGCTGTCGGGCCAGGGAGAAAGGGGAGCTGGTTTTGACTGGCAGATGGGAGAGGGGTCTTGAAGGATGTGTAGAAGTTCAGCAGAGGACACAATCCAGGGCCATGCCCCCACCTCCCACCGGGAGAAGCTGCACCTCGGGACAGCCTAGCTGGGCAAGCTTGGGGTCTCTAAGGCAGGCGGCTTCCCTGGGTCTGTGACCTGCCGTGGGTCTAGGGTGTGGAGAAGAGGGAAGCGAGGAGGCCCGGGAGTTTGCAGCCTGGTCATGGACGGGGACACTGGCGGTCGCGGGTGGGCGTGGCCTGCAGTTCAGGGCCCAGGGGCCAGCAGTGTTGTTCCCTGGGAGCCCGGAACCGTGCGGGGAGGGAGTGGCTGGAGGCCGAGGGACCACACGGAGGCTCTGTGACCCCGAGGGGTGAGAGGTGTTGAAGGCTTGGAGAGAACAGATACGCAAAATAGCTCAAGAAAGCAGGACCTGTGTGTGTGTGTGTGTGTGTGTGTGTGTGTGTGTGTCCTTAGTAAGGGAAAAGCCAGAATGAGGATCAACTCTGCCGGCTCAGTGGATGGGCTGGATGAATGGGGAAGGTGGGGTGAGCCACAGCACTGATTTTGGACCAGGATCTGGAAGCCCCCACGTCCTGAATAAACCTCACTCGTTTGTCAAGCCCTATCTCAGAGCCACATTTGATGTCCTTTCTTGACCTCCTGCCTGCGCTCAAAAGCTCTGGCCTTTGTCCAGCACGACCCATTTCCGTCCACAGCTCCTCAGTGTGTGTGGCACATTCCAGCAGAAATAATGATGCGGCTCAGGATCCGCGTGGCTGCTCCTGCTTCTCGAGCGCTTGGGAGGTTTCTGGGCCCATGCTCAGCACTTCACAGCAGCTCTCCTTTGATCCTAATGCTGCCCCCGTGAAGTAGGTTTTCTTCTACCCATTGTACCAACTGAGAAAACCGAGGCCGGGAGTGGAGAAGTCCTTGTGCACAAAACTAAACAGCTGGTGAGCCGCGGAGCTGGGCTTCCAACCCAGTGGTCTGGACTCTGGAGCCTCCCCTCCCGGGCCTTCGCCGCCTTCCTTCCTTATTTTGCCCACTCCTACCTGCTGGCCTTGGGTGACTTTCTTTTTCTCATCCTCCCTGCCCAGCACTGGTCCCCTCGCCATCTCCCAGACGCAACAGATGGACCCAGTGGCCATTTCCACTTTGCACCTCTCCTCGGCCTGGCCTCTGCTGCAGGAATTTTGCCATCACTTCTGGCTGTTCGGGAAAGAGCCACCCCCTTCCTCTGCTTTCTCCTCTCATTGGCAGTGACAAACTCCCTAAGTCATTGCCAAGGTTGCCAGGCGGCCCGTCAGACCCCGAAGGCCGGCCACGATGCTGCAGGCACGCGGCGTTTGGGAGCGCCGTGCGGCCGTGTGGTTTGGTGAATGGCAGGAGAGAGAGGGCCAGCCCAGGGGTTTTATTTACGTCTTTCACTTAGACCCAGTCTTGTTCCAGAAGGGATTTAAGGTAGCCTAGCAGGACACATGAAATACACCACGACAGCATGTTAAAACTGGGAGAGACGGAAGAAAGGAAAACAAGAGTGGGGACCTTCAGCGGAGCCTGGAGGGAGGCTAAAAATGCATACCTCGGTGACCTATATATGCACTTTTAGTGTATGCGTGGGGTCCAAATCTGGCAGCCGCTGGGCAAGGGCAAGCGTGGTCAGCTACCAGGCATTCCGTCCATGTCGTGAAAAGTCCCTGGATAGCTCCTGGGGCGGTCCCCCTTCTTGGCTCTGATACTGGATGGAAGATTTCCCACAGGACCTCACAAAGAGGACAGTTCTGGTGGCCTTGCTCCTCTGCCGTCATTCAGCCTCTCCACTGACCAGACCCCTGCTGTACTGGGGGTAAGCAGAGGGGAAACGGTATTTCAGGTGTTTCCCGTTTCAAGCTCCATCGTAAAGTGGAGCTTTATCTCGACACTTGAAATTGGATGCACGAAAGCTCGTGACACAGCCTCCAGCACAGAATCTGAAAACCCTGAGTGACTGGGACAGGCGGAGACACAAGCAGACGGTTGCACGGACACGAGGTGTCCGCGGGAGCAGACAGGTGTCCCCACGTTTGGGGGAGCTCAGAGAAGGACGGATAACGGGCTTGTCCAGGAAGGCAAGAAGGGACGTTTCAGACCAGTTGCCTTGCACGGGTGTGGGCACGTGCGACCTGGGTATGAGCAGATGCTTTTGGTGCTCGTTTGTTCATTTCTGTTAACTCTTTATTTCGAAATGTTCATGCTCTGCAGAAAAGCTATAATCGTGTAATAAACACCCACACGCCCAGCACCTAATTCACCCATTGCTAAACTTTTGTAACAGTTGCTTGAATCTCGGTCTCTAGCTACCTACAGGCACGCACACATTCTGTTTTGTTTTGTTTTGTGTCTCTGAGCTGTTTGAGATGTGGCTGTCGACCTCAGGCTCATGGGCCATGCATTCTCCGTCTCCACAATTCAGCTCTGCCCCTGCAGGGCGAAAGCTGCCAAAGACATACACGAATGAATGTGTCTAGGTTCCAATAAAACTTTTCGATGAACGCTGAATGCGCATGTCATTATAATTTCAAGTGAAATTAGAATCCCATAAATTTCATATAGATGAAATGACATGAAAAAACTTTTTTCCATCGTTAAAAAAATGCAAAAACCATGCTGAGTTCACAACTGCATAAAAATGGGACGGGGGGGTGCCCAAGTGGCTAAGTCAGTTAAACACCCGACTCGATCTCAACACAGATCTTGATCTCAGCTCAGGTCTTGATCTTGGGGTTGTGAGTTCAAGCCCAGCATGGAGCCTACTTAAAAAAAAAAAAAAGAGGGGGCTGCATTTGAACTACAGGCAATAGTTTGCTGACCCTTGCCCTACATAGCTGCCATATAATTATTATACTCGGGAAATTTAACCATGGATACAGTACAATACTGTCTCAACTGCAGTCCTTACTCAGATATTCCCAATCGCCCTGGCGAAATGGCCTTTACAGATTGTCCCCCAAGTAGGTCCCACTCATGCATTGAATTGTGGCGTCTCATTAGTCTCCTTTCTTCTACACTTGATCTTAGCCAAAAGGCCGAGAAGCGATAGTCTCCTTTATTCTACAACAGTTCCCTGCATTGTTTTTTTTTTTCCTCTTTCAGGATATTGACACTTTTGAGAAGTTCTGCACAGTTGTTAGCAGAAGGTTGCACAGTTTAGATTTGTCTGATTATTTCCTCATGGTAGATTCAGATCGTAGGTTTTTGGCGTGAAGGATGTTGTGTCTTTCTCCCTGTAGAGAGTGGGAAGCATATGAGGTCAATTCGTCTTGCCATTTTCCCAGTGGTTTCAGTAACGGTTGATAATTCTTGCCTGTATCCATCATTATCCATGGTTTCAAATGATTTGCATTCGACCCTCTTCATTTACTACATCCTTCTGCAAAAAGAAAAAAAAAAAAAGATACTCAACTTTCTCCGCCACCCCATCGCTTGTTTTAAAGTTATTTTTAGTTATCGGTACGGACTCGTGAATCCTTTCTTTTCCCTTCGGTGTGTTCTAGTCCATTCCTGACATTCATTCTGATGTTTAAATTGCCCTAGATTTGGCCAGCGGAAGCCCGTGAGGACTGGCTCCTTTCCCCTATTTTAGTACTTCCCTTATTTTCTGGTGCAAAAAGATGTTCTGGCCATTTCTCCTAAGAGCCAATTTGTTATAGTGGAAATAGTGTTTAGAATTCAAGATCCATGGGCACTAAGTGCGTGCGTTGCTCCTGGGGTCTCCTTGCTTCTAGGCCCAGACTAGGATTTGAGGGATGAGTTTCAGTGAGTCAGGGACTGAGGCAGCATGGAGTCACGACCAGTGGGCACAACACGTATAGAGGTCCCGGAGCATGGGTGGCGTGGACCAGGAAAGGGAACAGGGTGCAGCGCAAGTCCAGAGTGTGCTTAGAAGGAAAAGCGAAGATCATGCCAGAGCGAAGTTGCTTTGCTCATTTTCGAAGTTGCTACGGATCTTAGAACCCCATCAATTCAATATCAGCTTTTCCAGGAATAAAAGTATGTCCCTCAATCTTTAGAGTCCTCATATATCAGAAGCATTAAATGAGCTTGCCTTGTATAACTTTTATAAATGCTGGTCTTTTGGTTATCGAACCACGAGGCAAACCAAAGATTCCCCTCAAATATGTCATACGCCAGTGAACCCGCTTTGGCTGGAACTGTCTGTAATTCTCGAGATCTATTATTTCGGAATAAAAGTAGAGCATGGAAAACTCTTCTGAACCGGCGCCATATCTCCAGGACAAAGTAGCAGCTCACTTGACCATCCGTCACCATCGCTTGGGCTGTGATTGTGTGTGTCATTTGTGTTACATTGAAGTGACTTTTCAAATGTGTAGGTAACTGTAGCGGCTATGTGGTGCATTACCTACCCAGGACTTACTTATTTTATTTTGACCATCTTCACCCACTTCAGCCACTGCCCACCCTCTGCCCCTGGCAACCACCAGCCTGTTCTCTGTATCTCCAAGTTCAGTTTTTTGTGTTTTTCCTGCTTAGGGTCCACATGTAGGTGGTGTTTGTATGGTATTTGTCTTTGTTTGACTTATCTGGCTTAGCATCGTGCCCTGAAGGGCCGTCCGTGTTTTCCCAAGTGGCAAGATCTCATTGCTTTTTATGGATGAATAATATTCCGTCGTATTTCCACATCATCCTGAGCCCTTTTATCTGTCGGTGGACACTAGCGCTGCTCCTGCGTCTCGGCTCTCGTAAATCATGCCGCATCTATCTCTTCACATCAGTCTTCACTTCCTCCTGATAAATGCCCAGGACTGGAATTGGTGGATCACGGGGTAGTTCTCTTTTTAAGTTTTTGAGGAAACTTCCTGCTCTTTCCCATAGTGGCTGCACTTGCTTTCATTCCCAAAGCAGAGGGCAGGCTCCCTTCCCTCCACTTCCTGGCCGGTGCTTGTCACAACAGGTGTGAGGGGATATCACGCTGTGCTTTTGACTTGTGTGTCCCTGACGGCCAGTGAAGTACCTTTTCCTGGACCTGTCGGTCTGGTGACTTTTAATGTTCAGGCTCCCAATGCGATATTAATTTTAGTCCGATGAAGCGGTTTAAGCATAGAGCTAGATGAAACAACATTTCTAATAGCTTTTGAAGAGCTATGGATCCAAGAGACTTGCGAATATCACATGAGCAGAGCGATGCAAACTTGCGTAATTCAAGCGAATGAAATCAGCGCGATGTGTGGGATAATGCTTTTTACCGAAATGAAATTGCTATTTCCCGGGTGACCATGGTAATGACTATAATCACCCAGATTCTTTGGCGTTTGGCATGCCTGTGCTTTCGTGTGCTGTGTTGCACCTTGATTGTCTTCCTATGTCTCTATTTGACACACTGGGAAATCCTATAGTGCAAGTGCCTTGACGGTTCTCACTCGTTTCTTTGCCGGAATGTATCATATGCCCATCAAGTTGGAGTTTGCTCTTTTTTCACCAGCTCACGGCCAATGGTAAGATTGATGTTATATCGTCAGCTCTTACAGTGTGGCAGGCTGCCTCCATATTCCCTGCCAGAGACGTGGGGTTGCACCCTTTTTGTGTAAAGCACCAGACTGTACACAGTTGAGGCTTTGTGGACCTTATGATGTCTGCCCCAGCCGCTCGGTTCTGTCCTGGTAGCAGAGGACAGTCACAGGTGTGGCGTATGCTCGGAAACCTTTTTATGCGTTCCAAAATTTGAACTTTCACAGGATGAAATCTTCTCCTGAGTGATTTTCAACCATTTAGAAATGCACAAACCCTTCTTAGCAGGTGGGCCATCCAAAAGAGGCGGCGGGCTGGATTTCCCCTGCAGGGCCGTGGTTTGCTGGCCCGTGGCGTAGAGTGGCAGTGATTGATCCTTGCTTGTGTACCGCTGGCTGAACTGTGACTCCTTGTTTACTCTGCCACGCCTGCTGGTGGACTGTGGGAGGGCTGGTTTCGTTGGGCGCGGCCGGGCCCCTCTGCCACAAGCCACAGGGCCACCTGTCTCCTCATGTGGGACAGGTCTGCTCCATTGCATGTCAGCTCTGGGCCCAGACTGAAGGAGCAGGGGCTCTCTGAAGAAGCTCTTCTCCTGGCCAAGGCAGATATGGTCCCAGAGGCAAGCTCCCTCCCGCCACCCCCCAAGCACATTCCTGGTCTTTGCTTGCTTGGTGTGTGTTAACATCCCCTTGGTCAAACAAGTCACACAGCTGAAGCCAAGGTCAAGGAGTGAAGAAGTACAGGCCACCTGTAAGAGAGAGCCCAGGGCAGAATCCCACGGCCAAGGCCCATAGACAAGGGCGGGACTGGGGCCAGGAATTCAGCGCACCACTGGTGCCCGCCCAGGTACACACACAGCACCTGGCATGGAGATCTCACGGTGATTCCTGCATATTGATTTTTTTCAAGGATAACATTGAATTAAAAATTCTTAGGGGCGCCTGGATGGCGCGTCCGACTTCGGCTCAGGTCTTGATCTCACGGTTCGTGGGTTCGAGCCCCGCATCGGGCTCTGTGCTGACAGCCAGCTCAGAGCCTGGAGCCTGTCTTTGCATTCTGTGTCCCACTCTCTCTCTGACCCTCCCCGGCTCACACTGTCTGCCTCTCTCAAAAATAAATAAAACATTAGAAAACATTTTTTAAATTCTTAGAACTTTTAGATCCTGAGAACATATCCAAAGACCCTCGTTTGAGAGACGCTAATTTCTAGTCAACTTCCTGGCCTGAATCATAGGGAACGTGGGGTTTTCTGGTCTTTGAAAATTCCTTAGGCGAGGTCTTGTCAGAGCCTGATTCAGCACCCGTAAGCCCCAGTGGGTCCTTAGCAAAAGCTAGCGAGGGAGGGTGGGGTGGACAGCAATAACTCTGACAGTCACCGCAACAGCTGCTGTTCACCGGGCGCTAAAGGATTTCTGTGCCCTAACTCTGTACCCTCACAGCCATGCCATCAGATAGGCACACTTCACCCCCTTTCTACAGATTGGGAAACTGGGGCTTCCAGGGCCAGATTACCTGTCCAAGGCTGTACAGCTAATCGTGGGGCCACGACTTCAAGCCAAAGCTCCAGCTCCTAATCCCCAGCCCCCCAGGGAGACCATCTGAATGCCCACGTGACCTCCCCTTAGTCTTCCCACTCACACAGAAACTCGTGTTTCTCCAACGGAGTCCTTTTCTTTTTTAAAAAAAGTTTTAATGTTTATTATTTATTTTTGAGAGAGAGAGAGAGACAGACAGAGTGCGAGCAGGGATGGGGCAGAGAGAGAGGGAGACACAGAACCAGAAGCAGGCTCCAGGCTCTGAGCTGTCAGCACAGAGCCCGACACGGGCCTCGAACCCACAAACTGCGAGATCCTGACCTGAGCCGCAGTAGGATGCTCAACCGACTGAGCTACCCAGGCGCCCCCAGGGAGTGCTTTTCAAGCAGATGGTGTAAGGTGGTTTTCTTTATATTGTCTGATTGCTGCCGATGAGCATTTGGCAGATTGCTTACAGCTGCGTCATTGAGATATTGGCACATGCCACGCAATCCACCCATTTAAAGTGTGTAACTTAATGGCCTTCAGTAATTCACCACTGTGCGCAGCCATTACCGCCATCCGGTGTAGAACACTTTCGTCACCTCATAGAAGAAACTCTTTGACTGTTACCCCCTCTCTTCTCCTCCCCTCTTCCAGCCCTCACCCATTTACCCTGTCTCTGCTTGATGTGAATAAGATCAGGCTGTGTGGTCCTTTGTGACTGGCTTCTTGTGCTTAGCATAATGTTTTCAGGGTGCATCCGTGTTGTGGCAGGTTCTCACTGTGTAGCATTGTCATTCCTTTTAATGGCCTTCCCCTCCTCATTGCACGGACATGCCACATTTTGTTCCCCGTCTACCTGTCGATGGACAGTTAGGTCATTTCCATCTTTGGGCTATCACGAGTGATGCTACTATAAACATGCGTGTACAAGTCTCTGTGTAGACCTGTGTTTTCATTTCTCTTGGGTAACACCTAGGAACAGAATGGCTGGGTCACATGGTAACCCGTGTGTTTAATCATTCAAGGAAATGCCGGACCATTTTCCAGAACAGCTAGGCCATTTTACATTCCCAGTGGCAGCTTAAGAGCGCTGATTTCGCCACATCCTCGCCAACACTTGCTATTATCCGACTTTTTGATAGGAAGTGCTGTCTCATCGCGGAGCTTTGGTTTATTCTCTGCTTTTTTTTCTATCTTTCGTTCCTTTCTCTGGTTACTGGAGGCGAGCCACCTGTGATGGATGTGCTGGTTGTGCCCCGGGTGCTTTTCACGCCAGCTTCCCTCTACCCTGTTGCCCTGGAAGACCCTGAACATCTGTAGCATATTTCAAGTTTGTTTCTGTTGGATTTCTCTCGGGTCACCGGCCCATCCCAATTTGCATTTTTGCTGCTTCCTAGCTGCACAGATTCTCCTGGGGCTCTCTGCCTCCCTTGCCCCGGAGCCCCTCCCGTAAGGCATAACTGCCAGCAAGGATTCAGGCCAGCCTCCCGAGGCTGAGTTCAGTGCCTGCCCCAGGGCTCAACCCACTGGTTTGACCATGAGCCACGTGTATTATCAAGAAGAGCGAGGCCAAATGTGTTCAGGGCTGGAGGGTAGTTGGTCCTGAGGCTGGTAACAAGGCCGGGGGACCTGTACGGGCCGAGCAGAAGGACTCAGGTGGGGAGGAGCTGTCTGGGCTGGTTACGGGGCTCTGGACTCCGACATTCCTCTTGGAGGGACGTACACCTTGAGCGGGATGCCTGTCGTCTCAGAGCGCTGGTTTTCTTAAGCATAAAACGGGGTTGCACGGATTACAGGAACATGCCCTTGTGAGTGTGAGCATCGATGCTTGCTGCCTGCAGGTGCATAGCGAGTCGAGGAGCAGATCACAGCTCTCTTTATTATCTCGTTAGCTATGTGGGGGGGCCTGGGGGCCGTGAGAGAAAGGACAGCATGCAAAACCTGGATGTGGATTTCCGGATTGTGTGTAAACTTGCCCCATTTGCCACGCCTCCAGCCCTTTTTTGAAATTTGATGAGTTTTAGAACAATAAGAGGAAGCACTAATTGCACTATCAGTTAAGGGGTGGGGGTGGGGGTGGGGGGGACGTTTGATCGCGGTTCTGGAGCAGCCTGACTTGTCTAGGAGGTTACACTCGTACATATACCACTATTCACGAAATGCTGTGCATGTTTTACAGGATCTCCCCTTCCCCTTGCGGTAGTCCATCCATAGGCACCAGGTTAGGCAGCCAGGGCCTAGATAATCTCAGAGCTCCCCTTGCAGCCCAAGCATTCAGTTCAAGTTCAGGTTCAGGGCAGCCTCTTTTTCGCTTTGCCATGTCAGTTTGCTAGACCGGGAAGTGGCTGGGGAACCGAGCTGATGCTGTCTGCCTCCTGGGACCTTGGGAGGGGCTTCTGAGACAGGCAGAAGTCCTTTGTCGACTGCCAATAGCTTCATAAATCATTTTTGCAACCACTTTGCTCTTCGGAGGTGCAGGGCTGAAAATCAGAATGTTTTATGGGTTCCACGCATTCCTGGAAAGTTGCAAGCAAATCAGGTTTTTGAAAGTCTCATCTCTGCAGCATCCGGTGATGGCACCGTTCACAGGAGCCCAACAGTGAGCCCTTGGCTGCGGCAGACCTTCTGCCACCAAGCAGAAGGTTCTTCCCTATTAAAATGCGGATCCTCACGTAGCAAATCTGCCCCAACCAGCAACAACACTGGAAATCTGGAGGGGCCCCCCGAAGACATTCCTGGTTGATTCTGACGAGGTCATCAGAGGGAGCTTGGGCGTGAGGTCCATCTCTTGGCAGAGTGCATAAGAGGTCGGCTGTTGTCTCTTTGGACAAACTCTGGCTTTGCCACCCATCTCCTTCGTGGCCACGGGCAGATTGCCTCATGGCCCTGAACCTCAGTTTCCCGATCTGCAAAATGAGAGTAGTGGTTATAGCTACTTTACAGAGTCGTGAGAATCCATGGAATGGTGTGGCAGAGGTCCTTGGCACAGTGAAATTGCTTTATTAATGGCAGCCACTGGCATTAATCATTACCATCTGGTAATTACCATTAAAGATGTTAATCATCACCATAGTCAGAAATAGCACCCTGATCCTTACAGACCATGCTTGCCCTGGGGGGGAGAGGGCCCAAACTCGGGTTTTGTATTATTTTCTGAGAATCTGTCCACATAGAATCATACAATCTGGGTTGTAGACATACTTTTATTTATTTATTTATTTATTTATTTATTTTTATTGTTTTAATGTTTGCGTATTTTTGAGGGAGACAGAGAATGTGAGCCAGGAAGGGGCAGAGAGAGAGGGAGACACAGAATCTGAAGCAGGCTCCAGGCTCCGAGCTGTCAGCACAGAACCCGAGGCAGGGCTTGAACCCTCGGACCATGAGATCCTGACTTGAGCTGTAGTTGGACGCTTAAGTGACTGAGCCACTCAGGTGCCCCTAGACAGAAGTTTAGAAGTGGTTTAGAACAGACTTCCACTCTGTGGGAAAACCACCCTAATGGTGGGTCATCTGTCTTCTGCTTAAATACTCCGCGTAACAAGAGGCTCATCACCTCACATGAGTGGTCTTTCTGTTGTAGGACAGTCTTGCCTGCATATTCCTTGTGCCCAGTTCAGGCCCGTGCCCCTCTAAGTTGTCCCAGCCCTGCACCATCCGTGTGGTGGTCCTTCCCACATTTAATGATGGCTCTTTCTCTGGCTTCTTCTTTCCAGGCTAAGGAGCCTCCCCTTACCATGCTGGTCATCCTTGTCTGGGCAGGTCCAGGCTACCAAGGTCCTTCTCATATCACAGTGTTCAGAGCCTGGGCAGTTCCAAGAAGGGCTAGGTCCAGAGGGGCCAAGGAGTTGACCTTGTGGGATAAGGGGAGGGGAGGACATTACGGGTCCAGCCTTCGGGGGGCGTGGTCCTGAGCATCTGGTCCTGGCTGGCCATTCCGGGACCATCTCAGCCTGCTCTCTACTGAGGGTGGCGTGGGCTGCTCAGTGACATGTGACGCGGTCTACAGACCAGCGTGACTCTGCCCGCTCCTGCTCCTTCCGCCTAGGACGCCCTCCCTTCCTCTCCTCCCAGACCTCGGCTTAGATTCCCTGCTTCCCAGGAAGGTCCTCAACTGACTCCCGGCTTCTGGCTCCAGCTCTGAGTTCTCTGGCCACAGATTCCCCGCTGCAGTGCCAACCACACGGTGTCACCATGGCCTCCCTTCTGTATCTCCCCAGACTGTGAGTTTTGTGAGAGCAAAGACACTGTCTCTCTGGATGACCGTTACGCCCCCACCAGAGCCTGACACTGTAGCTACTCCCTCGGGATACTTGTTCGACGAGTGATGGATGCCTGATTGGAGAAAATCCTGATGTGGGAAAGAGAATGCCAGAAACATCCTCGGCAAACCTCCGGATCTGAAGTCCCCGTGAGGGGCCTCCGGCAGTCGCCTCACCCCTCTTAGCTCCCAGCGGGGCCTCTCTGCCCAGTCGAAGGCAAGACACAATAGCACAGTGTGGACCCGAAGACCTCCCCCTGCCCAGAAGTAACAGCAACTGACTGTCAGTCTCTTCATTCCGAGACCAGAGATTGTGACAGTCACAACCGAAATGCTAATGGCAATCCTTTACTGAGCGCCTCCCACACCAGTCATCAGGGCAGTGCTCCGAGGTTGCGTTGTACCCCATTTCACAGATGTGGAAACCGAGGCCAGGCCAGTGGAGGTGCCTGCCCAAGGCCACTCCCTTGGAAGCGGTGAAGCTGAGGTTCTAGCTCATGCCTCTGGCTCCGGGGCTCTCTCTGCCCCAGTGGTGCTCCCGTTACTGGCTGCAGGGCCCAGAGATGCTTTTCCGTTTCCTCAGGAAAGACAGGAGCACTCAGAAAACGATACTGTAGGGGGACTAGTACTATAATGATGTATAGGGTTCTGTGAAATTCCAGAGGGAGGTCCCTGAGCACTGTGGCAGCGCTGC
>NW_027530521.1:2819510-2830367 GCF_008692635.1 Crocuta crocuta | reverse complement strand
GCTTGGGGGGTGGGTGGAGGCGGGTAGGGAGGGGGGAGCCTCATCTGCATGTTTTCTCTTTTCGTCCATCTGAGAATTTTAAACCACAAAGGCGGTCTAGTCTCATAAATAGACAAATAAAGCAAACGCCTCCTTCTGCTTTCCTCTTTCGTTTCCTCTAGAGGTAACCAGACTTGAGAGCTTGAAATGTGTTTTCCAGACTTTCTGTGCGCACACGGACACACGCGCGTAGCGGGCGCTGGGCGCCGTGGGGGCGGTGGCGATCCCAGGGGGGCAGGGGGCGTCGCGTGTGCCGATCTCCATGGCGTAAATGCTCCCGCCGTGGCTGCTTTAGAGATAGCAGCGTGATGTCGCTGGACCAGGAGGTGGAAGGAGGCAGGAGCAACTATTCTATAACGTTCCTACTGTACAGAGACAGCACATGTCCATCTTCCTTAAGAACGCAGATTATAGTAAGATGTAAAAAATAATTAGGAAGTGGTAAGCTTTGAGTTGTTATGAGCTTCACAGTATTATTTATCAAATTGTAAATTTCTATCATTTAATTCCTAATAATGGCTCTGTTTAACAGCTGGCTCATGAAATTCTGGGAAATTTAACTGTCAGCTCGCGTTAGTACAAGCCAGCTCCAACATACCACTCATGTCCTTTTCACTAAAATACTAACATTGTGTACTTTTTATTCTTTAATTCACTTTTTACTTAAAAAGCTTTTCATCCAGGGGCGCCTGGGGGGCTCAGTCAGTTAAGTCGGCTCACGTCATGGCTTGCAGTTCTTGAGTTCAAGCCCCACTTCGGGCTCTGTGCTGACAGCTCGGAGCGTGGAGCCTGCTTCAGAGTCTGTGTCTCCCTCTCTCTCTGACCCTCCCCTGCTCGCGCTCTGTCTGTCTCAGAAATAAATAAACATGAAAAAAGGCTCTTCAGGGGCACCTGGGTGGCTCAGTTGGTTGAGCGTCCAACTTCGGCTCAGGTCATGATCTCACGGTTCGTGGGTTTGAGCCCTGCGCCGGGCTCTGTGCTGACAGCTCAGAGCCTGGACCCTGCTTCCAATTCTGTGTCTCCCTCTCGCTTTCTGCCCCTTGACTGCTTGTTCTCTGTCTCTCAAAAATAAATAAAAATGTTAAATTTTTTTTTTTAAAAAAAACGCTCTTCATCCAATCATTCATTCATTCAACTAACATTCTGCTGTGTGCCCTGTGTTCTGTTAGCACATGGGGCCGGGCCACCGTCATGAACGAGACAGCCATGTGCTTTGCCTTCATTAGCTTAGGGTCTGGTGAGGGACAGAGTCAATTGCCACGCTGACAAATGACGCCATCAATAGCAAAATCACACCCTGTGATCAGGTCTTTAAAAAGAAGTGCCCGGTGAGGTCATATAGATAGTGCTGGAGGGACAGGCACGTGAAAGCCGGGAGGTGACAGGGAGAAGCCACTTTTGGCTCAGGTCAGGCAAAGCTTCTCTTCTGAGGAGGGGACAGAAACTGAGACCCAGGAGATCAGAAGGGACCAGTCATGCAAAAATCAGTGGGAAAAATGTACAAAAGAGTGTGTTGACGCGGGTGGCATATCTGTAAACTTCACAAACCTGCAAACAGTTCTGTACACTGTGTCTAGAAGACTCCTTGTGGAGTGAAAATGGCAAGGCTCCCTGCCAGCTTCGGGACGGAGGCTAACCTTGGAGAGCGAATGAGTCGGAGGCAGGGATGGTCTTCAGCAACATCGGGTGTTTCCTCGACGTGAGCGAAGTGGGGGACAGAGACCACTGGAGGTCATTTTTGTGGGCTCTGTTGCGGCTACACGGTGTTTAGCTGCGTGACTCGTGATAATTTCTGAATGCTTGAAAAATTTCATGAGTGTTGGGGCCCCCAGGTGGCTCAGTCGGTTAAGCTTGGTCCAACTCTTGATTTAGGCTCGGGTCATGATCCCAGCATTGCGGGACTGAGACTCTCTCTCCCTCTGCCACCCTTTCCCATTCATGCCCTCTCTCTGTCTCTAAAAATAAATATAGTGAAAACAAGTCTTTTTTTTTTTTTTAATTTCATGAGTGTCAACTTTTTAATAGTATGGAAAAGAGTTTGTAGGCGATGAACCCTACCAGTGTAGAGGCTCACTGTGAGGCCATTGTGGCTGCGACTCATGAAGGGAGGAGGGAGGTAGGCAGGGACCGGGTTATATGGGCCTTGAAGACTGTGATCATGGGTGCGGATTTTATTATAAGCGCCACACGTGATACCCGGTGCATGACGTGATGGGATTTACACGAGTAAAGATTACAGTGGCTTCTCGGAGGAGAACTAGTGCAGAGTCGAGTCAGGAACGTTGTCAGGGAGGTCACTTAGGATCTCCCGTACTTGTTGGGAAGAAAGCTGATGGCTCAGACCAGTGTGGCCCCGGGACACCATGATGCCACAGGGGCAGTCTGGACATCTGATGGCAGGATTTGCTGAGGGCTCGGAGGGAGGAGCATTGAGAAAGCAAGAGATGAAGGGTGACTTTCTTTTTCTTTTTGTTGTTTTTTTTTAAACATCCTTTTCAAGGTATAAGTCACATACCATACAGTGTACTGTTCACTGGTTTTTGGTCGGAATCGCTTCCTTTTTGAAACCTGTGCGAATAGCGGTTTCCAACGCCGTAAAACCTTGGATGGCAAGTAACTTCTTCTACGAGGGCTCTGCAAGATCAGCAAACATTTCTAATATGTTAAAAAAAAAAATTTTAGGGGCTCCCAGGTGGCTCTAGTCAGCTGGGTGTCTGACTTCGGCTCAGGTCATGATCTTGCAGTTTGTGGGTTCGAGCCCCACGTCGGGCTCTGTGCTGCTGACAGCTAGCTCAGAGCCTGGAGCCTGCTTTGGATTCTGTGTCTCCCCCTCCTCTCTCTGCCCCTCCCCTGCTTACACTCTATGTCTCTCTCAAAAATAAATATTTTTTAAAAAGTTTAAAAGAAAAAGACAGCCTCTGAATATCAATGACAAGTGACTTCATGCTGAAATAAAAATTATAGAGTATTCTGAAAATGGATGTTAAATAACCGTTTAGGATCTGTATCAAGAATAGGTTTGACTCTGAGTAACTGAGATTCAAAATAACGGTGGCTCAAGCAAAACAGGAGTTACATTTTTCTCCTGTGAATACACTGAGTACATTTCAAGGCCTGGTGAGGTGACTCTGCCTCACTAAGTCCCCAGGGAACAGAGCTTGATCCCAGCTCATCACTATCTCAGTGCTAGGATTATCCTCATGGTCTGGTGAGTTGGTGGCGAGAACCCCAGCCATTACGTCTGCATTCCAGGCAGTGGGATGGTGCAAAGGCACATATCAGCTGTCTTTTGAAGACGTTTTCAAGAAGCTGACACGTGACACTTCTGACTGCATCCTATTGGCCAGAACTTAATTAACGGAGAAGCCAAGAAACGCGTTCCCTCATTGCACGTAGCCAAGTGCCCGGTTACAACCCAAGGGTGCTGTGACTGTGGATGAAGGAGGTGACAGATAACGAGGGATAATGAAGAGTCTAGCCTTAGGATCCTTGAAGAAATACAGGCTAACACCCACTAAAAAAGACCAAAACAGTGGATTTTTGTTCGTGTGCTTGAATTTAAAACCTCTGCCCTTCGAAAGATGTCGTTNTCTGTGTCTCCCCCTCCTCTCTCTGCCCCTCCCCTGCTTACACTCTATGTCTCTCTCAAAAATAAATATTTTTTAAAAAGTTTAAAAGAAAAAGACAGCCTCTGAATATCAATGACAAGTGACTTCATGCTGAAATAAAAATTATAGAGTATTCTGAAAATGGATGTTAAATAACCGTTTAGGATCTGTATCAAGAATAGGTTTGACTCTGAGTAACTGAGATTCAAAATAACGGTGGCTCAAGCAAAACAGGAGTTACATTTTTCTCCTGTGAATACACTGAGTACATTTCAAGGCCTGGTGAGGTGACTCTGCCTCACTAAGTCCCCAGGGAACAGAGCTTGATCCCAGCTCATCACTATCTCAGTGCTAGGATTATCCTCATGGTCTGGTGAGTTGGTGGCGAGAACCCCAGCCATTACGTCTGCATTCCAGGCAGTGGGATGGTGCAAAGGCACATATCAGCTGTCTTTTGAAGACGTTTTCAAGAAGCTGACACGTGACACTTCTGACTGCATCCTATTGGCCAGAACTTAATTAACGGAGAAGCCAAGAAACGCGTTCCCTCATTGCACGTAGCCAAGTGCCCGGTTACAACCCAAGGGTGCTGTGACTGTGGATGAAGGAGGTGACAGATAACGAGGGATAATGAAGAGTCTAGCCTTAGGATCCTTGAAGAAATACAGGCTAACACCCACTAAAAAAGACCAAAACAGTGGATTTTTGTTCGTGTGCTTGAATTTAAAACCTCTGCCCTTCGAAAGATGTCGTTAAGAGAATGAATAAACAAGCTTCTGATGAGGAGAAAACGTTTTACATCGTATGTCTGATGATGAACTTGATCCAGATCCAGATGAACATATATTTTCAAAAAAGCCTCAAAACTCAATAACAAGGGGAAAAAAACAACCAATTTCAAAAATGAGCAAAGGTTTGAATAGACTCTTCACCAGAGAAGATATGTAGCCAGCCGGTGAGCGCACGGAGAGATGCTCAACGTCATTACTCATTAGAGACATGAAATTAAAACCACAAGGAGCTACTACTTCGTACCTATCAGAATGGCTGAAATACAAAAGACTGTTCATGCCAAGTATTGGCAAGGATGCGGACCAGCTGCTGGGTCCCTAGGCTGCTGTATGGGATTATAAAATGTTGCAGCCACTTGGGAAAACAGCTTAGCAGTTTCTTAAAAGTGAAACATATACTCTCCACGTGACCCAGCCGTTCCACTGCAGGTATTTGCCCACAAGAAATGTGCGTGTCTACAGAGAGATTTGTAACTGGATTCTCATAGCAGATTTATTTGTAATAGCTGACAACTAGACACAGCCCAAATGTCCATCAATAAGTAGATAAAAAGGCAAGTTGTGGCACATCCAGACAATGAAATACTACTTACCAGTACGAAGGGGTGAACTTTGACACACACATCAGTATGGACTAATCTCAGAAGTGTGCTGAGTGAAAGAAGCTAGCCATGGCTTCTATTTGATTTCATTTCTACAAAATCTTAGAGAACACAAAGTAATTTATAGTAACAAGAAGTAGCTTGTTGGTTGCCTATGGACTGGCAAAGAGGCTGGGAGGTATGGAAGGAGGCAGGCGGGGGAGGTTTTGGGGCACAAAGAAACTTAGGGGTGATGGATATGTTTGTTTTCCTGATTGTGGCCGTGGGTGTACACATTTGTCAAAATGTATCAAATGGTACATTGTATTTCCATCATACTTCAATAAAGCTGTCAGGAAAGGAAAGAAAGGAATGTGACATTATGAAAGAAAGAGGTGGAATGAACGAAAGATGGCTATGAAGATGCTGGGAAGGAAAAATATTCATTGCATTAAAAGTACTCATTTAGAAAGGAAGGCAAAAAAGAAAGGAAGAAGCTTAATATGTGGATAAATTCTCGACTAGATACAGTCAAAGAGAGAATTAGTGAATTGGAAGAGAGTCCTGAGGAATAGTCTCAGAGCACTGCCAAAAAAGAGAGAGAGAAAAAAAGAGAAAGGTAGTTAAAAGACATGGGGGCTACTCCTAAATATGTGCCCTAGAAATTCTACACCTAGAAACTGGAGACAATGATTGGGAAGCTGCATTCATGAACATAGGAGTTTTTCTAAATCTTCCAGAATTGAAGAAGAGATGTGTTTTTGTCAAGTAATATGCTCATCAAGTAATGAGAAGTTTAAGAAAATAAATCTCCACTTCAAAACCACACAGGGAAAGTGCAGAAAATAAAAAATTTTAAGATGCACGTCTTAAATTTTACCATAGAGAGCCTATCCATCAAAGAATGGCAGTAGGTTGCTGAGCAGCCTATGGCAGCCTTTTGGACAGTCTTCCAAGCACTGAAAGAAAATAAAACAACCTGCTTAGAATTCCATACCCAGCTGAACTCCAGCTCAAGAGTGATGAGCAAATAGGATATTTTATAGACAAGCAGAGCCCAGCCCGACCCTGAGGCTCTCGAAGACTTAGAGGCTGGGGAGAGGAGGAGCCCTCTCACATCACACGTGCTCTGTCATCCAGTGCTGGCCTCTGTCTCTCACAGAAGCTAGAAGAGAGAAGAGGCTGGATCCTTGTTCCTTGTTGCGGTGCGTGGTTACTGGAAGCGCCACTCCCTGACCCTGTAGCCGGGTCTGCTCTCGGGACAGGAGAGGGAGATGGGATTCCTGACCCGAGCTGGGGATTCAGCCCTACGGCAGCGGGGGCGTTGTCGCAGAGGGCAAGAGGAGGGGCCGGGGGTGGCAGATGGGCCAGGCCCCTGGCCCTGGCTTGGGGCGGAGCCCAGGGACGTGAGAGCCTCCGTGGGGTGGCCCCTCCTAGACTCTCTCTCTGTCTTCCAGATTGTGGACAAGAATAACCGCTACAAGTCCATAGATGGGTCAGACGAGACTAAAGCCAACTGGATGAGGTGAGTCCTGCTCTCTGCTGCTGATTTCCCAGGAGCCCGGCCCATACTCTGGAAAGGAAACCAAGGGAGTCGGGGGGTCTGCAGTGGTGGAGGCCCCTGAAGGCCCTCAGACTGCCATTTGCAGAGTCTGTGATGCGTCTGGTTCCGGGGGACCTTTTGCTCCGGAAGAGGCCCGTGGGTTGCAAGGACCCGTAGAGGCTGCACATTCGTCCCTGTGTCTGGAGTACCCAGGGTCCCCAGCTCCGGGCAGCATTCCCACCAAGGAGGGCCCCCTCCCCACAGGATCCCTCTCAGAGGGCAGACTCCTGCTTTAGGGGTACGGGGCTCATGTGGCCCCCAAGGGAAAGGGGCTTCCAGCCCAGGCTCTAGCTCAGTTCCAGACGGCACTTGCTGTCCAGCCGTGAGGACTGTCAAGAGTGGTTTTACAACAGTCCGGTGTTTGGGACAGAAGTTTGCGCCAGAGAGAAACTTCGTGGCCGGCCAGAGGGAGCAGGAGGCTGGCCCAGGGTCGCCCATGGGGGCTGAACCGAGCCTCTGGAACCGAGGACCCAGCTCACGGCTCTCCTCTCAGCTCCGTGCCGCTGGCCCGTGCAGCGTGCTGGGACCCTGCCCAGAGGGGTCTGCGGGCCGTGTGAGGGGTCAGACCGGCGTTGGTGCCTCGCCCAGGGATGGTGACGGGATCTGGGTTGGGAGGGAAGGGAGGCCCGGACGGCCAGACCCGGGGACACCGTGGATCGGGCCCTCGGGTGGCGTTTGTGCAGTTGTGTGACCCGTGGCGGCTGGGGGGGGTGCGCAGGAGAGGTTGTGCTCGGAGGGAGGACAGTCAGGGACCTCCTACAAGGGAGTTGGCTGCATTTCAACTCTGACGCCTTCCAAGCAAACAAGGGGAATTTGGTTCGCAGTGGGAGTCTGTGATGAGGTCTGCTGTCCCCTTCCCTGGAGCCTTCCCGCCTGAGAGCCACCGATGGCGGTTGCAGGGGGAGTGCGAGAGGGACTGTGGTTCACCCTCCTCGGGGCACCCTAGGATCTGTCCTCTCATTGTTGGGGGAGCTGTTCTCGTGGCCGCTTCATAGGCGCCGAAGCAGAGGTGCCCGGGGACAGGTGGGCCCCTGCGTCATATATAGGGACATGCCACTCCCTCCTTGCATCCCCTTTCACGTGATCGGGTCAGCCACTGCCCTAAAAGTGGCCCCAGGAAGGCCATGGACACCCTGCTAACTCCTCCTCCCCAACCATGGGGCGCCGGTCAACTCGGCACTCGTGCTTCGCCACCATTTCCAGAGCTGCCCCGGCCATGCGGTGCCCTCGATGGACTGGCCCTCCCAGCCCTCCCAGGGCTCACACCTTCCACTCCGGAGTCTGGTTTTTCCTGGTTGTTGAACGAAGGCACAGACAACATGGGGCAAGGGCCCAGGTGAGAGGAGGGGGGCCTCAGAGCGAGGCCTGCGACAGGGCCAGGTTTTCGTTGGAGGGCACTGTGACCATAGACATGGAAGTGGGGACCAGACCCCTGGCCTGGGCTCCTACTCCCTATTGCTCCGTCTGGCTCTAGAGAAGCGAAGGAGAGCGCGTCTGAGTGTGGCCCTGCATCAGGCCTTTCTGTGCTGTTGCCTTCGAGGCTCTAGACACTTTGCCGGCAGAGCTGGTCCCGTTACCTGCTTCCACCCATCTCTGATCTTTCAGCCTGGGGACAAGGCTTCCCCGCAGCCCCAGGGAAAGACATCATCTGAACTAACTGAGCAATCACCCGATGCCCCTGAGATTCTGGCTTAATTGGCCTGGGCGTGAGCCCACGGTCTTTTGTAAAACTCTCCATAGTGAGTCTGATGCGCCGCTGGTGTGGAGAGTCACTGCTCTGTGCTGATCATCATGCCACAGTGGCAAAACTGAGGCCCGGGCCAGGGCAAGGTCTCGCTCAGGATCATGCGGTCACTGGCGGCGCCAGGACTTGAATTCATGTCTGGACTTCCGGGCCAGCGTTCTTTCCGCTTGTGCACAGGGCCCCAGCAAAGCATGGCCTCCTGGGCTCTGTGGGGGGTGGGTTCTGCTACGGCTGCCTTCCCGGTGGGGGAGGTCTGTCCTGTTCCCAGTCTGTCCCAGCCTCCAGCCCTGTCCTAATAATGCAAGATGGTGCCAGGTAGTCACAGGCGGTGGGCCCCCTCTCATTTAAGACTCAAGGCGTAGGCTGAGGTTGGGTATGTGGTCCGTTGCCGTGGGGATGTCCCTTTGGTGGTAGTTGGAGGGGAAGGCAGTTCATCCTGGGAACCTGCCTTCCCCAAGTTACCCTATAGCTCATTCCAGTTGGCAGATGCCTTCACTTGTACTCTTACAGCCTAGGGGCTCATGGATGATTGAATGGAGTTGGTTAGGGTTTTTCCAAAACGTAAGTGGTGGGCGGGGAAGAGAACGGGCGTCCACGCAGTGAGTGTTGACTTGACGGCATCCCTATGCCACGTGCTCCACATTCGCGAAATCGGTGGTCTGAACCCGGGGGCTGTTTCGTTCTGAGACATTTTGGGGTTGTCGCAGCTCTGCGGGTGACTGCTCCCGGTGTCTATCGGGCAGAACGCCAAGGGTGCTTATATTACCTGGGATGGCCCACCCCACACACAATGAATTTTCTAGCCCCAAACGGCCATAGTGGTGAGCCTGAAAAACCCCGTCACTTCCTCCCGGCTGCCCTGAAGGCAACACTAGAATTACGAGCCTCCTTTTATAGAGGGGGAAGGGGGTGTGCACCAGAGGCTCAGCCCCTAGGTCCAGGTCTGAGTGCATGGCCCCAGCCACAGTCACTGTCTTGGCCAGGTAACCAAGCCCCGACCGTCCTTTCTCCTGGGCTGTGGCGGTCTGGGTAGGTGACGTGGGAAGGTAGAGGCTGAAGGATCTTTGGGCCCCTAGCCTCGTGCTGTGGTTTGGGGGGCAGCCGGAGGAGTGAACGGGGCTCCAGGTTTCCCTCCACTAGCCGGGTTCCTCGCTTTGGTTGCTCTTGCTCAAGGTCTTCCTCAAGCAGCCCCTGGCTACTCTGTGCAAATGGAAGCCAAGGTCACTCCTGGTTTCCATCCGAGTGGAACTTGTCTCCCAGTGGCTGCTCATGGACCGCTTACGTTCTGCCCATGAGCTGCCACCAGGCTACCGCGGCCCACCCCCAAACTGAGCTGCTGCCAGCCTGCACCCCAGCTGGAGGGGAGCCTACACACACATCTGGCGGAAGCGGGGGGGAGGGGGGGGAACCTGGGGAGGACTCGGAGGCCAGAGAAGGAGACAAAGAGCCACAGGACAGAAAGCGCTTTCTGGGACCACACCCTGATGGCTGGCATTACCAGCAAGGAGATTTAAACATCTCTCTGTTTAAACATTCTTCCTGTGAGCCATCTGTGGCGGCCGTGGCCTGGTCCTGACCCCAGTAAGGACCCTCAGTTCTTGTTCGGGGCTTTAACACTCTTTTACATCACTCCGCTCTCCCCTCTCTGGTGACGGCCCTGCGGATGGTGTGGTTGTCCCTCCTGACCCGGCTGGGGAGAGAGGCCGGGAGGGGCTGAGCGAACCGCCCCGGCTCTCAGGGCTGGCCAGGGGCCCGGCAGGGCCTGCCACCGAGGCGTCTGATGCGCGCCGTGCTCCCACCCACTACGCCGCATCTCTCCCACCCGCCTGTCCTCCGAGTAGTGGAAGGGGCCTCCGGCTAGGAGGAGGGTGTGGTGGTGGTGACAGGCAGGGTGCCCGGGTGCCTCCCGGCTCCCTAGCTGGGGGCCGGCAATTAGGAAGGAGGACCGCCCGCCCTGACGGTCATTTACCCAATTGTGCTTTGTGGGATATTCAACCCAAGGAATGTGGCGCCCCTGACCGAGCGTAAGAGGAAGCCCAAGTTCTCCAAGGAGGAGCTGGACATTCTGGTCACGGAGGTGACCCACCACGAAGCGGTTCTCTTTGGGAGGGAGACCATGCGGCTGTCCCATGCCGACAGGGACAAGATTTGGGAAGGCATAGCTCGGAAAATCACCTCCGTCAGCCAGGTGCCCCGCTCCGTCAAGGACATTAAGCACAGATGGGATGACATGAAACGGAGGACCAAGGACAAGCTGGCCTTCATGCAGCAGTCCCTGTCGGGCCCCGGGGCCGGGGGCCGGGCCCCCACCATCGTGCTCACTGCCCACGAGAGGGCCATCGAGTCGGCGCTGCTCACGGCCCGTTCCGGGCACAGCTTCCCCAGGGCGGAACTGGACGGCACCGACAGCCCCTCGACCAGCTGTGAGTACCACCTGCTCCCTCCCCGGGCTCCCCCTGCCCAGCCTCCTGCCCCCTGCTTCCCACCCCCC
>NW_027530521.1:2814766-2819462 GCF_008692635.1 Crocuta crocuta | reverse complement strand
CTCCTGCCCCTTTTCCCACCCCCCCCCCCCCTTCCCTGGCCTTCTCCACTCTTCTGTCCCTCTCTGTCTTGTCCAGTCCTCCCATGCACCCTTCCCTCCTTCCCCCGCTCTGTCTTCTCCACCCCTTTCCGTTCATTCATTCTAGAATATTTCCTGACCTCGGTGCCAGGAGCCATGCTAGGAGCTGGGAAGACAGAGTTGTGTATAAAACCGACACCGGCCCCGATCTGGGCTAGACTCATGGGAATAAACAAGCGTGGGCAAGGACAGTTGTAATAAGGGGATGACGGGCGAAGGCCGGAAGCGCTGAAAGCGCGGCTGACGACCTGGGCCATCTGCGCAGTGTCTTTGGGGCCCCACCCACGGGGGTTCATGCTCTGCCGCCGCCCTCCTGAAATTTGCACTGCTTTTTGAACAAGGCGCCCTGCGTTCGAATTCTGCATTTGGCCCTGCCGGTTATGTGGCAGCCCTGCCTGAGAGCAAGGGGCCGGGTGAGCTGGCTGTCCTCGGGAGGAGGGGGGGCTGGGAGGGCGTCCCTGGAGTCACAGTTGCACTGACTTGCAAAGGGTGAGTAAGAGTTAACCAGGCCTCGGCGTGGGGCGCCGGGAGGGGAGCGGGGAGCCTCCAGGCTGGGAACTGCATGTACGAGGCCCCCGTGTCAGGAAGGCGCTTGGCACATTCCAGGACAGAGAAGGGAAGCCCAGTGTAGCAGGCGAGGGGGAGGGGGTGCGGGAGGAAGCCAGCCAAGTCCTCAGGGCCCAGGCCACGGGGAGGGGTGTGGGGGGGAAGATGAGCTCCTTCTCTCTCCCTTCCTAACCCTCTTTTATTTCTGTGTTCTGCTCTGTGCTTCTGTGCCCATTGCTCTCTGCCCTCTGCCTCTTTCTCCCCCTGCTAAGGCTCTCTCTCAGATCTGTCCATCTCACCAGGTCCCCTCCCGGCCCTTACCACCCCTGTGTCCCTCTCCAGCCCTTCTGCTGTATTCGCCTCTGCTTCCCGTGTCCCAGGATGGACTTGGATGCAGGGGCCTGTCGGCGGAATCTTCTGGCCCAGAAGGCCGTAGTTGGGGCTGTGGTTCCATCTAGGATTCCCCTGAACGGGGAGCAGTCGAGACCCTTCTGTGCTGGGGCTGCACCCCCTTCCGCCCTCACACACCCCCACCTCCCGCCCACAGTCCGAAAGGGAGTCCGGCCTATGGCAGACGGAGTAGGGCGGGAGGACTCCGGGGAAGTCCGCCGCTGGCCAGCGCGGGGAAGGTAGTTCACCAGGGCCGTGCCTTCCCTCCCGCGGCCCCCTGCTGTTGGATGGGGATTGCGCTCATTTCCTGTTTGGCTGGGGCCCCTGACAGGTGGCCGTCCAGAGTCCGATCTTCAGGACTCGGAAAGGATCGGAGGTCGTCGACTCTGCCTTGCTTGCTATGTAGACAAGGCAGCTAGGTTCCAGAAACAGAGGCGGCCCCCCAAGCTAGATTCAGAACAGGACGCCAGCTCCCTCAGAATCAGTGTTGCGCTAAGTTTCGGGGTGATCCCACCCAGTTAGGAGAAAGAGAAGGGGCCCTGGCAGCCAGTGCAGGCCTTCCGAAATCCTGCCCTGCTCTGTCTCCTCCATCTCCCTAAGACAGAAGGTAATGAGGTGACCAAATGTGACCTGGGCCGGGCCGGGGGCCCAGGACCCCTCCACCGCAGGCTTGGCCAGGCCCCCCTTTCCAGCCGGTCGACCAGCTGTTACAGCACGAGGCCAGGGGCTCTGGAAGGAGGCCCTGGAAGGGAGGGGGGGAGGACCATCTCCTCGCCCNGGGGGGGGGGGGGGGGGGGGGGCCTGGCAGCCATCCCACCAATACAGTTATGAGTCACCAGGCTCTTCTTGTGCGGTTCCACAGGGAGGCCCTGGGACCCTGGGGAGGCGCACGTACGTGTGTGTGCGCGCGCGCGCGTGCGCGTGTGTGTCTGGGGACGAGAGGAATCTATCTTCTCGGTCGCCTCCCCCGGGGAGTGGTTCTGAATTTAGCCCCTCTGGTACAGACAGGGAACCTGTTTTTTATTCCTGCCGTGGGAATCAGCTCCTAACCTTGCTCACAAGAGAGGCAAGGCCTGGGTGCGCAGGGCCCGGCCGCTCCCCGTGACGGGCTGTCCGGGTGGGGTGCCCACAAGCCTTCGGACGCTCCAGGCAACAGCGCTGTATCTTCCCAGGGTGGCCCGCCTTGGGGGCCTCGGGGACACCAGGACCGGCTGCAGAGGTGGCTCTCCTGCCCCGTCCCTCTGCCTCCAGGCTACAGACTGCCCCCGGGGCCTCTCCCCTGTGACTTAAAGCTTAAAGCTGCAGATTCCAGCCAGCCACAAGGTGGCCCAAGCGAGTCAGCCAGAACTCCCAGTGCCTTTTGGCGGCTGGCACTCTGGGCTTTGCCAAGCTCCTTGGTGCCCATTCTCTTCTTTAATTTTCTTGACAGCCCTGTTAGGCGGGCAGGAGCTGGGCAGGTAGACAGAGCGGCTGTGATCTTTGCTCTGAGGAAACCAAGTCCCAGAGAGACGAAGCGAGCCAGCAGGTTGACTTGCATCACGGGGCCTGTTGTCCCTGAGTCCCCTGACCCGGGCTCTCCCCCAAGAGAGCCGCTGTTCCCGTGAAAGGAAGGGGACCTGGGTAGTGCTCACCCTTGTCCCCGGGGACGGGTGCCTGGCCCGCACGCCCTCAGGGATTTGGGGAGCAGGTGTCTGTTTGTGGGTCGGTAGGGAGCAGGCATGTGCCTAATTAGGCTCGGGGGGTGGCCAGGCGGGGGGAGTGTCAAGTGACTGGGAGGGTGGGGCCAAGCCCAGAGTCGCCCTGGTTCTCTCTGTTGTAATTATTTGCCCTTCTTTGTTTCTATTCTGCAAGATGACGAAGAGGAGGAGGCACCCGGGCCCTCAAGGCAGCCTCTGCGGGCGCCCCGGCAGCGCTCACCGGAGGAAGAGGCCCTCCGGGCCAGGCCTACCCTGCTCCGCTCCTCCTCTTCCTCAGACCAGTCCGAGATGGTGGGCCCCAAGCCGGAGGCCCTGTCCCGGCCCTCACTGCAGGCCCAGGCCGCCTGCAGGACCCCTCGGCCGCACCCCAGCCCGCCCGGCGCGGGCCTCGACTGGCAGCTCCTCCGAGCCCACGCCCAGCAGACTGAGGTCCTCCAGCAGCTCTGCCAGGAGCTGGTGGCCGTGCACCGGGACATGGCGACCAGTATGCACACCATCGGCCAGACCATGGCAGAGCTGGCCAGCCGCGTCGGCCAGATGTGCCAGACGCTGACGGAGATCCGAGACGGGGTTCAGGCGGCTCAGCGGGGGCCGGACGGGGGAGCCCCCACGGGCTCTACCCCTCAGCTCGAGGCGCCCCCGGCAGAGCCCCCGCGGGCTCCCCCCGCACCTGCCCCTGCACGGACTACCAGGTCTCGGAAGAGAAAGCACAACTTCTGACCCGGCCAGTCGGCAGTAGGAGGAAGCGAGACAGAGGACGGGTGCCTGGCCTCGAAACAGAAGCCAGTCTCTCGCGTCCAGGACCAGTGACCCTTATAGGAGGCAGGGGAGACCACCGCTACCTCCTTCCCAAGTGCAGGCCAGCTGCCCCGGGGTCCACCAGAGTGTGTGTGGAGCCCTGCCCCCCATCTTCGGCAGATGCCGAAGATAGCGACCTGCTTGATGCCTGCTTGCCCTGGGGCGGCAGCCTCCTCTCCGTCTGCACCAGCCGCAGCCCTGCGGGGAAGAGGGTAGCAAGAGCTGGGGAGCATCCGAATGGAATCCTGCTTGCCAACCACATCCGCCTCCCACGCCCTGATTCTGCTGCTTCCGAAGGGGGCGAAGCTGGAGGATGGGCAGGGGGGGGCTCAGCCCTTCCAGGAGGGGTCCGCCCTCCCCTTCCCCAGGGCTCCAAGCGCGGCGGGTGGTGCCCCTGCCTTGACCTTCCGCTTGCCCTTGCGGTGCGTGTGCTCAGCTGCTGTGCTTGCCTTTTGTGGAATGGGGAGAAGAAGGGGATGGCGTCCGAGGAAGGAGAAGACGCCCTGGAGTTCTTAGAGAGAGCGCCTTATGCTTTCCCTGCGTCCGCAGGTGTGTGATCTCAGTGGGTTCTCAGGAGAGGCAGCGAGCCGGTATCGGTATTGTTGTCACTATTATTACCGCCACCATTTGCATTTCATGGGTGACCAGTGACACAACAGTTAGCCTGGGGGGCGGGGGCGGGAGGGGAACCAGGACTGGAAGGCAGGTCTGCCCATCTGTCCAGCTCCCCTGTCAGAGGCCAGATAGGGAGTCGGGGGAGGGGCCCCGCTCCTTGCCCGGCCTGGGACTGGCTCTCCTGGGTGCCGGTGAGAGGGCGGTGTCTAGGAGGTGAGTGCCCCCACCCCGCCCTGGCGCTGAGGCTAACAGCCAGGGGGCGCCGGGGAGCGGCGGGGCCCAAGCCTCAGCACCCCCAAGGTGTCTCCTCTCTGGCGTCTAAGAGAACCCAGCAAGGCTCCCATGCCGTCCGAGTTCCAGCATGTCTCGCCTCCGCTTGCTTGGGCTGCAAATGCATTAGCTACACACATCTCTAGCTTCGTGTTTCGTCTCGGAGTGTGGGGAGAGAGCCGGGGTCCTCGAGTGGGGGAGGGAGGTGGGGAGGCAGCCGCAAGCTTAGCTCTGACCCAGGTGTAGCTCGGCTCTGTGTCCTCCTTGCTCCCTGGCCTGAGGCTGACCCTGTCTCCTGCCCC
>NW_027530521.1:2800657-2814745 GCF_008692635.1 Crocuta crocuta | reverse complement strand
CCCCAGCCCTCCCTCTCCCCCATGTCTGCCCCCTAGAGCCCTAGTGGGGGCTGGGAGGACGGCTCTACCCAGTGCCTGCTGTGGCTGGTCCCAGAGTCCTGCTTCTAAACCCAGACCAAGCTTTGTCCCGGGGAGAGCACATGGAGGGCAGCCACCAGGTCCCTGTGTCCTCAGCTCCATCGCCCCCCTCTCTGATTCTCTGGGGGCTCCTGCCACCCTGTACGAAACGCTCCCCCCACCCCCCAGTCTGACAGCCCAGTGGCTTGAATATTGCCTGGCATCCCCCTGCCCTCCCAATGCTGGAGTCAAAGATTGCCTTCCCAAGTACTTTTGTTAAGACGGCAATAAAAAGAAATTGATCTCACACTTGGAACACACCCAGTCTCCAGGATCTTTCTTTGGTGTATATTCTTTCTTCGCTTCCTGTGAAAACCTCAAGGCCCCCAGAGCAGGGGTTAGATGATGGAGGGAAAGCATGCTGGCCACAGGGGCCCCAGGGCCCCTGCCGTTTCCCGGACTCCGGAAGCACTCAGATGCCCCATATCGGGCACCAGGCTGGCCCTCAGAGGAAGAGAAAGGGACCGATGAGCTGAGTGAGATGAAACAGCCACTCTGAAACCCCTGAGCTGTATTTAAAGTCTCCGCACAGCAAAAGCAAGATGCTGCTAAGCGAATTTTACCTTTTGTTCCCTAAAAGAAGCTAGGGGCCCTGGGGGTAAAAAATCACTATTTCTGGCAGGAGACTCCGGAAGGTCAGGGGCTATCCATTCGCCAGTGTACTTCACTCTGAGGCGTGACCTTTTTTTTCCTCTGGACAGCTCCCCACAGATCCTAGCATCTGTCTGTCTATCACAGGCCAGACCCTACCCACAGCGATCTGAGGCTTTCAAAGTAACCAGAGGGGCTCCTATGGGTCCCTTTGGGAGTCTCCTTAGAAGAGGAGAAGGGGCCTCCTAACCTGTGCGTTGCCCTGGCTTACTGCCAGTCACACGGAGAGGTTCTCCCAAGCAGGAAACCCCTATGTCCTGACCAGCGATCTGTCCCCGCTCCGGAAGGTTCCAGCCTGCCTTTGACCTCTTGGAACCTAGGTTCTCCTGTTCTTGGCCGAAAAGCTTGGGCATGGAAATCAAAGTTACTCGATTTCCACGAGAGGCAAAGATACTGTGAAACCCAGCCCGCGATCTTCTCCAGCAAGGTGTAGGTACTGGCGGGCCCTTCCCTCTGGTCCTGGGGAGGGAAGGGATCAAGTTGGGGACAGAGAGTTGGAGAGCCTGTGAACTTCCGATGAAATTTTGTTAGGTCCTTTTTGTTGGCTTCAGTGAGGATTGTGGGTCGAGCACACCAAAACAGGAAGGTGGAACAGAGGCCAGTGGATGGAAGGGAATGGGTGGCCCATTTCAGCTTGAGATAGCGAAGTCCCACCCTAAGAGTCCGAGGCCTCCGGCAGCATTAAAGGCTGGCTGGGTGATGTTCTGTCAGAGTTCGGTGACCATCTGGTGGGTGGATGAATGACCCAAAGATGAGCCCAGCTCAGAGACCTAAATGCATGGGAGAAAACAGAATCCCGCCTCTTCTTGGTCAGTCTTTCCCATTCCTGCCTCCGTGGTTGGCACATCTTCCTCTCCATCAGAGATATACCCGCTGAGCAGGAATGTCTGAGCCCGGGATGCCCCGTGGGTTATTGTCTCTCTTCGGTTGAAACCGATAGTCATTTCCTGTCCCAGCTAGAAAAATCTGGTGCATCTGATAAGGCACTGGGGGTGAGGTCTAAGAAGTGCTGCCTTAGTGCCTATCTACCCAATACCCAAAGTCAGTGAGGAGTTCGGAATGAAAACAATCCATTATCATCACGAAGAGTTTAGGCCAGAGCACAGCTCTCCACCACCACTGCTGCCACCCACCCCCTCGATTGCTTCAATGGTTGTCACCCCTGTGGGTCTGATTTAAAAAGCTATCAGGTGACCCCTCGCATGTGTAGAGTGGCCTGTGCTGGCCATTTTCCACCCTCCTTCTGACATATGCTGTGCCTTCTCTCCAACGAGGTAGTGACCTCAACAGATACAGGGATTTTCACTAGAAAATTTTCACTAGAAGCTGTGTCTTCCAGAAAGGGCCCTTGGTGATCTGCAGCCATGAAATGGGACATGAAGGGATTGTTGTGTGGAAACAGAAGGATTCTGAGAGTGGATTAAACCATGGGACGTTATTGCAAAATACTTAAAAGAGAGAGTTCTCATCCCACAATACTGGTGTTGGGATTTAGCTGGCTCCATTAAACATCTTGGGGGAGTGGGTTGTTACCATTCACTGAGAGTTGCCATCTATATTATATTTCAAATGCCAAGTTTTAAAATGACCGAATATGACCAGATGCTGAACAAATTTTGATCTGTCTTGAAAGGCTGTGATTGATGCAGAGATTTGGGGGCTCTTGTTCCAAACCTCGATCCTTGTTGGGCAGGAAACCACCAGGAGGTAGAAAGGGAAATGGACCTGAATCTTTCTAAATCTTCGGACCTAGTCTAGAAGTTGCTCTTTTGAATAAGTCCCTGATGGTTACGTGTTCCTCATCTCTTTCTCTCCTAACGTTGAGCGCCAGAGGAGGTAATGCTAGCTCTTAGAGACTGATGATTGTTTATACCCCCAAAACCAGAGAAGAAGTGTATCTTTCCTTGTGCTCTGTGATGGAAGTGATTCTTGTGAGGAAAAAGATGAATGAGCAGTTTGCCTTTGGAATCCGGGAGTAGGAAAGTTTGGATCTACCCCAGTTCTGTTCCCTGCTAACCACACGTTTGATTAATTTTGGAATGTCAAACCCCAGGCTCTCACTAAATTGGGGACTGGAAAATATTTTGCACGTTCAGAAGGAATCGCAGATCTGGGGCAAAGTGGACCCCGGACTGCTGGAATGCTGCAGCTCAGAAGTATCCATCTGGAAAGACTTCCCTGGGCCAGGGGTCCTCTTTTCCTTCCCCCAAGTTCTTGGTTAGCGGCGTGACTAGGCGTCACGGATATCACAGTACTGACTTCACAGCTCAGGGAGACCAGCGCTCATGTTCGATGCTGCCAAGCACGCAGATGCGTTGACTTAGTTTCTGGACACAAGCACGTTCTGGGGATCTAAGCGCCACACACCCTGTGTGGCCCCCACACCCCTAGGATACGTGCTGCAGCCTGTTGCCAGGTAGATTGGTCCCTGGACTCTGGTGGTCCCCATTATAAGGTCACAGCCTCCTCCAGGGCGGAGGAGAACAGAGTCTACAGGGGACTCTCTGTGACAAGGGGCAGGATGTGCTCTCAGGTGCTATGCCTGAGGGGCCAGGAATGTAGATTCACGATGCAGCCGGCCATGGAGATGGCCACTGGGACCGGAAGTGGATTTTGTGTGTCTTGTCTTAGGGGGTGGAAGAGGGGTAACTGTAATACTTGCCTACTAAGGACAACCTGGAAAATACAGAAAAACTGATAAAGCAGATCCACCTGTAATGGACAATCACTGTTACAACATTGGAATATTTCCTTCAAGTCGTTTACTGAGGCTTGTTTTTAAAGCATGATGGGAACCATAGCCTAAAGAGCTTCCAGCCCTACTGTTCTCACTCTGCATTCTATCAGGACATGCTCCCCTGTCATGAAAGATCGTCTGAAACCACTATGCTATAAGGTGGGCCACAATTCCATCGTACAAACCTGCCACGGTTCACTACTAAACCGTTTCTCCGGTATTCGGCGTTTCCATGTCTTTGCTCTTGCATTATCGTGACCGATGATATAGCCAGGGCGGTGGTATGCCAGGTTTGTCGACTTGGTCTGCATCTTATCATCCTTTTGGAAATTTTTCCAAAATGGTGACAACACACAGATCATAAAATTTGTTTTTTAAAGTATGCGGTTCAGCGGCGTTAATTTCATGCACGTTGCACAGTCGTGACCACCAACTGTCTCCAAGACTCTTTTCCTCTTCCCCCATTGACACTATATTCCCATGAAACATGAACTCTCCATGCCCCCCTCTCTACCCTGGCCCCTGGCAACACCCCCCCCCCCAGGTCCTCCTTTCTGTCTCTATGAATTTGACCGTTCCTGCAAGTACCTCATATAAATGGAATCCTACCGTATTTGTCCTTTCGTGATTGGCTTGTTTCCCTTAGTGTATGTCTTCAAGGTTCCTTCGTGGTATAGCATATAGCAGAATTCCCTTCCTTTTGAAAGCCCAGTAATAGCCATTGTCTGTGTATTCCCCGTTCCGTTTATCCGCTTATCCATCAGTGGACACTTGGTGGCTCCCACCTGCTGACTGTTGTGAATAATGGTGCTGTGAACGTGGGTGTACGAATACCAGTCCGTGTTGCCAATTTGTTTCCCAAAGGCTTGTGCTAATTTATTCTCCACCATTCGTCTGGGAGACGCTTTTCTCGCCAATGTGGGTATTGTCGTTAAAAAGAGAGAGAGGGAGACAGGGAGAGGCGTCTGCGCCAATGAGATGATGGGCTACTTGCTGTTTCTTTTCTTATTAGTGATGCTGGATACTTGTTCATTATCCATTTGGGGTTTTTCCCAGGAATTATCGCGCACCCCGGACTGCTCCAAATTCAGTTCTTTGGGCGATGCCAGTCAGTCCGACTTTGATTTCTAGCCTGGCTTTTGAGACAAATCGTGGCATAAGGAAAAGAAGTTTATTTTTTATGATGAATTTCCTGGATGCCCGCATGGCACGGATCCTTAAGCCTCCAGATAGTTTCCTCTTGTCCTTTTGATCTATCCGCCTCTGCTTCTCTGGAGGTGTTACATCATCTCAGCTTTGGAAGGGGGCAGGTTGGATGTTGGAAATGTCATTTCAGGGAGATGGGGTAAGGGCGAGATTCTGAGGGTTTGGCAGAACTTTAAAGGTTATCTGGGCATGGCTGAGTTGGTGCTTTACGTGCCCACATAGGAGCCGTGAGATCTTGTGGGAAAATCACAGACCTCAAAGCTCCATCTCCCATTTATTCACTGTGTGACCTCAAGCAAGTCACTTAGCTTCTCTGAGTCTTAGTTTCCTTACCTTCAAATAACTTAGATTAGTCAGTCATCACTTAATCTTCTCTTGTCTCTTATTTACCTTCCTCTTCTGTCCACATGGGACACTCGCTTTTTAAAGACACTGATCTTTAGCATTGGTTAACTGACCTTTTGGGCACTCTTGTCACGTGGGTTCTTTCTTCTAGGCTTTGTGAAATCCTGGAGACAGCCCAAGAATCCCACACTTAACTGCCATCAGAGGCCTGCAGGTGTCTGGGAATCCCTGCGGTTAAAATTTGGTGAAGAGCAAAGGAATGACGCGATCTTTCAGTTCTGTCGTCATTTTTGTATCTGGTGTTGAATTTTATATTTACCAGTACGTGGGAGGTCGGCAGGGCGGCTGTCATTTCTAGTCTCAGAAAACGGCGATCCTCAGAGGCTCAGAGACTTGCTTGGGGTCACACGAAACCGTGACGTTGAGATGAGGAACCGGCTCTGGCCGGGTCCCGACCCCGGACAGGCGGCCGTCCTCCGACTTTGGCGCACGGCCCTTGCTCGCGGACCTCCGACCTCCCGCGCCTGCGCGGCACGGTGCCCCACCGAGTGGCCCGCGCCTTCTCACCTGTCCCCCTCGCCCCCAGGTACGTGGTCATCTCCCGGGAAGAGAGGGAGCAGAACCTGCTGGCCTTCCAGCACAGCGAGCGCATCTACTTCCGCGCGCGCCGGGACATCCGGCCGGGGGAGCGGCTCCGGGTCTGGTACAGTGAGGACTACATGAAGCGTCTACACAGCATGTCCCAGGAGACTATCCACCGCAATCTGGCCCGAGGTGAGTGCCCACCGGAGGCGGCCTCCGGGAGCTTCCTTCCCGCGAAGACCGCTGGGAAATGCAGTGCGGCGGCAGTGGGGAGACCCGGAGGGANAGGGCCGCCTGCGAGCAGCAGCTCCGGGCAGGACAGCGGTCGCTCCAGCTCCAGGGGACACGCCCGGTACAGACATTTGAGAGGATCCAGGAGAGGGAACAAGGCCCCGAAGCCAAGCACATAAGTTCAATCAGAATTGACCCTCTTCCTCCACCTCTCAATGATGGGAAGACGCTATGTCTCAGCAATAGCTGACATTTACTAAGCACTTACTCCTTGCAGAGCATTCGTTCTGCAGGGTCCACATGGTCATCACAACACCTACCTCTAAGTGCACTGTGGGCATGAGCTGGGGAATATACACGACACATTTAGAACAACGCCCACCTTTACCATTGTAAGCCCTTAATTGTCACTTTAGAAAAAAAATTTTTTACACTTATCTTTGAGAGAGAGACAGCACGAGCGGGGGAGGGGCAGAGAGAGAGAGGGAGACACAGAATCCGAAGCAGGCTCCAGGCTCTCAGCTGTCAGCACGGAGCCCGATGCAGGGCTCGAACCCACGAACCGTGAGATCATGACCTGAGCCGAAGTCGGATGCTCAACTGAGCCACCCAGGCGCCCCTGTAAACTTTTAATTCTAACGCTTGATCCCATGTGGCTTATCATCCCCAGCTTACAAATGTAGAAACTAAGCATCGGATGTAAATAGGACTGGCCCGGGGTCACATGGCTGTGGGGGAGGGGCGGTGCTGGGTTTCTCATCCACATCTGTGTAGCGTCTTAGTCCAGGGTCTACGCTCTAACCCATGGTGTTATACGACCTCTCAGACCAAACTTGTTTCTTCCCAGCTTCCTCCTGGTCTCATTCCTGAAAGTCCTAATAACACGTGTGCATGAACAATCTCTATTAGAAGAAGACAGTTGGAGGGAGGTGGGAAGGCGACCTTAGGTGTGGCTGGTGGCCTGGGGGTGAGATGTCCATCAGCTCCATTTAATTGAGTCCTTTGAAAGTGGCTTAAAATACTCCCCAGCCCCTAGATGTTTGCCTGTCTATCCCGTCCTCAGTCTGAGCCTAGGCAAACTGGTGAATCCGCACTTTCTTTCAAGGGGACCTTCCTTGCACTGAAAAAACATTCAAATACCCAGAGTCCATCTGGTCTCAGGAACCAGGGCTGTACCCAAGCCCCACGCTATCACGTTCCTGACCAACCTACTTACTAGAAATAAATCTTCATATGGAAGATGAGTGGAGAAGATGAAAAGGGGGTGGGGTGGCCCATTGCAGTTAAGCTATGTTGATTTTTTAAGTTTACTTATTTATTTAGAGAGAGAGAGAGCACTCACAGAGAGGGGCAGAGAGAGAGGGAGAGGATCCCAAGCAGGCTCGTGCTGAGCCCAACACAGGGCTTGATCTCATGACCGTGAGACCATGACTTGAGCCAAAATCAAGAGTCGGACTCCCAACCAACTGAGCCACCCAGGGGGCCCCGAAAGCTATTTTTAAAACCCAAACAGAACAAAGCAAATTGTGGACATTGAGTGTACAGCTGCTGCCTGACTTGGTAAAAGGTAACTGTGATCGGATGGGCAGTGAGGAGGCCCCACAGACATCCTCATCTGTTGTCTCTTTGGAACCGGGGGCTGGCCACATGCCCACCTCACTCGGGAAGGTGTGTTTCTATGATGAGATTCACGCGGTTTCCATCCGGCCTCTGAAGACGCATTGTGTAAACGTGCCTGACACACAGTAGGTGCTCAGTACATCTTTGTTGAATGGATAAAAGAAGACACGAATGAAGATGGCCAAGAAGTCTCCAAAAGAATCCTATCACCAGAAGAAAAGAAAACCAAGAGAAGTCATATCTGAGGACACAGATTCCATCCCTTGGCCATAATCTTCTTAAACTCTTCTGGATTTGTAACGCCCTTCTTCCCCCGCCCAGCCCCCACCCCCAGAGTCTTCTCCAAAGCACCTCATGCTGCAGTCATGCTCAGAGAGCCCTGAGACCCAAGGGGATTGCTCGGAGAACGGAGTGAGCTTTCAGGAGTGGTGCAAAGGAGGCGTGGCAGAGAGGCTTCAAATGAGATACATGAAGATTTGTGAAGATACAGGAAGAAGGAGTGTCTATTCCTGGCCAGGCTGAGCGGTAGGAAACAGGAAGGAGACTGAAAGGCACCATGGGGCCGGGCCAGAGCAGTGGGTGGGCTCGTTCCCAAAGCCCTTGGGAGCAGTCGTGAGCTCAGTGACCTTTAGATGCATAGATGTGTCTGGAGCCTGCTGCTTTGGCAGACTCTGAATACAGTCAGTGGCATCTTAGATGGGCGTGCCAGCCCCGCTCTGGAAAGGGCATCCCTACACTCAGTCGCTGAAGGTCTCCCATGGAAGGAAGTTTCTTTGTAATTGGAGGCTGGAGCCCTGAGAAGGGCCAGAGCATGAATTACTAGTCTTCCTTAAGTAGGGACGTTACCTGAAGCCCAGAACTGCTTCCTGAACACAGTGGAAAAAGTATGCCCTTGTGGTTCTCTTTTAAGAACGGGATGCATCAAATATGTGTATTCAAAAAACCTTGTGTTATTTGATCTACCTTGAGTCACTGGTTCACTTTGTGGTGCTTTCCCCTATATTTTACGGTGGCTTTGAAATCAGTTTCATAATGCTGAAAGGTCTTTTTCGCCCTTCAGATTTTTCTGAACGCCTTGAGTCTTAAGAAGTCTCCCACTCATCCTAGGAAATTTGAATGACCTTGTCTTTAAGCAGAGAGGCATGAGGACTCTCTGGCCAAGAGGCCTTGACCCCCTGACATCCTCAGCTGTTTGCCGCCCGATCAGTCTATGAGAAGTGAAAGTGTGGCCCTTGATGTTTAGAGATTCTAAACGGGCAAGTGTCGTATCTGACCCGTAATGCAAACGTGTTGCGTTTTTACCAAGTGTTCATCTCCCTACTCGTCAGAAGTGACAGCAATGTAGGCTGTGAGGATCACCTGACGTCCAGGGGCCTTGAACGTAAGGTTGCTATTCAGGCATTCATGTGAGGATGGAAGAGAGGCGTTCTGACTAGGTCACCCCCTTCTGTGGTGTTACCTCTAGGAAACCTGCATGCAAAAATGGGCCAGGGCACGGCACCCCTTGCCAGCTGCAGGAAGCCAGGGCTCGGTCATTGCATGGAACTTCTGGATTGTTCACAGAGATCCTCTGGCCTTCACGCAGAGGTTTTTAGCAAACGCACTTTTTGGAAACCCAACTGTGACATATATTCAGGTCACGTCATTACCCAGAGTCGTCTCCCGGGGCCCCACCTTTATCTAGGAAGCCTTTGAGATTTCCCAGCTCCACAGGCTGCCGCCAGGACCTTCTGAGGGTCCTCTTTAGCGCCTGCACCCCGGGGGAGCGCACGCCCTTTCTATAGCAATTTATGAAGCTGTGTCGGCCGTTTCAAAGAATCGGGCTAAAATTATTGTTGGGAGCTCAGCCACGTCTTTGAAGGCAGTCGCATGATGGAAAGAGCTAGAAAAGGGAACGTTCTTTGTACCATGAGGTAAGGAGACACAGCTGTATTTCAAGAACGCTTTGGGTCGGCATGGCCACGCCCCTCTTTATCGTGCTGGAGGCCACCGGCCCGGGAGCCGTCAGCCACTGTGAGGGCCCCCATCTTCCCTTTCCTTCCTGCCTCGGTTGTGGGAGGAACCACAGATGTTCAGGTCACACTCTCTTCCGTGCACCTGGTCTCCTGATCTCTGGGCGAGTTAGGAAGGATGCTTGCTGTGGGTCAGACTTGGCCCCTGCGGGGCCGGCTCGGGGCAACCAGGGAGCAGGAAGGAGCGGACTCCGTGTTCCGTGTGTACCTTTTACCAAGTCGAAGCAGCCATCTTCCAACTGTCAGGACTGGACGAGAAGCCTGGAGGGCAGGGGCCCACGAGAACTGAGCTCTGAGGGCCGCCCCCACGCACGCTGCTTGATCGCTGGGGTGTCGTCTTCTAGAGAGACTGAACTTCCAGCCACCCTCCCCCATGGCATTCTCTCAACTTCCAGATGCACCCCTTATATGCATAAGGCTCCCTTGAAGTGGCCTTTTTAAAGAATGCTTCCCACTTGTGGGGGGTCCCACGCTAGACCCCGTGATGCCCTGAGTGCCCCGCCTCTCCCTTTTTTGTCACACCTGCCCCACAAGGCCAGATGCAGAGGGACCTGTCCGCTGACTTTCCCGGTAGGAGCCCCTGCCTGGTTTTCTGTTGGTTTCTCCACTTCGGGGCTTTTCCCCACTTCCTCACACCCTGGTTTTCCTTCCTAGGAGAGAAGAGGTTGCAGAGGGAGAAGTCTGAGCAGGCTCTGGATAACCTAGAAGACCTGAGGGGGCCCCTTCAGCTCCCCGTGTTGAGACAGGGCAAAAGTCCCTACAAGCGTGGCTTTGACGAGGGGGACGCGCACCCCCAGGCCAAGAAGAAGAAGATTGACCTCATTTTCAAGGACGTGCTGGAGGCGTCCCTGGAGTCTGCCAAGGCGGAAGCGCACCAGCTGGCGCTGAGCACCTCCCTGGTCATCCGGAAAGTCCCCAAGTACCAGGACGATGCCTACGGTCGCTGCGCCATGACCGTGTCGCATGGCGTGCCGAATGTCAGCCGGGTGCAGGCGGAAGGAGACCGCAAGATCCCCCAGGGGGCCTCCAAGGAGCCGGCCGCGTTGGAGGACGAAGAGGAAGAGCCATCGTCCTTCAAGGCTGACAGCCCCGCCGAGGCCTCCCTTGCATCCGACCCTCACGAGCTCCCCACCACCTCCTTTTGCCCTAACTGTATTCGCCTCAAGAAGAAGGTCCGGGAGCTCCAGGCCGAACTAGATATGCTTAAGTCCGGGAAGCTTCCTGAACCCCCTGTTCAGGCCCTGGAGCTCCCAGAGCTCTCGGACCCCGCAGGTAAGTTGGCGTGTGGATGAGACAGAGGCCGGAGGGAAGGGCGCCCGGCGGGCAGGGCCCTGTGAGGGCGGTGAGGAGTGCCAGGCAGGGGGCGGGCTCCGGCCCGCAGGTACCTGCCCGGGACAGGCTGCTTCTCAGCCCCAGCTGGACGCCCCATGTCACACCCTTGTATCCTCCCCATCAATAAAGGAAGTTCCACTGCAGGAGGGGTGTGTGCTTTGTTCTTGACCTGCTGCCTTTCTCTAGTGGTTCCCCTGCCGTCTCAGCCCCATGGCAACTTCTAAAGCCAATCTCCCTGTCTCCCCAGTCCCAAGCAGGGCGTCCCGTCAGAGGTGGGGGGGGCGGGGGGGGGGCTTCTTGAACTCAGTCCCAGAACACAGCCTCTTTCTTCTGTTCCCAAATTGCTCTTCTGCCGCACACAGTCGTGTCCCCCTTCCCCTGCCCAGAGTTCTAGAAGGACCCGGATATAGGTAGGGCGTGCGGCCGCATGCCGTGGTGCTTTTCTGTTGGCTGCTCGGATCGTTAGAATTGGTCGACCACCAGGAAGGGTTTTTTTCAGAACACAGCTGCAGCTGAGTCCGGCGTTTACATAGCATTTCCTATTTTAACCTCATCCCTCAGCAGCGCAGAGCGAGGTGTCTCAGATATTCAAAGCATGCGTCTTAACCAAACTGCGTTCTGATCCTGAAATAGCCTGGGGCTATGGCAGCTGCTTTCCTGAGAGGGAAGCTGCTGAGATGCACAAGCCCCAGGTCCTCGCTGGGCGGGGGGCCAGGAAAGGAGAAGGGGGGGGGGTCTTGGGAACACTCAACGGGCTTTGTTCTCTCCTCAGGTCTGCCGCTCAGTTGATGGGGAAGATATTCGATCCCTTGGGTGCCCGCTAGTGGAGGGTGAGAGCGGGCAGGCTGGTGGCGCAGGGCCGGCCCCCAGGGCCGACCCCCAGACAGGAGAGGTCACACGCGGGTTAACAAGAGCGCTTCTTATGAGACAGATCCTAGGGCCGGGGTCCAGAATGCGTCGTAGGAATTGGCCGTGTGTGACCCGGCGTGCCACCTTTGGGACGGCGTTCCTGCCCATGTCGGAGGAGCCTGGGGTTTCCGCCACCGGGTCTTCAAACGTCTCCTTCCTGTTTGTCTTGCAGCCTCCGAGAGCCTGGTGTCCGGCCCCGCCGTCATGGAGGACGATGACCAGGAGGTGGACTCCGCCGACGAGTCCGTCTCCAACGACATGCTGGCCGCCGCCGACGAGCCCTCCAAGATGTCCTCGGCCGCCGGGCGCCGCATCCGGCGCTTTAAGCAGGAGTGGCTCAAGAAGTTCTGGTTCCTGCGCTACTCCCCGACCCTCAACGAGATGTGGTGCCACGTGTGCCGCCAGTACACGGTGCAGTCGTCGCGCACGTCGGCCTTCATCATCGGCTCCAAGCAGTTCAAGATCCACACCATCAAGCTGCACAGCCAGAGCAACCTGCACAAGAAGTGTCTGCAGCTGTACAAGCTGCGCATGCACCCCGAGAAGACGGAGGAGATGTGCCGCAACATGACGCTGCTTTTCAACACCGCCTACCACCTGGCCTTCGAGGGCCGGCCCTACCTGGACTTCCGGCCCCTGGCCGAGCTCCTGCGGAAGTGCGAGCTCAAGGTGGTGGACCAGTACATGAATGAAGGCGACTGCCAAGTCCTCATCCACCACATCGCCCGCGCGCTGCGGGAGGACCTGGTGGAGCGCCTCCGCCAGTCGCCCTGCCTCAGCGTCATCCTGGACGGCCAGAGCGACGACCTGCTGGCCGACACGGTGGCCGTCTACGTCCAGTACGCCAGCGGCGACGGGCCCCCGGCCACCGAGTTCCTGTCCCTGCAGGAGCTGGGCTTCTCGGGCACGGAGAGCTACCTGCAGGCCCTCGACCGGGCCTTTTCCGCGCTGGGCATCCGGCTGCAGGACGAGAAGCCGACCGTCGGCCTGGGCATAGACGGGGCCAACGTCACGGCCAGCCTGCGTGCCAGCATGTTCATGACGATCCGCAAGACGCTGCCCTGGTTGCTGTGCCTGCCCTTCATGGTGCACCGGCCGCACTTGGAGGTCCTGGACGCCATCAGCGGGAAGGAGCTCCCCTGCCTGGAGGAGCTGGAGAACAACCTGAAGCAGCTGCTGAGCTTCTACCGCTACTCGCCGCGCCTCCTGTGCGAGCTGCGGTCCACGGCCTCCACCCTGTGTGAGGAGACCGAGTTCCTGGGGGACATCCGTGCCGTGCGGTGGATCATCGGGGAGCAGAACGTCCTCAACGCGCTCATCAAAGACTACCTGGAGGTGGTGGCCCACCTCAAGGACGTCAGCAGCCAGACCCAGCGAGCGGACGCGTCGGCCATCGCACTGGCGCTATTGCAATTCCTCATGGACTACCAGTCCGTCAAGCTCATCTACTTTCTCCTGGACGTCATCGCCGTGCTCTCGCGCCTGGCCTACGTCTTCCAGGGCGAGTACCTCCTGGTGTCCCAGGTGGACGACAAGATCGAGGAGGCCATCCAGGAGATCAGCCGGCTGGCCGACTCCCCCGGCGAGTACCTCCAGGAGTTCGAGGAGAACTTTCGGGAGAGCTTCAACGGCGTCGCCATGAAGAACCTCAGGGTGGCCGAAGCCAAGTTTCAGTCCGTCAGGGAGAAGATCTGCCAGAAGACCCAGGTGATCCTGGCTCAGAGGTTCGACTCCCGCAGCCGGATCTTCGTGAAAGCCTGCCAGGTGTTCGACCTGGCCGCCTGGCCCCGGAGCAGTGAGGAGCTGGTGAGCTATGGCAAGGAGGACATGGTGCAGATATTCGACCACCTGGAGGCCATCCCCGCCTTCTCCCGGGACGTCTGCAGGGAGGGGCAGGACCCCCGGGGCAGTCTGCTGATGGAGTGGCGGGACCTCAAGGCTGACTACTACGCCAAGAACGGCTTCAAAGACCTGATTGGCCACGTCTGCAAGTACAAACAGAGGTTCCCACTCTTGAACAAGATCATCCAGGTCCTCAAAGTGCTCCCCACTTCCACCGCCTGCTGCGAGAAAGGCCGCAACGCGCTGCAGCGAGTTCGCAAAAACCACCGCTCCCGCCTGACCCTGGAGCAGCTCAGCGACCTGTTGACAATCGCCGTGAACGGCCCGCCCATCGCCAGCTTCGATGCCAAGCGGGCCCTGGACAGCTGGTTCGAGGAGAAGTCTGGCAACAGTTACGCGCTGTCGGCCGAGGTCCTCAGCAGGATGTCGGCACTAGAACAGAAGCCCGTGCTGCAGACCGTGGACCACGGGTCAGAGTTCTACCCGGACATCTAGGAGGCCACC
>NW_027530521.1:2795454-2800482 GCF_008692635.1 Crocuta crocuta | reverse complement strand
TTGATATATTATATAAATATATATTATATTATATATATATAAATATATATATATAAATCCACACTGAAAATTTTTAAAAACCAAGGTGACACACCCACCAGAAGCCACTGGGAGCTTTCACGGAGAAATGACGTTGGAAACGGACTCTTGTCTACAAGGTCTGGCGGCCGAAATACACTTGGCGACGGTTTTCACTCACAGAAGCCTGTGCCGGGGCCACAGCGTTCCCACCTGCCAGCCAACCCACAGCCTAAGCTAAAATGACGGGTCTCTGTCATCACCTTTAGGTGGTTTGTTTTTGTTTTATGTTTTCGTTGGGGGGTTGGGGTGTTGGGGTTGGCGTTTCTGCCCTGCCTTTTCTTTTCTCGGTTTTGACGTAGGATGGGGGTGCCTGGCCCCTTCGCCGCCACGCAGGTGCCCATCTCTGATTTGGGAGGGGGCAGGTGGGGCGTCACTTTCTCCCTCGCCCCCCTGATTTCAGCTTGAGAGGTTTTCACTCATTTCCTGTTGAGCGTTCCTTCACTGGCTTAGAAATACACGTGTCGGTCAAACTGTGACACCCAGCCTCTCCCCACCTGTTGTTGCCTGTCCCATCTCTGGGTTCCGGATTCCCTCCTTCCAGCCCCCTGGATCCTAAAGATGTTACCTGTTATACTGAAGGCAAAACTGCCTTACAACCAAGCTTGAAATCCTGGGGAAGGGATGAGGTGAGTGTTTTTTTGGGGGGGAGGGCGGGGAATTTGTCTGCATTCCTGTTCTCACACGCTGTGGGGTAAAATAATATAATTCCATTCAGATCCAGGACTTTGGGGGAAATGAAGAGCCAAGAAGTCCAGACCCTAATAGGGCAGTGATTTTTGGCTAAAAGCACGGCAAGTGGGAAGTATGTATTCAATTTACATGAATTATTTATGCTCTGTCTTTATAATCATATAACGTGTTGGGGGTATTTTTGTTGTTGTTCATTTAATAATCAAATGCCTGCTACCGTTCGTAGCAGGAGATGTCCATGCAAATCGTGCCAAACCCTTCAGCCTGGCAGGAGGCCGTGGGGGACCGGGCACTGCATCTATGCCCGTGAATATGCCTCCTTTTTGGAACAGGGTAGAGATGTCCTAAGGGAAAGGAATACACAAGAGGTCAGACAGGACTCTCAAGGCATCAGCCTACACACGCGCACACCCACACACACGCACGTACACACACACACACACAACCACAATATAAGCTTTAGAAATAGCCACTTGCCTATTCCCTGGGGCAAGCTGTGGTTTAAGCTAAAGGAGTCTGATCGATGCTCTTTTGTTCATTTAACTACCAGTATACCTCGCAAGGGAGTTTTTTTTTTTTTTTAAACAAATGTGCGTGAGCTGTTCAAAACTTCTGTTCGTGTTTCCACATCTGATTCATGCATATTGGATATGCAGAGACCCCTGTATGGTGGACGCAGGTCATATTCGGAGGAGGAAGGAAGACGCGCGTTGTCCGTGGTCCGGTCCCCTCACTTGGCGGACGTGGGGCAGAGGGTGGTGTGCTCTGGCCACAGGCAAGGCCCCCGTGCCTCCAGCCTGCTTGGCTCAGACGTAAAACTGCGGTGGCTTCCTTCCTCCTGAGTTTATCTTCTCTCCGAGGCCCCGTGCCACTGTTGGTCATGGAAATGTCATCAACACTGACCATGTCACTCCCCTTTNGAGTGCCCACCCTACTCTGAACAAGGAGAGAGCAGGGGTTAGCAAGGAAACACCAAAGCTCTTGCTGGGGCTTCGGACTTCCCAGCCTCGGACCACTTCCCTCCTTTAAGCTGATGTGCCCCCCCCACTCCTCACTCCTCCCATCCGGGTCAGTAATTGTGGTCAAGTGGGGTGCTCTTGCAAAGCACATGGGTCCACCCTCCCCTCCCCGGCATCCTCTCCTCTGCACACAAAAGCTCTGGGAGCTCCCTTGGACCATCACACAGACTAAGTAAGATGGGTTGGAGGCAGAGAAGGCCGGCCAGGGGAGCCTCGGTCGGGGGCCGGGAAAGTAGGCTGGGACCCTTTCTTCTAGCCACCAGCTGCCTTACACCTTCTCCTTCCCCTTTCCACTCCTCCCGCCGCCCCTCTGGGCCGCTCATTTGAAAACCAGGAAGCAAGGATCGCTGCTGTCTGCCTGAGTGCTAGTCAGGGCTGTGACTGTTTCAAACGGTCATGGCCAAAATCAGCCCCAATTTTTATCCAGACGGGGGGAAAAGACCCTCTGGGCCAATGCCAGCATCTACTGTGTGTCTCCCGAGAGCTGGGAGCTGATGACATGCCTCTGGGCTAGGAGCGTGAGCGGGTCACCCGAGGGGCTGTTGGGGGGGGGTGGGGTGTGGGCTCTCCTGAGGAGCCTGGGGCAGGTTGAGCTCTCCTGGGTGGGAAGGGTTCTCGATGTTCAGCAAGGCGCTCTCAAACTTTGGGTGCTCATGACTTGTGTTGAATCCAGCGAGGCCTGGGTTATATAGGCACTCTGAAGGCCACTTTACCTTGGGACAGGAAGTAACCAGGGAACAATGTGGGTGATGCACCACTGCAATTTACACAGGGTCTTTTTTCAACCTGGGTGCTCCCAGGGGGCTCCGCACTTCCAGCCTGTGAATGCTGCATGTGATTTCTAACACAGGAGTTTCCACTCTTCCTTCCACCTCCTTGTGAAAGACTTCTTGGGCTCAGGGGACCCACAGGGTCTCACCCAGAGAACCACGTGCTTAGCTAGCCCAATCTCCCTTTGATGGGTACAAAGAGCTGTGGCTGTGCAGTCCTTGCATCCCAGATGTGGTCACTTCAGATGAGAGTGAGCCCTTTAGCTCAGCCGCTGGCTTGGAATGCATGTTTGTCTCCGGGGTCGAGACTTGTCCTAATTGGGCCGGTGAGTGACTTTCTTTGGCTCACAGAGGAGGGTGGGAAGGGAGTTCAGGTTCATGGCCGTGTGTGCCCAGTAGATACATTGCAGAGCCTGGGAGCCACGAGCCCTTGGATTAAGACGGTTCTCACCTCTCCTCGATGGAGGAAAAAGACGCCCCCTGCCATCCAGTATCTGTGGACCCCGAGAAGAGCCCAGCCCTGTCCCCAAGTCTTGCCACATCAGAACCCCCACGTTTTGCCTGCCTGGTCGGATAGGAGAGTCCGCATCCAAAACACCAGGGTTTTGATTTTGATTTTGATTTTTTTCCACGACTGCCTACGACATCCTGTGGTGTGGAGCAGCCCCAATATCTCCTGATCTTCACTTGGGAATGAGGGCAGGCTTGAGCTCCGGGGGTTTCTGCATGGCCAGCTTCGGTGCTGGGCCCTGAACCTAAGGCACTGGGGGTCTCACTGCTACCTGTTTCCGTGTTGAGTTGTCTTGCTGAGCTCCCTCTCCTTGACTCGCTTATGTCAGCCGTATCATTTGGAGGAAGGACCTTGTAATTGTTTAGGGTAATGTTTAAATATCTTCCGTTTGTTTGGACGTGATACCGAAAAGCAGGAAACAGGGAAAAGCATGTAGAATACTGAAACTGATCGCAAGCGAGACAGGAATGGACTAGAGGCTTGGCCCAGCTGGGCTGTGGGGCCGCTGTTCACCTGAGCCGCGTGGGGTCCAGGAGGTGGCCTGGGGTTGAAGTAGAACTTCTTTTCTAGATTCTTCCCCCTGCGTTTTCCCTCCCATCCCCTCTCGGAAGAGGAATTCTGGATCTGGTCTTGGCCTGTGGTCTGGGTTGATCTCCAGCCGGAATCTGTGCTTTTTCTAGGTCCTATGCCCAGTTTGTGAAGAGGGTTCTGGTGACACCGAACCTGTGCCCCCTTCAATGGCTGCCCTAGCCAGGTCAGCCCGGGACAGCCAAAGCAGGGAGGCCAGGCCTCCTTAGGTGCGAAAGGTGCATCTGGACAGCAGGTGACCTTGAGGTGGTCTCCTTCCAGACACCAGCCTCGTGGGAGTGGCCCTGGGTTTCTGTGCTGGGTCAGGAGTCCTGGCCGGGTTTCCTCCTGGCATCTTGAGGAAGGAAGATTTCCTCCCTAAACACGCGGGGCCCTTCTGCTCCGAGGGAGACGCCTCTCCTGTTCTCTGCTCACAGGGTCCTTTCGCTGAATGGGCGGAGCTGCAATGTTTTAAGGAGACTTTGAGGTGATCCTTGTGTGTTAGCCCGAGGGAGAAAAAGTGCCCTTTGGGGAGGAAAATGGTACAGCCCTCCTCTTCCATCTGGCTTTCCCTTCTCCCTCCCCTCCTCTGCCCGCCCCACCCCATCCCTTCAAGTGGTGTTGCCCTGGAAATACCTATGCAATCCAGTCTCCCTAGGAGAGTGTATGGCAGCAGGGGTTATGTGCAGTGTATCATACAGATGCTACAGCATATATATTGTATATATGGACATATGCAGTACGTATACACACAGAGTAAGAGATTAAATCACGTCTATATATCTATAAATAATATCCTATATATTTATACATTTCTATGTTTTAAATAGATATAAAAATAGAGTCTATAGAGAGCTGGGAGAGCAACGGGAAAGCCTGCCGCCGTGCAAAGAGGGAGGAGCAGAGCCTATGCGGAGGGAGAGGCGGAAACGGGGGCGTGTGCCGGGGTGGGGCCTCCTGCCCACCTTGCGGGAGAGGAGAGGGTCCCAGCCTCCGCCCTCCCCCTCCCCCTCTCCGCGCACTTTCTCCCGTTTACTGCAGGCTTGGGCTGAGGTGGAAGGAGACACCCTCTGAGCTCCAGCCGAAGTGCCCCCCATGTCCCCCCTCGCCCCTGCAATCTGACGCATAGGTGGTCACTGCTGCTTGGCCCTGGGGCATGGGCTCTGGGCCCTGGTGGAGGGGCCGCTGCACAGTTTCCCCAACTAACCCCTCCCCCCACCACCGAAAGGAGCAGCGCTGGTGGCAATAGGAAAGGTGCACATTGGACCCAGAGGGGCCCAGGGAGGACGCCGCCTTTACCCCCTTAGGTGCTTCTGCTGACCCCTAGAGGCCAAGCCTCTGAAGTACCGGGGCGCTGCAGGGGTGAAGCAGGCGGCGTGAACAGCGCCAG
>NW_027530521.1:2792611-2795368 GCF_008692635.1 Crocuta crocuta | reverse complement strand
CTCAGAACTTCAGCGAACACTCAAGTTCAGAAGCAGGGCTTTGGCTCAGCCCGCTTTGCACAGCTGCGGTCGCTGGCTGTACTCAGGACAACGCTCTCCCCTCTCCCGCGTGGAGGCCCGTGACCCCTCAGCCCACCGCCACCGTACCAGGCAGGTTTAGTTCACGTACACTGTTCTGATTCTGTGACTCGAGGCAGCGGCTGAGCCGGATGCCCCAAGCTTATCTGCTTCCACTGGGGAGGACGCCTTCCTGGGCCTCTACCCCTCCTCCGGCCCCAGCCTGGGAGGGTGCGTCCGGGGGGCCGGGCAGCCACAGGTGCAGCCGGCAGTGCGACGGAGGGCTTGGGCGGCCCTGACCAAATCAGGAGCCCGGTGGCTTCCAGGTTTCTCTCTACAGTTTCTTCTCCCTGGAGGTAGGGGAGGAGGGGCTGATGGGGCTGCAGGTGACAGGAGACAGCCAGCGGCTGGACCCTTCACTCCGGGCCAGCCTGGGCCTTTCGGCTCTCCAAAGGCACTTACCTCTGTCCCCAAGCCTCCTCCCACCCCACATCCCCCTCTTCCCTGCCATCCACCAACGTACCTCAGTCTCCAGCAGACCCACCCCTACGCCTATGGTCCAGGGCGCGTCTGTTCCGCCAATGCCCACTTCTCCCCTCCACGTCTGCCCGGGTCTCCCTGAGCCACAGCTGGCCGCCCACTGGGTCTCGGAATCCAGTGCCTCCAGAAAGATCAGGTCGGCCCGAGCCTTCCCGCCAGGCGGCGGCTCAGACCTGTGGCCAGGGGTGGGCATCCCCGGGTAGCAATCCACGATGCACTGTACCTCAGAGAGAGAGCATACCATGGGCCTCACGGGCACTGTGCCCTCCGTCCGGGCGAGGACAGCCGGTTACAGTAAATACTGCTGGGAAGAAGACAAGGGCCAGGCCACCCTCCGGCGCCCCTCGTCTTCACTTTCGTCTCTCGGGAAGAGCCAGCAGTCAGATTTGTTCTTTTCCAGCCCTGTCTCTCTCCTTCTCTCCACCCCCACGCTGCTGAACCGATTCATTTCAATCACAAAGGAAAAATAAAAGTGGGGGGGGGGGATACCTAGGAGTCTATTATCACATACATATTAATATGTTAATACTTTCTTTCTTAAAAAAAACCAACCTCTTGACGTTATTATTTTGCAGACTACGCTTTATAGTACCTGTGTGACATGACTTAGAACACTGGATACAAATAGAGCTATGTTGGTTTATCATGATATGTACGCAGAAACTTTCCTTTTGTCATATTATCCTTGTAATGTAAGAAGATTGTTAATAAAAGCATTTAAATTTACTCACCAAGGTCGAATCTCTGCCTCTTTGCCTCCATCCCAGGCCTGGGCTCTGGTCGCTCCAGAATGGGTCCCTGTCTCAAAGGCTCCAGTGTCCGGAGAGGAGCCTGCCTGCTGCCAGGTCGGAAGGTTCTAGAAGAGACCTCTAAGCCCCTTCCTGCCTCTCTCGCTCCCCCACCCCACCCCAGGCAAGTCCATTTCCAGCAGGTGACCTACATGCCTCACCCACCTATCTGGCCAAAAGGAGGTGTAACAAACCATTTAAAATAAACCTGCCTGCCCCCACATGCATGTACCTCCCGGAGGCTCTTGGAGGAAACACACACGGAGCGGTTACAGACAGACTGCTGTTCAGATGCTCCCTCCAGCTGCCTTGCACGGTTTTCCACCTGCAGACTTGGTCCCTGGGATGGGGTGTGGGGGGTGTGGGGTCTTTCCCCAATGGGCTACTAATGGCACTGGCACGGGGGCAGGTGATAAGCAAAACTTTGCTCAAATTGTTTTAGAAAGAAGATGGGCATACATTCAATAAAGACATAGATACGTGTTTTTATATCTTCTCAGGATACTAAGCTCTCCCTGCTCTCGGCTTCTGCTCCCCTTCGTCTGGCTTCCTTTCAGGGGCCATCCTTCTCCCCTTCTCTTAACCTCTGCCTTCCTGGTGCCTGCCATCTTGCTCCTGGCCTGTGACCCTCCCAGGACCACCCCCACCCCAGTTGGTCACTCAGAGGCTTCCTGTTGGGAAAGCCACCCCACAGTGCCAATGGAATGTTCTGATTCTCTTCTTCTCCCAGAAGAGGGGGGATGGGAAAGGAAGGCGCAAAGGGCCATAGCTGTCCATGTCCATCCAGCCCAGGTGAACCAGCGTCGGCCCTCACTCCGTTGCTGGCCATCTGGATTTGCCATACATTGGCAGTCGTGGCTGGAACCTACGATGAGTTCATCACTGGGAAGCAAGGAATAGAAAGATCCTCCATTGGCACTTGGCCACGAGGTTGGTCTCCCCCGAGCTGGGCTTGGAGGATGTGGTAAGATGATGAAGTCTAGCCCATTCCCTTCCTTACCCCTTCTCCCCCAGATGCTCCCTAACTTCCCTCTACAAGAATCAAAGGACAAGTTGAGTTCACCTCAGAGAGATGACTCATGACACTGGCTAGTTGCCTGAAGACCCAAGGGGCTGTTCTGTGACAATGTCTACCGTGATCTTTTGAAAACACCAGTCTAGTCATGGCATCCTCTCTGCTTAAAACTCTCCAGTGGTTTCCCATTACCCTTGAAGTCCAATCCAAGGTCCTGAGCATGATCATCGCCCCGCACTGTCTATCCCCTGCCTCCCTCCTGACGTCAGCTTGTGAGCTCCTCTGCCCGGGGTCTCCAGCCACACCGCCCTTCTCTGTTCCTGGAGCTCACCAAGCTCAGTTCCCATTACCCCCCCC
>NW_027530521.1:2746716-2792595 GCF_008692635.1 Crocuta crocuta | reverse complement strand
CCCCCCCCCGCCCTCCGCCCGGGGCGGTTTCCCCCAGGGTGGTTGTATGGCTGAGCTCATCTTGTCTTTTAAGTTCAGCTAAAATGCCACCTTCTCAGAGAGGTCCTCTCTCAAAATGCTTGTCTTTGTGGTCCACTGTGTGTGTGTGTGTGTGTGTGTGTGTGAGAGAGAGAGAGAGAGAGAGACAGAGACAGAGAGACAGAGAGACAGAGATTGTTCTATGTCTGGTCTTCCCCCTCTAGGTTGTAAAGCCCACAAGAAAAAGTGGAGACTTTCTAAGATCACTGTGTGCCCTTCCTGTCCCATAGTAGGCATTTAATCAATGTTTATTGCAATGACTTTAAGCAACACCTGATAAAAGTATAATTCCATGAATACTGTACTGGTCACAGGGGAAGTCCTGGATTCTTCCACTTCATCTGTCTCTGTATTAGTTTCTCCATTTGATCAGGATGACCCTGCACCTGACGCCTGGCTACATCTGGCCTTGGCCCAACCTCTTCTCTATACAAAGCTGGAGGTAGCCCCTGAGGCGTCTACTTGAGGGATCCTCCACTCCAACTTGCTCTTGTCCCTTGAATAATGGTGTCTTCCAATTCAGGCAGGGGTGCCCTCTTTCCCCGAGCAAAGAGAACTTCCCAGCTCCTTCCACCTTGGTAATTCTCAGTCCATGGTTCCAGGTAGCATTTTAAAGCCACTGTGTGCATATTTAGGCTGCCTCTCCAATAAAGACGCTTGGCTGCTGGCTGTATGTCGGAGTTTGGACTTTTGGGTTAGAGGACACCACATTCAGTCCCCCCTCTGCCTCTTATAAGCTGTGAGACCTTAGGTAAGTCACTTATCTGAGTCTGCGTCTTCAGCACTTAGCACAGAGCAGTGGTCTACTACATGCTGACTGTTTATCGTCATTATCGTGATATATTGTTACCTCTTAGATCAGGATGTCATAGGTGGTAGGAAGTTGTGTGGTTCCCCACTGCCATCATCCTTCACCCAGAATTCCTGGGGCTACAGGGGTCGCCTGCGACTCTTAATACAGAGTCGCCTATACTTCCACTGACAGCTAACGTGGACTCCTCTGCCTAAATGGGGGTCACCTCTTCCTTCTCAGTCTGGAGAGCCTCAGGGAAGATTCTCCTGCTTCAAGAGCCCATCCTACCTGGCTTTCAAGGGACAAGGGGCCAGAGAGATTCTGTTTGTTTTTGCCTGGAAAAACAAGTTTCTCTCTGCTCGCCGCCGGCTGGAGCACCTGGGTTTCTGAAGGAGGGTTCCTGCCATCACCCACTTGCCCCTGGGCTGTTCTGAAACACCGAGAAAAAGCGCTGGAAAATTGCAACGGGGACCGACCCATGCTCCAGCCTGGGCTGCTTGAGAGGAGACCACAGCCGGCTGAAGAAGAACCACCTCGGGGCCCTGAGCACATGGTGGCCACCACTAGACCGGTTTCCCTGACAACGCCTGGCTTCCGGCCCCAAGACTGACTTCCTCCCACCTCCTCCCAGGTACGTGTCTGCCTCCCTCTCCGGCTTGGGGAAGATTCTGAGGTTCCTGCCAGGAACCATCTGTGCCGGCTCACCTGCAGGAAGGGAAAGAGGGGAGAACGGGGCCAGTCTTTCAACGCGCGCAATGAGAAAATGCCCAACCCCCTCAATCTATCCATAGTCCGTCCTGCGGCTCCAGCCTAGCCAGGTGTCTGCCCTGGAAGGGGGACAGAACAGATGCTAGGGCTCTGAGCTTCTGGAATGGTGGTGCTTCCGGCTGGCTATAAAAAAAATAGAAAGTCTTGGGTGGAAAATTACCACCAGCTGCATTAGCAGTTAAGCACAGGAGAGGAGGCTGACTCTGAGCCTCAGGTGACATCGTATGTTGTCTCAGGGAGTGGGTGGCTGTCAGGAGGGACAGTCAGAAGATGCTCGGCAAGGGGCAGAAAGGGCAGCTACACAGGGACATGGGCTTGGCTCGTTTTAGGTATGAGATGGGAGACCACAGATGTGTGTGAAAAGGATATTGTTGCCAGTCCGGATCACAGAATCATAAAACCTTAAAATGAGTGATCGTTTGGTCCGAATTCATTTTACAGATGGGGACACTGAGGGCCGAAGGCAAGTGACTTGCCCATGGCCACAAAGTGACAGGGCCATGCTGGGTTGCCGGTTCTTAGCTCCTAAATGCAGGACCCTAGCCTTGAGTGCTTCTGCAGGGACAGAGCCTCCTGTTTAAGGCAGTTCCGTGGAAAGCCCTGTATAAGGTGATTAACTCTTCTTCCCTCTTCCAGACTCTCAAATATTCATTTTGGGCTCTAGTGGGCCATATGCATAGTTACCTGGGGAGCAGTCTCTATTTGGCTCTGTGAGATAGGACCTACTTCTACTCCACTATGAAAATAAAAATCCTGGTTGTTATTAAAATATAATAAATATGTGTATAATGTAACATAGGGAATTATATGTGCAGGTTTGGAAAGCAGGGACATCTCCTGGCTTTCTTCACGGATCATTTATCCTTTCTAAGAACTTTTTAAAAAAATTTTCTTTAATGTTTATTTAGTTTTGAGAGAGGGAGACACATAGAGTGTGAGGAGGGGAGGGGCAGAGAGAGAGGGAGACACAGAATCCGAAGCAGGCTCCAGGCTCTGAGCTGTCAGCACAGAGCCTGACGTGGGGCTCAAACCCATGAACTGTGAGATCAGGACCTGAGCTGAAGTCAGCCGCTTAACCAACTGAGCCACCCAGGTGCCCCCTAAGAACTTTGCTTTTAATCAGCCCAGCTGATTCTCTACTGACTCTGAAACTCAGGCCCCGCCCTCTGCCTAATGTCAGAGGCTTTTCCTCCAGAGGCCAGGGCTGCAGAGGCCACCAGCAGGCCCTATGGTGACAGGCCGCAAGGGGTCCGCTGGTCCTTGTCCACCTTCTGGAGCACAAGAGCACTACTGGCTGCTGCACTGATCTTCATGACAGGAGTGTTCCCTTTGGGGATGTTCGAGAGAGAAGTCTCTAGTTTCTACCTGATTTTTTTCTTCTCAAGAATGAAGTCAGAGTCCCAGAGGCCATGCCCAATGCTTGTACTGCCGCTTGTATGCAGCCCCGTTGACCCAGTGCCCAAGCAAGGCTATCAAGGCGCATGCGCATGCACACACGCGCGCACACATAGACACAGAGAGCACTTTATGGTTCAGCAAGTCTACTCACTCCTAGGCACATACCATAGAGAAATGTATATCTGTGAACAAGGGGACATGCACCAGAATGTCCACAGCAATGTAATAGGGGGAAAAAAAAAAAAGGAAACATCTAAATGCACGTCAATAAGAGAATGGGATTGTGGCATCTCCATATGATGGAATATTATACAGCAGCAAATGAATGAATAAATGAATGAATGAATGAATGAGTGAATGAATGAATTAGAGCTCCATATGTCTGCATGGATCAAGCTCAAAATTTTAACATCGGGAGGCAGCCCCTGGATGGCCCAGTTGGTTAAGCATCCGTCTATTGATTTTGGCCCAGTTCATGATCTTGCAGTTCATGAGCTTGAGCCCCACATCTGGCTCTGCATTGATTGCGTGGAACCTGCTTGGGAGTCTCTCTCTCCCTTTCTCTCTGCCCCTCCCCTCCTCATTCTCTCTCTCTCTCTCTCTCAAAATACATTAAGAAAAAAAGCTTAAAAAATGTTAATGTGGAGCAATAGTGAGATGCAACTTAAATAAAGTTTAAAACACAAAAATACTCTTACACTGCTCAGGGTTTACACATACATGTAGGGAAGGGATGAGGAAGTGCTCAGAGGGAGACACATGGCGGTCCCCTGAGTGAAGGATCTGAGAGGACTTTGACTTCATTTGTCAAGTGTTGTAAAACCCGGAGTATGAGTTTTTACCAAATTACTTTTTGCGCATTTTATATGTCTAAAATCTTAAGTGAAAAGAAAAAAACCCAAACACCAGGCACCTGACCTCATTGGAAATTATTTATTTGCCACTGAAAGGTTGGTGCTCCCAAAGTTGACACCAGACATAGAACTACAGGTCTCATGCGACTTTTTGTGCTTCCGTTCATGACGGCAAAACAGACACATACTTAGCACTGACAACAGGAAACACGGGCGGCAGAAACAAATCACAAAGACTGAGTCTGTGTCTCTTGGGGTCCTCGCCTTGATCTGGTTTAGGCTCTGACTATCTCCCCGCAGGACTTCTTTACATCCCAAAGGAACTGTCCCTGGAGAGACCATCTTCCACCCTTACCCTCTCTACATCGGCTCATTTGGAGCGCTGTGTCACTCAGCCCACACCAAGAGTCATATCTCAAATTGAAATGGACAGACATGCGCAAGGTCTTGGTCAGCAGGTACCCAGCAAATGCACACTGATTTGACGTAAGAAGTGAAGTCACAGATTAACGAGGGTGGACTCCCATCGCCATCCAGGTAGTCACCTTGGGGGCCACAGGCCAGTCTGCGATGGGTTCTCACCTTATTTTCATCTTGCTCCATGCCCTTCTTAGAAAACGCTCCCTGGTCAAGTACAACGTGTTCCTTTCAGAAATGATCAGCTGAATTCATACAGGCTCAATTACTCTAATTTGGGAGTAGGTTGCAAATGTGTCTGGTACAAGGTACGCGGAAGAGAAGGTCACTCAAGTTTGTCAGTTTGGCAGTCTGGTAATCTCTGGGCAATTTGAAATTCACCAAGATGGAGTTTCGGTGGAAAAGCACAGCAATCATACTCTCTTCTATCACTGGGTACATTTACGGAGAGCTAGGGTCTGTCATTAGGTGAATGGTAGCGCTCAGGCTGACTGCTGAGGTTTCCAGTGCTTTTAACATTGGGGACTCAAAGCAGACTGATTTTTGTGCCAGTTGCAGTGTCTTTTGCTGCCAACGCCCTATTCATCTTTCTTCCATTAATTAATTCAACAGATATTTATCAGGGGCCCATGAACTTGCTTCATTCTAGGTTCTTGGAACAGACCAGTGAGCCCAGTGGACAAACCCCCCTGCAAAACCTATCTCATTCTGTGCATGCCTGCCAGGTGAGATGGTAGGTGACACTAAGACGTGCCATGGTGGTGTCTGACTCCTACTGGGGGCAACCTTTAGTTTGGATTCTGGAAAACGAAACTCTTGAGATACAAAGAAATGGATGCCTCGTGATGGAATGACCATAGGCAGACTTGATATTTCTGGCATCAGACCCTCTCTCCAGCCCACCTCAAACATCCTGTAGTGTGACTGTGAGGCAGGTGCATAGATTTATGAGGAAGTAGAACCTGTGTTTCATGATTTTAAGTCTAGAATTCAGAATTTTTTACATTGGAGTAGCGGATGTTGCCAAGAAGAAAATCCTGGTCAGCTCACATAGGAAATGTTTTGTTTTCTTGTGGCTACGCCAGTCAAGCCAGGCAGACCGGAGTGTGAGGGGAGCCTCAGTAACATGTCATAGGAAATCACTAGCAAATGCTTTGTCTAAAAACCAGTTGGCAGGGGTTTTAATGAGCAAGATCTCCAATTATCTGAAAGCCTTTCCAATGAAACAGGGATCCGATATTTTTTTTCTGTTTCTTCGGATGCTTTTCTACTTCCGCACAGAAAGGCAAAGTCATGACAGAAGGTGATAAAGCCCTGCTTGGACTCTCAGGGAGAGCCCTAGAATGGCCTGACTTGTTGCAGGAATGAGCATGGCCCTTACCCATCTCGCCAAGAGGTTCCTTGTGGGTCATAGGACTGGGTGACATTTGAAAGCCCAGAGTTTGGACATCAGTAGCAGAGAGCCCAAATGAAGGATCCATGGGTCTGGAAGTGCCTGGGATGCTTCTGGCATTTTCCAGTCATTGTCAGCTGCCATCTTGAAGCTTAAAGATGACCTGTGTGTGGCCCGAGAGTTTGTTTTTTAGCTTATGGTGTCTGAGTGCTGTTTCATCTACCACCTCATTCAGAGACAGAGCTACCATGTCATTGGTCTTGTTTTAGAGATGGCCAACAGCAGAGCCCAGGAAGCCAGGTTCATGGGCAAATATGCCCACTCAGCAAGACTCCTCCTTTAATTGACTATGTGGACAGCTATTTGGAATAAGAAGGTAGGAATTCGAAACCTAGGCTGCTGGTTACTTACTGATTAAAGTGACAGGCCCTGAAAATTCAGGAAGGGAGGCACATTTGCAAGACTTTTTTCCTATTTCAAGTTACCTTCCTTCTCTACTTCACAGAGCCAGACATAAGAGACTAAATGAACATGTGACCCACACCAAATTCCTTCTGGAATGCCTGGCATGCTGAGAAAGGTGGATCTGGCTCAGAGGGTCACTTTGGTGATGTTGGTGGAGGTGACGAGTGCCTTATGACCAACAGGGGATTCCGAGTACAGCTCATCAAGGAAGATCTCCCCGAGTATAACATGAACCGAGTTTGAGATAAAACGATAGAGTTTTCGAACAAAAAGCACAAAATTCAGCCCCAGAACAGTATCTGAAGAGCACAGATGAAAATATTAAGCATTAAAATAATTAAATTAAAAAATCCANCAGGCCCACATTTCGCACTGCCCGCTGAGATGCCCAGCCCTGCAACCCACTGCCCCAAGGGACTGCAGCCCCGACAAGGACTGGGAGAATCCTGTCTGGAATGCTGTAGAAGGGATGTCTCCAAATGCAGTGCTCCAACCTCGGCATCCAATCTGCTCTGTGCTTGTTAAAACTGCAGGTGCCTAGGTTTCAGCCAGGAAGATGGATTTGGTATGTCGACGGGTGGGCCCGGGGAACCTGCTGGTGATTCTTCACACACTAAGTTCTGAGAACTGCTNATGCTTAAGGTTAAGATTTCATCCCATCCTGCTAATCCTTAATTCGCTGAGTTGATCCAGGACACTTTATTTCCTCCATCATGTTTGAAATGCTTCTCTTTAGAGAGCCACGTGCTGCGCGGACATTATTGCCCACATTAAGCTTCCTCTGCATGGGGCCGGACACTCCTCTGCCAAACCCGCACGTGGGCTGTATTCACCAAGTGTCTCTTCAATAGCACAGATAAGCAAAACGCATTCTTCAGTGGGACCCACGTGTCCTGTGTCCACACCCTGCCCTGCCTTGCTCATGGTTTAGAAATGAGAGGGTAGGAAGAGAGGGACGGGGTCCTGGCCTTTGCAAACACATCTGTCCCCTGCATGTCAGAGTGCGGATGGGGCACAAAGAAGCCATCGCGGGGATGGCCGTGGGGCTGGAGGGGTGGGACTGGAGAGGTGGGGCTGGAAGGGCGGGGCTGTGCCCGGCAGGGGAGGAGTCAGGGGTGGAGGGGTGGGGCTGTGCCAGGCAGGGGAGGAGCCAGGGCTGGAGGGGCGGGNAGCAGCTTACAGGTGCAGCTGATGCCACATGGCGATCTGCCGCCGAGGGTTTTTGAGCATCTCCTCCCAGTGGCTGCGCTCGGAGCCCGAGGCGTGCAGGCCCAGGCTGCAGCGGCCAAGCGCACAGCTCTGCCCTTCCTCGTCCTGGCCCAGCACCTCCAGCTCCACGCTGGAGGCCTGCAGCAGGTCGTCCGGCAGCTCGAACATGATCATCTCGTTCCATACGGGGTTGATCTTGTGCTTGGCCCGTTTCGTCTGCTTCTTCTTCAGCTTCTGAGCCTGGTGCTTTAAGGTCACCTTGACAGAGACGTCTGGGGGAAAGAGAGAGGCAAAAGAGTAAGCTGGTGAGGTGTGGCGGGACCCAGGTGACACTCCCTCTCGAGGCTGGAGAGACAGGGTCTCCGGCTCAAGATGTGCACTGAGGCTCCCTCTGGGCACGGCCTGCTCTCACCGGGCCATGCACTCATTTAGCAATTATTAAATGCCCACTATGTGGACCTAGACATGGGCTACAACAAAAGTACCCACCTGCCCCCACAGAACTTAGGCCGTGGTGTGGAAAACACACACGATTAGCATAATACAAGAAGGGTGGTCGTTTGGTGGCCCATGCTTGGGTCCAGCTACAGCCACCACTTGCCAAGAGCCCTTCCAAGGGTCTTCATGTCTCACACCAAATCAGGGCCAGGATAACGGCTCAGCTGGATTTTAAACTCAGACCAGAAAACCTAAGCCACCCCATGTGTTCATCCCATTGGCTGTCCATGCAAGTATTCTGGTTGATTATTAAGACAGAAGGTCTCCTCCTGGTAGGTTGAGTTCCTCTCCTCTATCGTTTTATAAATATTACTCGGCGGCCCCAGCCTCATGTGGAGGGTGAGTGCAGACTGCCTTGGCCCCCACAGAATAGCGGCACAGGTCACTGGACAAGCTTCAAGGGGACCTCACGAGGCTCAGAACCCAGATGATGTTTTCATGAGTCAAGGTTCCCGAAGCTAACGTGAGAATAATCGTTACTCGGTATTTATGGCTCTAATTATCATCCCTGGGTGGCCAGTTTGTTATGTCGGCAGATAGATCTGAGAGACAAAGGGCTGTGCTGTAATGGTCCTGACAGGAGTTGTAAAAAAATAAAAATAAATAAATAAAGAGTAGGAGGCAAAGAATTGTCTGGAGGAGATGAGAGAAAGCACAGAGTTCTGGCCTTGGGCTCAGGAATCTGTCGGCAAGACCAGCTCTTCTGATGTGATCTACCCCAAATCGTTTGCTCAAAGATCATGAATGTGGTGGCGAGTCTCACTTTGTGTCCTGCTATAAATATCTCTTTATTTATACCCTGCGATGAGCAATTGGCTCCGGGGCCAGGTATCATACTGTTAACCAGAGATGCTTTCCCGCTCTGACCAAAGAGCCTGTTCGGTCCCCAGCCTCGGGGTCTGTGCTGGGGTTTCCAGAGGGAAACACGGAGGCTTCCAGAACATTCAGAGATGCTTATTTGGATATATGGGGCACAGACGCCCAAAGCTTCAGGCCGCCTCAGCCCAGGCACCCACACACCTTCTGCCAGCATCCGCACTCAGCCGGTGCGGGGTGGCAGGCTGACAAAGACCGAGAAGAGAGAAGAGCCTGGGGTGGGTGAGACGGGAGGACCTGGCCTTCCAGACACGGGCCAGTGAGGTGCGTCTAGCCGGGTGTGGGTGACGGGCTAGGGCTAAGTTTCCTCTACAGCCCAGAAGCTCCAGTCTGTGGCTACTGTCCTATCCTTGGCTTTCTCTGACCCATGGGTAGGACTGGCTCCTCTCAAGGTGGATTTGCAGGGTAGGGAGCTCCAAGCAGCTCGTACCTGGGCCTGATGAAGGGATTGTCCCAGGAGCAAACGGATATGAATGTAAAGAAAGGAGTGTGTCCTCACTCACCCTTCCCCAGGAGCGCCTTGGGCTGGTTGGAGTGGAGGTTCTTGGCCTTAATGAGCACGACCAGGAGGCGGTTGGCAGCTGGGAGGTAGCTGATGGACAGAAGGACCTCTCCAGTCCCTGCAGATGGCTCCTGACACAGAAGAGAGGATACGGGAGGGGAGCGTCAGGTAGGCGTGGCTTCTGACCCATGAACTAAAAGGCTGAGGGTGGGGTCACACTGGACTTGCATCCAACGGGCACCCTAGAAGCCACTTACCCATCAGCGCTGCTTTCTTGCAGAGGGAGGAGGAATTCTAAGTAGCATGGGCCTCACTGAGAATTTTCATTTTCCGCAAAATATGATTTTCCAAGTATCATATATTCAAACCCAACATATAAGACGCATCCAAGAGATGCCAGTTAGGCTGTGTCAGGGGCAGAAGGCCAGGACCCCCTCTCACCCTTTGCCACCCACCACAAGCTCCTGGGATATCGTTATAGAACATTGGGGTTCTAGGGGACACCACTTGAGAACCACAGCATCAAGCGGTCAGGTTCCTGCAGCAGTGGGGAGTTGAGATTCCTTACTCTGTTTGAAAAGATCATTCCTTCCAGCCCCTGGAGGCCTGAGAGTCAATAATGTGATGTATGGATGCTGAGCAAGGCCTTGCTTGGTCAACAGAATGGCCAACCATGTCAACAAAAATGCCGGGCATGCAACGTTAGGAAGGGCCTAGAGGCCATCGGCAATAACGTCGCTTTGCAGGAGGTGCTGATGCCCCCTATGAAACAGCCAGTACACCTTTCCTCCGTCTGTGGCTCTACAGAGTATCTCCACTGAAATTCCTACAAGAATCTGTTTGGGATTTCAACAAATCAGTTGAGGGATGTAAATGACCAAAAAGGAGGCAGATGCCTGCGACAGTCCAAAGGTGACGTGACAGACTCCAGCACCAGACCATTGAGGTCTGAGCACCATTTACTGGCTGTGTGCCCCCCCCACCCATCACGTAACTCCCCCAAGCCTCTGTTTCCTCATCTGTGGAATGGGAACTGTTCGCTGTGATTATCACCATCAGAAGGACAACCACCACTTTTTGAGATTGTTAAGTGGGAATTTTGTTTCTGGATGAAGAAGCGCCAGTTTGGGCTTTGGGAGTGAGGCTGGAGGAGGCTGGCCGGCCCTCTGCCCCCTGTCACCCCTTTCCTTTGGGAACAATGTCTTTGACAATGACCGCATCGATTCAACTAGCCCTCAGTAACTAGTCACATGACAGAATGATTTGGGGGCTGCCGGAACTTTGACAATGATGTGAGTAACAACAGCTAAGACTAATTAAACACTTACTATGTGCTAAGTGTGATGATACTATCTATCTGACTGGGCTGTAATCTCCACAAAGCGGCTCCCAGGACCTGGCATACAGTTGACACACTCTACTTATTACGTGTGAGAAGTGAGGGAGATGGTTCATTTTGAGAAATGCCAAGTGAAAGCTGTGCTGTCTAGTTAACAGTAGGTTTACAACCTATTGGACATATGTACGAACCCCAGTCCCCCCACAACGGAGTCCCAAACCCTTAGACATTTCACTTCCTGGTTCTTCCCCTCTCCGTTTCTCAGGCTTATTTTCTCGGGCTTTGCAAGGGGCATGCGCCAAAGAACAAAGGGAAGAGGGACTGAAAGTCTCTGCTTCACGTCAGGGAATGTACATTTGTCCAGTCAGACCACTTCTTGCCTTACGTGAGCATAGGCACTTCCGGGTAAGGCTGTAACCTCTGGAGTACTCAGCCAATGAGGAATCAGGGGAGGGACTTCAGGCTAGGAGATAAATTGTCTGCTGTAACTGCCCACAGAGTGCTTGCCCATCAGACACCTGCTCTTGCAAGAACATTGATTAAAGCCTCCTTTCACTGTGCTTGGAGTCTCTGTGTCCCTCCTTTGATTGGGTCGGTGGGCTCATTTCTCACAGTGAGAAACAAGGGTGAGACATCTTACTGTATCTCGACAATAATCCTAGCGATACTAATTTTGTTCCTTTTTTAAGTATAAGATCTTGATGCCCCAGAGAACACGTCCCCGTCTGAGGTCATGTAGCCAAAGTAAGGGAAGTAGCAAAACTGAACCTTGAAGGGAGGTCTGGTCTGATCCCGAAGCCCAGGTCCTAAGCCAGAGCTCTCCAGACCTCTCGTTCCACAGTGAAGGAACCGGGCTCAGGGACTTGTCCTGGCACCCAGGGGGTGCCAACAGATTAGGATGGACCACAGCCTCCTGATTCAAGGCTGCTTCTTGGAGGCCCATGGGTGACCTGTGCTGTAGTCACAGGATGATCCGGCTCAAGCATCCTTCTCCGCTCAGACCAGGTAAGGGGAGCTTGGCCCCATCGGCCTGTAAAAGGCTTGTCACCTTTTTGTAGGGCGCCAAGGGCCCAAAAGAGCCCAGCCGGCTGCACCCCAGCCAGATAATTTTAGCAGCACCTGCCACCTCAACTCTGCTGCTTCAAGTACCTGCGGACAGAAATAACTCTTTCTTCACCCTCACCCGCCCCCCATCTTTCTCTTGGGCTCTCAATGAATCATCCGAGATGCCCTTGGAGTCGGTTGCTCTATGATCCCTGCTGACGCACATGCTGCTTTTTGGCTGAAAGTCTTCTGGTGAGAACTGCAGCGCAGCTGCCCATTAACCTGTTCTGGCCCTTAGAGGAGCCAAGCAGCCACCGAAGGCTCTGCCGGCCTTGCTCAGTCAGCCCACACCCTCCAGGGCCGCCCTCGCCTGCCTCGGGGCACCAGCTCCTAGGTGTGATGGCTGGCTGCCTCTGACATTGCTCACGTGTGTGGAAGCAGGCCAGGGGGTCAGGAGGATGTGGGGGTGTCCTTGCGACACAGCGGCGCCTCTGAACGCAGTGAGGATTCGAATGCGGGCACTGTGCGGGCAGGGCCTGGTCCTAGTGACGGCTGCGTCCCCAGCTCCTGGCACTGTGCCTGGCACAGGCTGGAAGCCCGGCAAGGTATTCGTGGGATGAATGAATGAGTTTTGGTCTTTCAGGGGGAAGGATAGCAGGTCTGAGCCTTTCAGAGAGACAGGCTCCGTAGGCCCTGGTGACACCAAAGTCTCCAAAGCCCTGGGGGAGCCCCTCCCCCCACCTCCAGAGAAAGCAGGTTTACCAGCCGAATAAACCAAAGTGTGGGATCCTCCTGCTGGGGCCCCCGGCTGTGATTCCGCACAAATCCCAAACCACACGCTAATTAGAGAGTGTGCTTCGGAACAGCCTGCTTCCAGCTGAGAATGGCTACCAATTTTTATCAATTTTCTGAGCCTGGGAAAGAAAGAAAAATAAGGCAAGGAAGAGGTTATAGCACAAAGGGGAGCAGGTGGGGACCGGAAGTGTCCATCAGGAAAGGCTCTGGCTGATGGAGCCTCCCTCATACGCCGACGGCCCCTTCCACGGCACGGTGGTGAGGGAACAGCATGGGACTCAGAGCCAAACCAGCCTGGCCGCGAGGTCCCGTTCGTGGCGTCCCCACTGGGTGACCCTGCATGGGTCTCCCAGCCATTCTAAGCCCCAGTCTTCACGTCTGTAAATGAGTCACAGTGTCATCTTCACCTGGCTGCTCTGGAAAAGAACTGAGGTAAAGTTCTAACCACAGCAACTGATAGATAAGTACCCAAAATGAATGTCCTTTTTAGTATTTTCTTAGTCTCGCATGGGAGTTGGGAAGCATTTTCTGTAAAGCCACGTAGTAAACACTAAGGGCTTTGTAGGCTACACGGTTCCCCGAGAAAGCGCCAACCAGCTGGTTGAGACTGGTCTTCTAGAAAGTTCTCTCTAGGCTCCACTGTGGCAGGCCCTTGGATAAAGCCTTGACCTCAGGGCCTAAATAACCACACACCATCCTACAGCCCTGACGTCTCCGACCCCTCGCTGCCCTAGCCAGGGAGCATCGATGGTCTGCTCTCCAAGGGACCCCCTCTCTGAACAGTGCAGCCTTTCAGCAGACCTGCCTCTTACACTCTCAGCTCCCCGGATGGCAGAGGGGCGGGAGAGCCATGCCGGGGCTGGTGACAACAGAGAACACTGGGCTCCGGGGCTGCCCCCAGCCCAGTCCATCCTTCAAACCCCAGCACAAAGGCCATTCCACACCAGGCCTTATAGAACTCTCCATCAGAGTTAGGTCAGGCCTCTCTTCCATGTCTTAGGATTCAACGCATGTCCAATATCATCGTCGTCCTCGTCATTGTCACCTGTCTGTTCCAATTTATCCCTCTGGCCTGTAAGTTCTGGGTAGAAGCATTCTACACGGTGTTTACCTCCCCAGCAATGCCTGGCACATAGTAGGGACACAGGGAATATACGTGGATTTAAATGGGGCCATTGCTGGGGCGCCTGGAGGGCTCAGGTGGTTGAGCATCCGACTCCTGATTTCAGCTCAGGTCACGATCTCACGGTCATGAGATCAAGTCCCATGTCAGGCTTCATGCTGGGTGTGGAGCCTGCTTAGGAGTCTCTCTCCCTCTGCCCCTCCTCTCTCTCTCCCTCTACCCCTCCTCCATTTGCTTTCTCTCTCTCTCTCTCTTTCAAAATATAAAATAAGATGAGATAAAAAATAAAATAAAATAGAACAAAATAAAATAAAATAAAATAAAATAAACAAGGCCATTACTGTCAGCATCAGAGCCAATTCGCACATAATGTGTTTTCCATCATAGCAGGGGGGGACCTTAGGTGGCAAGCTAGAAGCAAAAGCAGACTCCAGAAATTCCATAGCCTGGGCCGTGAGTCCCTCCAGCCCCCCGCCCTGTTCACGACTCCGGGCTTCCTCGCGCATGCGCACACGCACACCCCGGGGAAGGTCTGTGAAGTTCGTCCTGTGAGTGCCAGCCCGGCCCTGCCACAGTCACGCCCCACGACCGGGCTTCAGCTTTCCCGGTGCAGGGTCGCCCTACCTTAACTGACGTCTTCAGCTCACCCCACTGGGCGGCCCCCAGAGGCACAGACACCCCATCCAGGCCCAGGCGGAGCTCCCCGACCACGCTGTGGCGGGAGAAGCGGTCGCAGGTCCGCAGGGTCAGCAGCAAGGTGGCTGTGGGGAGCTCCTCCTCCGCCAGCGGGAGCACCAGGCCTTCCTCCCACGTGGTGTGCAGCTGCCGCTTCTTCAGGGCCGTCTGGGCCTCCGTGGTGCCCGTCCCGTTGGCCAAGCTGCCTTGCACATAGCAGTCACAGCCTCCGTCGTGGCCGCTGGTCACAGCTGCAGCCAAGGAGACAGCAACATGACATGGACCGCTCAAGGACAAGGGGAGAGGAGAGACGGGGGCCTGCTTTGAGCAGCCACATCCTGCTTAATGGCCATGACCTTGGTGTATGAGAGCCCAGGGCTGAGGAATCGCCTTTCAGGAAGACACTTAGACATAGGAGATCCTCGCAGGTGGCCACGTCCTTACACGCTGGTCTTCCCTGGGGAGCCGGGACATGACAGGCAGCTCCCCAGGGCCCTTCCCCCCCGTGACCCTGAGGTTGCCCCAAGACCCGGGGCCCACAGACTGCTGAGGGCTTTTGTGCTCTGACACTGTAACTTTCCATTCTGTCCTTTAAATATTTCCCAGACAGCCATTTGTGATGTGAAGCTCTTGGCCATTCTGTTGTTTTATATTCTGAACTTGGATGCTGTCAATGCTCCACAGTGTGGACGTATCCAGAAACGTGCAGCTGCGGTGCTTTTGAGAACTGGAGAAATGGTAGCTGAGCTCTCCCAGGAAGAGCAGGTGAAAAATTGAGGCCGTGGGTCCTGGCGGAACTCTCCACAGAGCTTCAGGGGAAATGGGTTTCGTCCGGGCTCTGGAGAGATCTCAGACAAGTCACCTGATGCTGCTAGGCCTCAGTGTCCTAATCTGTTAAATGGGACTATTGGGGAGCCCAAATGTAACAAAGTATATGAAAATGCTAAAAACAAAAATCTTGAAAGAAAATAAAAAGGGAAAAAGCCCCTTAAAAGTACAAAATTTAATACAAAAGTCCAATTTATTCTATTCACAGTTTCAAACCCCCAACAGCCATTGAATGGCCCACTGTTAGCCCCAATTTCTTTGCAAAGACTTAGCGTTGTGTGCCAATGGTGAAAGTGTTGGGGAAAAGAGACCAGGGACCCCCAGGCCCCCCTTGGGCCAGTCCTTGGATTACAGAAATTTTGCTGACCATTCAGAACACTCTCCTTATCCCCTACAAAGCCCCATTCAATGTCAAAGGCACCTGTGGCAGAGACAGCCGGCCATTCACCACTAACCCATTTCCTCTCTTTGCTGAGCACCCACTAGGCCACTGTTCCCATGCTTCTTTGCATCCAGTGGCCACGTGACAGTTCCAGCCAATGGGCTCTGCACAGGAGTGATGCGTGATCTGTGTGGCCATGGCCCTTAAGGGATGATTGTGCTCCCTCCCTCTTCTCCCTCTCTCTCCACCTGCTAGATACAGATGACAAGGAGGCCTGAGAGGGTTACGGAGCCCCTGGTGGAAGGAACCTGGTCCCTGAATCACGATTTGGAGGAAAGATGTTTGCCAACCGGGAGTCTCCACTCTGAATGTTATGAGAGAGAGAGAGAGAGAGAGAGAGGAGACATATCCCCCCCCACCACACACACACATTTCAGGGTCTGTTCTTTAGAGTGTTAATCCAGCAGTGAGTGCTCCCTCCAGCCGCAGGTGCTCCCATTCTTCCAGAAAGACAGACACACAGGAAGCCGTGAAAGTCACATACAAGTAATACCTTCCAGGTGAGTCACAAACAGTTCTGCCTTCTGCTGGTCATAGTCCAAGCGGTAGTGGAGTTTTGGGGCTTGGTTCCAACTGGCCACCTTCTCTGGGTTCCAGGCCTCTGTGACACACACGTCCTCCACCACACCTGTTGAGAGAGGCAAGGCCGTCACTGCCACCCGCATTAGGGGCCTAGGTTTTCGAGATCCTATCTTTCCCATGTGCTGCCCACGCCATGAATGTAAACCGAAAGCTCTCTGGCTGGGGGCCAAGCCATGGTGGCCACACCCGGGTGACACCTGGGATCACATTTTAAGGGACCATCACAGTCCAGTGGTCAAGACATGGGCTTTGGTGTCACACATGAGCTGCCACATAAGACTTACGTGTCCTTGGACAAGTTTCGTGACTTCTTCAAACCTCAGTTTCCTCACCTTTATAATGGGAATGATAATAGCGCCACTTTCCTAAAGTTACTTGCATTAAATGAAATGATGTGGGTAAAGTATTTGGCCCAGGGCCTGGCCCATGGTGAGCTTTCAGTAAGGGAAGCGGTCACAGCCGGTGTGGTTCTTCACCCTGATTCTGACAAACTAACCCTAGCCCATCTCCAGCGCCTCCCCACCCAGAGTCTAAGCCCTGCTCCCCAGGCGTTCATGGCTGGAGATAGTGTGCAAGAACAAGTCAGGAGGAGACGCGGGGGCAAGGTCAAGGGCAGCGGATGTGACTTCAGTGCCATGTCCAATAAATGCTCGTGGAATGAATGAATGATGTATCTTTAATTCAGAAGTGCCCCCAAACCTCTAACACCGCTCACTCTGCCCCACACTCGAACGGGAGCCAAACCTCTGGAAGATTCTCATTAGTCAAACATAATATAAGAATGAAAGGATCCAGCAGCTGTAGCTGACTCCACTTTGAGCAAATTGGAATTTAAAAAGGTTCGATGTTCAGAACGACTTCAGAGGGCAGAAATGTAAAGGACGATTGAATTTCCAAAACGGCTCGTTACGGGGTTCCTGCACGTGGTGAAAAATTCCCCTGCCGCGTCTAAGTAAGGAACAGATGGACCCAGGGTGTGAGCACTGTGTGAGGCGAGACCAGCACGAACACAGGACCCAGGTGGCTTCCAAGGGCGCCGCAGGAATGAGGAAAGCGGGGTCAGTGCCAGAAGGATCCTGTCTGGCACCCACAGCTCTCTTCTCTTGACTACCTCTGCCTTCAAATTCAAAACCAAATCAAAACCAGACCAAAGCCGGCACCACTTGGATATGCAGGAATGGATGCTGCTTTAAGAAACGGGAGGCTGGNGGTGTGAGCAGGACACGTGGACCCATGGGAACAGTGTGAGTGTCCGATGGACCTGGCATCCTCCTCTCCTGCATTCCCCTGCCTCCGGTCAGGATTTGCTCAAGAATCAACTCCCCCTAGCTTTCTGTGAGAGCGGTGCTTGCCTTCTGGGGTACATGAGGAACGACGACAAAGAGAAGACAAACTGATGCGTTGTGAAGTCTTCAAGGTTCCAGACTCTGACATCCCCCCTCTTCTTCCTGGTGAGCAGGGTCCAATCCTGGCTTCCCCGGAGCTTTGGGAAATCTGGGACTCCCGCAACAGAGGAGCCCTCTTGTGAGTATGATTTGGGATCACTACCCCCAAGGCTCCACAGGCAAGCTCCTCCTCATGCTCAGTTAAGTTCTCAGGTCCTCAAAGGATCTCTTTTACATCTATTTAATGGGTCTATTTTACATCTATTTAAAATGCGGGCTCACAAACCTGGGGGCTAAAAGCTGAGCAGTTGCTCTTGACACAGGCACCTTGTGAATTTGTCCTTGAAGGAACGCGNAACCCGGGGCGGGGGCGGTGGGGGTGGGGGGAAAATGTCAGAACCAGGTACGCTGTCTCCCCTTGCACCTTCTTCCTCCCCAAACACACAAATAAAACCCCAGACCACACACCAATCCATTTTCCTGGATGCATTTCTTGCCTCCTTACGAAAAAGCCCACATCCCCTTTGGGTTAGGGGCTGTGTCTGCTTCCCGTACCCGCCCCAGGGCCCCAAAAGAGGCTGCATCCTGAAGTTGATACTGATGAGAAGGAGAATAGAAACAATAATAATAACAGTGTGTTTTGATTACCTCTTTTGTGCCGCCCCCTGGGCTAAGCACTTGATATGCATTATCTTATTTACACTTCACAACAGCCTTACCCGGAAGATAATAGTACCATCCCATTGTATGCACCAGGAAACTGAGGCCCAGAAAGGTTAGCCACAGGAGCAGGCCACACAAGGAGCACATAAGAGGGCAGAGCATTGACTGCACGACTCTGAAAGCCCATGATTTGACCATGACCCCTCCACGTGAGTTGAAAAGGACGCTCCGCTTCCCAGTCGGAAGCTGGAGGCCTCAGAGAGAAGCCATGTAGCAATAGGTCTGCAGGAAGAAAGGACCGTGAGTCCCAGGCCCTGTGCCCACGTGCTTGCCCAGTGTCAAATGCCACGGGCGCTGGCGCGGGCCAGGTCCGGCATCTGCAGAGACGCTGTTTGCCCCCCGCGCGCCGCCCACGGAAGAACGAGGGGCAGGGGAGCCCTACCGTTCTGAGGAAGGATGAACAGCTCCTCGGTGACCTGCCTCTTGAGGCGGCTGTCATTCGGGGCCTGGGGGCTGGCCGGGGCGGCAGGCTCCTCCGTGGTCCTCAGAGTGTAGTCTGCATAGTTGATGACCTCTGGGGCTGTCACAGCCGGCCTGGGTCCGTAGATGTCGGGCAACTTGAGGAGGGCTCGGGGCTGGACGGGCTCCGTGGACTTTTTAACATTGAACTGCAAACACACACGACTCTGATTAGTCCACGGGAGGACCTCCTGCCTGTCTTCTGCCCACAGGAAGGAGAAGCCATGACCTGACCTTTCGCGGGAGGCAGCGGGGGGAGGCACCACCCAAGAAACCAGCATGTCATCTCCAAACCCACCGGAGTCCACGGCATTGCGAGTGGTGGCAGGGTGCGGTGACATCTGGGCCCTGTCCCTCTACCCCCTTCCTCCCCTTGCCCACTGGTCTTCTGCTGTGTCCCCTGCGGCCATCCGGGCCCATCACCTGTGCCACGAGCCTCTTGCTCTCTCCCCCTCCCTTTTCAAGGGACCTACAAACACTTGCCCAACCCGGCACTACTCACCTTTCTGACATTGCCCCAGAATCCACACCTCCCCCTCTTGGCACCCCTCCAACCACTGGCCTCCCTGCTTCTCAAACAGGGCTGAAGTCTTTCTGGGTCTCATTTCTGGACCCCAACCCCTCCCCCCAAGCCCTCACCTCCCCCTTCACCCGCTGTAAATTAAGTCCCTCCTCCAAGCCTGTCCCTCCCTTTCACCACATCCTGCTCTTTGCTTTATAGCTTTGAGGTCACCCCATATTGGTTTTTTCACAGATTGGCCTGTTTGTGGCCAGATCTGTGTGAGCTCCGTAAGCACAGCGATTATGTCTTATCCTGTTCCTTCTCTATCCCTGGTGCCTGCACAGTGTCTGCTCACAGGGAACATGCAATACGAACCCATGGCTAAGGCTGCTATGTTCAGTTGTATGGTTTGTGCACTGCACAAAGGAGTGCAGATGAGGGACAAGTGAGGGTTGAAATGCAGTACATGCCCCACATGCCCAGCTGTGTGCCCCGAGGTAGGGTCTTAGTCCACCTGGAGAAAAGGGCATCTTTTTCTCTACACAAAGGCCTGCTTGCTTGTGAAGCTTCAAGTATCCAGGGCTGTGTCACACAGACGAGTGGAATTTTCTATCTTTGCCTCCACTAGGGACTGAGATCTCTTCTACCGAAGGGATTCCACTTATATACCAGGCAGCATATTGGGGAGCGGCCTAGTCCCCCAGGAGATCGGGGACTGATGGCTAGACCTGGAACTCAAAATGCTGGGTGGGTAGCCCATAAAATAGCCCTCATGTTGGGGCAGGTGCAGACCCACAATAGAGTCCCCCGAGGCTTCCTGGTAGCCTTCCTTGCTGGTCCTGCCATCCCTCCCCATGGCTGCTGGAGGGGCTGACCAGGGGTCAAGGCTGCTCTCTCCAGTGACAGGGGATGACCCAGGGGCTGGGGAGTGCCAGACAGGGGTGGCAGTGGGGGTAATGAAGTCCTGGACGGGGTTGGCACTTAGAAGTTCACTTGGTTTCCAAGCGTGTGTTTATAGTGTTTGCACTCTCTACATGTCGCTATCCCCGGATAAATCCCGGACACTTCGCCCTCCCTGACACTCTGTCTCCGACCATCCCCGAGGGAGGCTGGACCTTGGTGACAGGACATCCTTAATTATCCGCATCGACCACACAAGAGATGAGGAGGGCACCAGGGCTCAAAGGGACTACATCACCTCTTTCTTCCCAACTCCCTAAAGGGCTTCCAGGGGATAAAGCACTTCCTTTCTCTCTCGGAAACACTGCCCAGCAAACACAGTACCGCCAAGCAAAGGCACCTCTGTCCCGGTCCCCGCTGAGTGTGCCCAGCTCGTTCGGGCTGGAAAAGCACTTCTGACTCACATGGAACGTAGCCGTCCAGGAGCAGACAGCGGGGCGGTGGCAGATTTCCGCCCAGGTCGCCCGGCTCCAAAGCCCCCGCAGCTGTGACTCACGACCTCCCTCCTGCCGTCCAGCCTTTGCCTGGCACGTCACCCACTCATCAGAAACGTCCGTCACCGTTACACACGGTGATGAGTCCCCTGCAGAGGCACCCTGCAGGATCAGGTCCCTTTGGCACGCTCACCCCTCGATGGTGTCCCCGGGGCATCAAGGGACCTGGTTTCTAGTACCGACCCTGCAGCCGGAGCTGGGTCACTGTTGGCAGGTCATTTCACCTCTCAGAGATGTCGCCTCGAGTGACATGTGATTTCAAGGCTTGCTGTGCCCTGCATTCAGAGCTCCAGAGAGGCGGGAGCCATTGCGCGTTATCTGCAGTACAGGAGAGCTGGGAAGACCATCACGTGCTGGAGAGTAAACAGCAGGCCTATTTGGCAGTTTGGGGCCCTGCATTGCAGAAGCAGGCAGCAGGTGGTCTGTGTAAATAGCCTTGGGGGAGGGGGAGGGGGCCTGCAAAAGGCCAGCAGGAGTCTGGGAGGGCAGGACCCAGACCTTGAAGGAGGGGCACAGTAGCAAGTGGGGGCAGCGAGTTGGGGGAGGAAGCCTGTGCTCCTGACTTGAGGAGCCCAGGGCCCCAAAGGACACGCACAGAGCAATGACACATCTCCACGGCTTTTAATCCTCCACAAAGTGGTGCCCGTCTCCCAGATTTCATCCGAGTCTGAGTTACATTCACTTTGCTATTGGGACGCCTGGGTGGCTCAGTGGGTTAGGTGTCCGACGTGATTCTGGCTCAGGTCTTGATCTCATGGCTCATGAGATCGAGCCCCATGTTGGGCTCTGCGCTGACAGCACAGAGCCTTCTTGGCATTCTTTCTCTCTCTCTCTCTCTCTCTCTCTCTCTCTCTCGATCTCTGCCCCTCCCCTGCTCACGTGCATGCGTGTACACACAAATCTTCCTCCTCTCTGTCAAAATAAATGTTCAGAATTATGTTTATTATATTATACAAGAAATCAGAAGCTTGAGCAAGTTCAAGGTCATAAAACTGACAAGCGATGTATAATTGAGCCTCCAGACATTTTGACTCCAAATTTGTGTCATTTCCACTGCCTTGCAGCTGCTTCTCAAAAACCAAGTCCCTGTTGGTCTAGGACGCAGGATGTGAGGTGGCAAAGGCCGTGTCTGCGCTTAGGGCTCTAGGCTTATTAGCCCAAAGGCACTCGGTTTGCCACTGGCCACTGGCCACTCAGACTATCTGTCATTTCTGGGCCCAGAACTGAGGGTGTTTGGCTGGTTTGGGGAGCACTTTCGTGGTTTTATATCTGCTTTCATCCCAATTCAATCACTTCAGACAAGGGCTGTGTTGATTCATTTCCAGCTTGGCAAAATTTGGCTGGTTCTACATTTAAAAAAAAATTTTTTTAAATGGTTATTTGAGAGAGAAAGAGAGAGAGGGGCGGAGGGTGCATGGGGGAGGGGTAGAGGGAGAGGGAGACACAGAATCTGAAGCAGGCTCCAGGCTCTGAGCTGTCAGCACAGAGCCCGACACAGGACTCGAACTCACAAACCACAAGATCATGACCCGAGCTGAAGTCAGCCGCTTAACATACTGAGCCACCTAGGCGCCCCTGGTTCTACATTTTTAATGGAAAAAGAATGATGGGGCTCAGTTATGACTGAGGCTCACTCTGTGTTGCTTCAAGTCCCTACAGAGCCTGGATCGGTGCTCCTTCCTACTTGGTGGCTCTGAATTTGTGAGCCCCTGATAAGCTCAAGAGCCTGTGACAAGAGCTAAGATGCATCCCCAGAGCACCAAGTTGGGATTTTCTTTCTCAATATCCATTCCCTCTCCATTCTGCATCTTCTCCAGATCTCCGGGCTTCCTGGGTCCCTCCCGGGCCCCAGCTCTGGGATGAGGCAGGAGGACCTGTTTAGTCTGATCCCATCAGATCTTGGTACTATTTCCAGCAGGGGGGGTGGGCCCCTGTTCCGGAAAGCGAACCCAGACAGACAGAATGGAAGGACTTGCATTTCACCGAAGTAGGAGAGACCCTCTCTCCTGCTGGACAGGAAGCCCTGTGCCCCCCTCACCCCATCTGGTGACCGAAAGGTAAGCCAGTCTTGGGACAAAGTTGACATGGTGGACAGCAGGGTGGAGAGAACGAAGGAAGCTGCCTGTCTGGTGACAGTGTCATTAAGCCACCGAGTCAACCAAGCCCGGTGCCCCATCTCGGCACTTTGATCGCACGAGCAATACTGTCCTGAGAGTGATTTGTCGCCCTTAACCGGGCTGGGCGCACAGTCTGATGACTGCTACACTAGTCCCTTCAAGTAGTAAAAGCAGCGGCTGCTTCCCTATCTCGTTCTCTTGTACAGCCTTATTTATTGCGTTTCAAAACCCTGGTTCCCCCCCATCTTTCAAACGCACCTATGCTTCCACTTAAATGGGCAGAACTGCAGCGCCCGAGAAGCAGAAAAGCGGTCTGGGAGGGAGGGAGGGGGGCTGGGCAAGAATGAGTGGGGCACAAGCCAGCGTGCCCGGGAGGAGGGGGGCCCCCCGGGGAGCTGACCACTGGAGAAGGGCCTAGCGCTCCAGACGACACCGGGGTGTGCGAGGGGCCGGATTGGAAGTGGGAGCCATCTCTCCAAATGTCCCTTGAACCCAGTGGAAAGGGCCTGGACATGTTGATGCAGAAGGAGCCAGGGAAGGTACCCAGTGGGGCAGACATTCAACAATTAAGGCCCGCCCACCTGTGCTGCATGGCAGGTACGGAGAGGGGACGCCCCTCTGCTTCGTCTCTGCCTTAACTGTCCTGGGAGCCTCAGGCCACTGGCTGCTGCCGCACGTGTGGACCCTGACCACCTTCACGTGGCACAGCCACCTGCCCCGGGGCTTCTCGTGGCTGCTAAGGTGCATGTGACATCCAGCGACACTGTGGCTCTGCCCAAGGGCAACCCAGATATACCAGGACTTCACAGTCCATGGGATTGGGGGCAGGGGAGGAGGCCGGGGGGCTTGACCACTGCGAGCTAGAAGCCAGACCTGAAGTTTCCTTTCCTCCTTCCCACCTTTTCCCAAAGTGTCTCCAGTCACCTCTTGGAAGATGACACCTCCAGCAATTGTCATTGGCGCCAGGTGGTGGCCAGCTCCGTAACTCCTCGGTGTGTACCCCCCTCCCCTCCCCGCTGCATCTGACATTGCACTTCCCGCCCCAGAGCAGCTCAGAGGCCTCAGGGTGGGCAAGGCTTCCCACAATCCGGGCAAAGAAAGACAGATGGCACCGGGAGGAGGGGTGGGAGATGAAGGGGCAAACCTTCATTTAACGAACAAATATTTATTGAGCCCTCCCGCAGGCCAGGTCCTAGGCTAAGTGTTCGAAACACAGCAGTGAACAAGACAGATGCTGTCCTTCCCTTATGGGGCTTGTGTTGGAAAAGGAGAAATTAATTATGCAGTTAATGATCCGTAAACAGACGCTTAACCTCACCAGAGACCTTAGGCGACCCCTAAGAACGTCACAAACATGATTAATTTTTTCACCTAAAGACTGTTTATTAAATTGGGCTCTCGGGCTAGGGCACCCAGGAAGTTATGGGTGAGCAAGGCAGACCTGGCCGGGAAGCGGGACAGGTGGCTTATTTTCCTTACATTTGACCTTTAAAAAGCAGAGGGCAGAGGAGAGAGATGCAAACACAGAGGATTTGGATGTTATCAGACACAGGCCACTGCAGCTAAGCTCAGCGAAGTCCCCCTCGGAGGGGAGCTGGGCTTTGGAGCAAGGGGCCTGACAGCTTCAATCTCTCCGGACTCGTACTGGTAACTACGCGCACTAACTCGTGTACAAGAGTTTGAGACCTAGCCCGGTGGTCGGGCGTTCAAGCTTCAGAGCAAGACAGAGTGGTTGCACTTTAGATTCCGCCAATTCCTTGCTGTGTGACCTTGGCCCTGGTTAATTAACCTCTCTGTGCCCCAGTTTCTCCATTTATAAAACGCGGATGCTAACAACACCTGTTTTTGGGCTTGGATTGAGGACTAGCTCTTATTGCAAGCTCTTGTCACAAAAGGCTGGCATAACAAACCCTGAGCAAATGCTGGAAATGCTTGTTGGAAGCTGGGGGTCTAGAGCACTTCTATGCAAAGCAGGGTTTGTGCCCTGGGGCCTGTCCGTGGACTCATTAAAAGAAGAAGATACGTAGATGTTAAAACCGAACCAAACAGGTCCCTGTCCCACAGACAGTGTGAGAAGTTCCAGTGTAGATCGCGCTTCTCACCAGAGCTGCTGGGGCAGGAGGCTCTACAATGGCCCCTGGGGGCCCCCTCACCCCCTGGCAGGCACCCTCTTGTGCAGTTCTCTTCCCCCGAGTGTGGGCTGGACCTCGTGACTTGCTCCCGATGAGAAGAATATGTGATGAGCTGTCACTTGTGAGATTAAGTTACAAAAGAATTAGATTTCATCTTGTCTGCTCCCTCTGACAAGCAGCCTGTGATGTTGCGGCTGCCCTGGGGGGGGGGGGGCGGGGGGGGGGGGGGTGTCGGTGGGGAGAGCAGCTCATGAGGAGCTGAATCCTGCCAATAACTTAGCAGTAGATCCTCCCCCAGTCAGGCCTCAAGATGACCACAGCCCCAGACAGCACGACCCTGAGCCGGAGGACCCAGCTATGCCAAGACCAGATTCCTGCCCTCAGGAACTGTGAGCTAGTGTTATTTTAAGCCACGAATTTTGGGGATAATTTGTTACACAGCACTATATAACTAATACATCTGTTCAGGAGAATTAAGGTATAAAAAATATAGGAACTACCACATATGCACCGGAATTAAAAAGAATGACAACATTGGGGCGCCTGGGTGGCTCAGATGGTTAAGCGCCTGACTCTTGATTTTGGCTGATGTCATGATCTTCTGTCTGTGAGATCAAGCCTAGAGTGGGGCTCTGCGCTGATAGGGTGGAGCCTGCTTGGGATTCTCTCTCTCCCTTTCTCTCTGCCCCTCCCCCAATCACTCACTCACACTTTCCCTTTCTCTCCCTCTCTCTCAAACTAAATAAGCATAATAAAAAAAAAAAAAAGAATGACAACCATAAGTATCAGCAAGGGTACGACACAATAGGAATGTTCGTATGTTGCTCGGAAGAAAAAACAGTAAATCACTTTGGACACCTGGAAGTTCCCTGCAAGTTAAACTTCTGTCTACCCCACAGCTCAGCAACTGCACTGGTAGGTATTCATCCAAGGAAAATGAAAATATACATTTACACAAAGACTCGAACATGAATACTGATAGTAACTTGACTCATAGTAGTTCCACACGGGGAGTAACCCAGGTGTCCAACAGCAGGAAGATGAATAAGTAAATTGTGGCTTCTTTTCACGATGGAATACTCCTCCAAAATGAAAAGAAATGAATTATGTGTACCCTTGACAATAGAGAAAAATCACAGAAATGTACTGAGCAGAAAGAGGAAGGCACGAGGCACGAGAATAGAGGGGCACCTGGGTGGCTCAGTCGGTTAAGCGTCCGACTTTGGCTGAGGTCATGTTCTCGTGGCTTGTGAGTTCAAGCCCCGCTTCGGGCTCTGTGCTGACAGCTAGCTCAGAGCCTGGAGCCTGTCTTCGGATTCTGTAACTCCCTCTCTCTCTGCCCCTCCCCCCCTTTCTCAAAAATAAATAAAGATTAAAAAATATACATACTGCAGAATTCAATTGACATCTTAACTCAGGGGGCATTTGCAAAATCTGAAGACATTTTTGCTCGTTACAGCTGGCGGGTGGAGGCTGCTACTGGATAGAGGTCCGGGGTGCCGCTCTTCATCCTCCAGCGCACGAGACAGCTTCCTACAGAATTATCCAGCCCAGGTCGGCAGCAGTGCAGAGGGTGAGAAACACCAATTTGCATGTGGTTTTAGAACACGGGACAGTAATCAGCAGTGATGGAAATCAGAACATTGGTTGCTTCTGAGAGAACTGAATAGTATGATGCATGTCAGACGTGTGGGTACAGCCTATGGGATAAAATACTTGTCAAAATTGATTATGGGTACAGCCTATGGGATAAAATACTTGTCAAAATTGATTAAGCTATACACTTAGAATATGTGCATTTCACTGCATGCAAACTGTACTTCACTAATAATTTAGATAGAAAGACAGAGGTGGAAATAGAAACTCTCTCTCTCTCTCTCTCTCTCTCTCGCTATCTCTCTCTCCTAGTAGACATTAGATAAGTCTTCCAGAGAGAAATCGGGGTGTAGCTATAGAGACTCTCCACCAACCCAAAGGCTTGATCCCCACTGCCCGTTCCCCACAGATGCCATCCTTGCACACACCCACCACTGGTTGAAGCTTCATGGCTGATGGGCTACTTGTTACCAGCCCTGTATTGGTCAGACAAGGCTGGCTGCCCTGTAACAAACAGGCCCCACGCCTAAATGGCTGAACATCATAAAAGCTGATTCCTCACGGTCTTCAAGGGTCTACTAGTTCTTCTCCAAACCTGGAGGCGCAGCCTCTGCCACCTGGTGGTCGTGCCCACCTGTGCCCTGCACCGTTCAGATATGAGCTCACTGAGTCCCCACCATAACCTTATCAGGAAGTGCTACTAGGATCGATCCCATTTTCCAGATGAGGGTGCACTGCCAACTAGTGAACCCTGGGGGCTCTATTCAAACCCCGGCTGACTCATGCCAGAGCCCTGTGCTGAGCTGCTCTGCCCTGCTCCCGGCTCCTTTCTCCATCTCCTCTCATCTCCAGCCATACTTTACTGCTCACTGGTGTTTTCCTGCCACGTACACTGATGCCCAGGCCCCTGGGTAGTCCCCAGAAATCCAGGTAGGATGGGCATAGAAATGGCCTCCTGTGCGGTGAGCTGATTCCTAGGCACAGTGTCCTTGCCTCTCGGCAAGGTCCCTTGGCTCCACACAGTTTCTGGCGATGGGTCTTCCGCTCCAGGAAAACTGCTGGTACCAAATCTCTACGTCGTGGAGGCTTACAGGCAGGTCCAGGGTCAGGCCCCGGGGGAGAATGTACTTTCAAGCTGTAAAGTTGAAATTCACTTTGAAGAAGCAGCTTGCCTTCGGGTCCAGGCACCACACAGTGTTTCCATGGCAACCCAGCCACTGCTCCATCCTTCATTACCCCTTCCAGTACCGCCTCCTCTGTTTATTACAAGTCTGGGCCCCCAGTCCCTTCTCCAACCCCCATCCCTGGGGACACACGCACTGCTCTCTTTCCCCTCCTTTGTTATTTGGAAATCAAGAAAGCTTAGTTTGTGGGTGACTGGGACACTCCCTATCCCCCTACCTGGTACCTAAGACAACTACCCGGAAAATACAATAGACTAGGGGGTCTGTCCATGAGCTAGCCTTGCTTCAGTGGGGTCAATGTGCCTCTCAACCGGGCAAGGGTGAGACACCACTGAAAATGGCTGGTAGTCACTCATTCGATCTTTGTTCAACACTTATTAAATCTCTAAATGCTGGACAGCTGCAGGAACACCACCATCCAGTCATTTCCCTTGTGGGTTGAGTGTCGCCAGTGGGGCAGAGAGTNAAAAATCTTATCTAGCATTAATCCCGTGTTGGATACAGGTGTAAGCGTTTTACCTTGGTGGGGGGGGGGGCTCCATTTAAACCTCACAGCCTCACCAGAGAGAGGTTATTATTATACCCACTTTACAGAGGAGGACACTGAGGCACAGAGGACTTAAGTCTGAAGTCACGTGGTTAACTGGATACAGAGCTGGTATTCGAACCCAAGCACACCACTCCCCGTGTCCTCTGATGCCAGCTATTCATTCATTCATTCATTCTATCAATCACTGTCTGAGACTGAGAACCTTTGNTTCGAACCCAAGCACACCACTCCCCGTGTCCTCTGATGCCAGCTATTCATTCATTCATTCATTCGTCCATTCATTCATTCTATCAATCACTGTCTGAGACTGAGAACCTTTTCTGTAGTGGAGCTCACACAAACACTAGTCCCTGCCCTCACACACTGTGTGTGTGTGTGCGGAGGGGGGAGGAGTGCGAAGGAGGGGGATTCATATAGTAATTAATGCTGTGATGGAGGCTGGCAGTGTGAGACAGTATGTGAAAGCCCATCAAAGTGCCTAGCGGGATCTCAGGGTGGATTGTGTGCATCAAAGGGAGATTCTCAGGAAGATTCAGAGGCTCTGACTTTGAGATGGGCACTCCCGGAAGTCGGGACAGCCGTCTGATGGTGGAGAGGTAGGAGAAGGGCCTTCCGGACCAAGGATGTGGCTTCAAAGTCTGAGTGTATTCAGAGACCAGCAGGTAGAGTGAAAGCTTAAAACCCTGTGAGGAGAGGAGGGACACTTGCTATTGCCGTTCTCTCAACATTTCCAGGGTAAACAGAATTCAAACAACAAAAGCAATGGGTGGGACTGGAAGCCGCAACGTGGCAGGATCCTGCCTAGGGCTGTACTTCTCGGAGGTGGTCCCTGCCTTGACTTCATTAGTCACATCACGGTGCCGGAAAGGGCAATATGGCTGCCACCTCCTGACCACTGTCTGCGTACCAGATCCTTCTCGAAGCACCACAGACTTCACCGTATTTGATCCTCACCCAACCCTATAGGTAAGTGCCCAATATCTTCTCTATTCCGAAACACCCTAATTTTAAAAAATAAAAACAGCCCAATCCTTTACGAAGGAGGAAACTGGGGCTCAGAGCATTTGAAACTACTCCCAAGAGCCTATAGCTAATATATTACCGCTCTGGAATTGGAAGCCAAGTTCACCCAAAGCCAGAGCTGAGACCACAACACTACACGACATGGGCCCTGGGGGCTGTCTCTGGATACCACGCATGAACAGGTGGAAATGGAAATACCCAACTAGGTGGTTTTGATTTGCTGGCAGACGCCGTATCATCAGACCGATAATAACCCCACCCCCCTCCCCATGCAGTTGTCTGGGGTTTTGTTTAATGAACTGTCTGGATGATCGGGCATCAGCTTTGTTACTGCTCTCAGTTTTGAATCTGGGCTTGACATTCTTTGTGCAGAAAATGCATTTCACTTGTGACAGGAGTCAAGACAACGGCAAGACGGTATTGTAACCTCATCAACATCCAGCATAAGTGTTATTTCAAAGCCAGGATGTCTTGAAGGTCAGAGAAAAGCCCTCTGGTCTGGGGCTCAAACTCAGTCTTGCCACCCCAACCACCCCAGCCTATCCTTCCTCTGCTGCCGCCATAGCAGGGCTGTTGGCAATGGGTTTGCCTCAGAGCACAATCTCAGCCAGTCTGTATCTTTCAGAATTTCCACCTGCTCCCCACTCACCGTATGGGTTTCCTGGGTCCTTACGCGGCCGACTGCGGCTCAGGTCATGATCTCAACAGTTTGTGAGTTCGAGCCCCGTGTCAAGCTCTGTGCTGACAGCTCAGAGCCTGGAGCCTGTTTCACATTCTGTATGTCCTTCTCTCTCTGCCCCTCCCCTGCTCGTTCTGTCTCTCCTTCTCTCTGTCTCTCTCCCTCAAAAATAAATAAGCATTTTAAATAATTGTTAAAGGCTGAGAAATCTGGTTATATGCCAGTTTCCTTGACACCGAATTCAAGATCTTCTTTCAGAACAGCTACAGGATTTTTTTGATTCTGTAGTGCTTGGTAATCGATGAAACTATGGACAAAAGCAACCGTTTTTAACCTTGTCCTTAAACCAATCTATTACAAGCAAAAGCCAAGGTACTGAAATTTGATACCTGTCTTCTTAATCCATTTAAAAAATCAGTTCGAGCACACTCAAGGTTATTCTGATAATAATACCTCCTTCACACATCTGCATTCTGATAAGCTTTTCTTAGTGGGAGAGAAAGGAGGTAAATTCTGTAAAGCCCCTGAGCATGTGAATATCACCCATCGAAAGTGCTACAGTGTGGCGTAAAAATGCAGAGAGCCCCTAATTGAAGACCGCCATCTACATCTGCGCGGGCACTTGGAAAGCACATCATTTTCTAAGCTGGTGGTTTAAACGACAGCCACGTTGTAAAGTGTGGCTTCAACACAAGACAGTGACTGTCTTATTAGATTCTCCTTATATTTTGCTTTTTAGCCCAAGTCCTCCCATTTCTATCCAATAAAACAGAAATCAGCACATACTTGTTGCCCACAAACTACATATTTACTTACCCTTAAAACCATGGAAGATGCACGAATAAGTCCCTGCCCTCAGGAAGCTTATCATGCCATGGTGGAAATGAGGCGTTCCATAAATGGGGAATATGCATACGTTTTTGCTAGAACTCTCGTGTCCCCACGCCAGACATGACTAATCAGTTAAAGCATTATTTCCTGCTCTGCTCTGCTGCAGCCTGTTCTGCTCAGGGCTCTGAGAAGCCACTACAAATTAGTAGAAATTGGTATACAAGGTGGAAGTTACATGCTTTCCCTGATGCACAGTTATAAAAAGAGAAGTAAGTATAGAAGGCAATCTTAAAGGGCCATATGTCTAGACTAGGTGCTATAACTGGCTATGGAAGAGGTCCTTACCATCAGTCAGGTCAGAGAAGGCTTCCTGAAGTAGGTGCTTCAGCCCAACATTCAAGGGTATCTACAGATAGGAGGGGCAGGGGGAACTCAGATGGAGAGAATGGAGCAGTGTGGGCACACAGGGTGCACACTCGAGGCGTGGGGACCCCTGTGTCATTGTCACTGAATTGTGGGGATTAAATCTCATAATCCAGGCATTTGGCAAATCAGCCACAGAGAAACACTGGGATTGGAGAAATGGCTTTGCAAAGGGATGGTGAGGCCAGGTCATGAAGGATCTCGAATAGCCAGCCAGAGAGTCTGAATTCTAGTTTAAAAACAGTGGAGAGACTCGGGTAGCTCGTGAATAGAATGACAGACATGAGCATTATGTTCAGGAAATCAGAGGAGCAGGTGCATGCAGGAGGGACTGGAGGCGAGAAGGCCAGCCCAGAGCCAGCTGAGGGGAAGCGAGGGGCCGGGCCACGGTATGAAAATGAAAAATGAAAGCAGCATGCATCTGAGGGCTGCGGTAAGGGAGCGGCACCTCCATCACTTGCCTCTCGCGTCTCCTTCCTTAAAAAAGCTTCATCTCTGAGGGTCACTGAATGTCCACGGCCATGGAAATGCTTAGGCAACTGATTCTCCTGTGTGACTTTTGTGAGAGACAGCAAGGGACAGGACCAACGGATGGCTTCTCACATTGCACTCCCAGCAGGCATTTCAGCAGCCTCGGAGCTGGTGAGTATCAGCCGTAGGCGCAGCCGTTAACTGTTAAATGGGGTGCTGACCTATCAGATCTCCCTCCTGCACCACGTGGGCCACCTTCCGGTACTCTACCACCTGCCACAAAAAGGCGATTGGATCGTGGAAGGTCAGTAATATCAGAATATTTGGCTCCAAGTTACTGTAAACGTCAAACAGATTTCCTCGGCTCATTTCAAGCTTTTTGAAATGAGAAAGACCGCCGAACTTTCCTACCCACAAGTGTGTCTGGTACAAGCACGTATCAGAAGCTGTAAGATGTGCAGACCACCTTGCTGGAGGCTGGACCAAACGGAAACCCTGCGAGGGGCTAAAACCAGTTTCTGAACATCAAGCCTTGTGCAAACTGGGGTTTATCATTGCTGGCCCTGACCTTTGCCAATGCGTACACCCTCCCTCTGCTGCGCAGACCCCACCTTTGTTATAATTATCAGGTTGGAAATAGCAGCTAACGTTTATTGAGTGCCCTATCAGTAAGGGTTTGGGCAAGAACAGAAGGCACAAAGTAGGTCACTGAGGAGAGTGTGGGAGATTAAGGAAAACAACGCGAGATGTGGAATCTCCCGGAGCCAGCGGAAGCAGGGCATGGGCAGGGGGAGGCTGGGAAATGGGGACGGGTTTGGGCGGGCGTGGCAGGGAGGGGAGAGGGATGCGGAGAGTGGACTGGACGCAAAGGGATGATGTCCAGCCTGGCGCTTCAGTTCTGGGCACTGTCGAGCTGGATTATGTGATTTAATCCCCACGATGCAGTGACAATCACACAGTTAATAGACGGCCACACTGAGACGCAGACAGGTGAGGTCACTAGCCTGCCACCACCCAGCAGGCAGGGCGCAGACTGAATCTGGGAGCCCGGCCCTTCCTGTCCCCCTCGCCTCGACTAGTACGGAACGTTAAATCACTTTACTAGAGTCGTTTCGATGACAACTTAATTATTAATACTACTTATTAATCCAGTAGTCAGTTCACATACTGTAGCCATTAGCTCAGCCCCCCGAAGGCCGCGTGGAGGAGTCAGAGGAGCTTGGTATCCAGTGTGGCTGCGGTCAGAGTCAGCCTTCTCCTCTGCTCCCGAGGAGGTGGGGGCCCGGATGTGACTCCGCTGGGGACAGCCTGCGCAGCTGTGTCCATTGCCTGGATCTCAGGCAGTGGCCCAGGGAACTGCAAACACAGCAGAGGCCTCAACCCCGCCAGGCCCTGCCTGGTCCTCCTATGGCCTTTGGAGGTAATGGATTCAATGTGCGCCCTCCTTAGAGCCCCACGTTTCCCTAAAACGAAGAATTCCAGAAACACTACGGGGCAGACAACTGCTGACTTCACTAGCAGTTGGCTCATCTGGTCTTCTTAACGATGATTAAGTCCATCATTTATTCACTCTACCACTGTGTCCTCACCCCGCACCCTACTGGCCTTGTGAGGGAACTAAGAATCAGTCTGGCACCTTCGACTCTGTTGGGCACATGGCCCTCACTCTGCAAGCTTCCCAACTTGATTCCATGGTCCATCATTTCCACAGCACCCCTTAGTCTCAAGACCCCCCTTGCCTTCCCATCCTTCCCTGATGCCATGTGGTAAAACCCCAACATTGATGAACGTGCGACAGCGCAATGCCTTCCCTGGACTGGATCCATGAAACATTCATGGTCGGCAACCTCAAACTGGCTCCCAGCCCTGCCTGGCAATTCCACGGTTTCCCCAACTCCTCCCCCGAGCCCACATTTTGGAACCTGTCTCTTGCCTCAGGCTTTTTCCACAGACAAAAAAGGAAGCCAAGAGAATGGAGACCCCTTCAGGCAAACCCTGGCTGGACAAATGCTGTGGCCACCTGGTCCCGTTAACACCGCGGGAGGTGCAACCCCTTTCTCCCCCTCCAAGTCCAGTCCTTCCATCCAAGCTTGGCACCCGTCCCCATGGCATTTGTGGGAGCCTGACCCCACAATTTTCCATCTCTCTCTTCCTTTGTCTTGAACGTTCACCTTTCTCTTTCAGCTGGCCCCTCACCACCTGCTTTTATATGCGCTCAGCATTGCAATGACTTCTTGTCCCCTGATTGGCTACTGTCCCCGCCCTCTCAGCCACACGCCTCAAAAGAATTGCCTGTGCTCATTTCCTCACTTTCCATCCATGTAGCAAGCCACTCCCAAAGGGCCCCGTCAGCCCACTGAAGGCCGCTGTTAGTCTCCAAGGTCATTGATGACCTTCACCCTCTAATTCCTATGGATTTTTTCAGTCTTACCTTACTTGGCTTTTCCACGGCAGGTTCTCAGTTCATGATTCCCTTCCTCTTAAAAGGCTTTTTCTCCTGTTATTCCTCATCTTTGACATTCCCTTCTCCACGTTCTCCTCCTTCCCCTCTGGCCACTCCTCTGGCTCATAGAGTGTCCAGGCGCTTTTCCCTCTCATTCTGCTCTCTTCCTGGGTGGTCTCAGCCACGCTCCTGGCTGTGACCGCCGCTTCCTACAGACGACCCCCCCATGTACATCTTCTGCTCCCCAATATACGTCACAGCCATACTGTGGGCTCCAGACCTGCCAAATCACTGGCACGACCGACATCTCCATGCAGAGAGTGCAAAGATTCCTTGTGCTCTCCCCGCGCAAAAGTGACCTCATGAATTCAAATCCATGACCTCATTTTTGTTGACAGTTCCCTGTCTCGCTAATTGCTAGCACCATCCAGCTAGGTAAGTGAAAACCTTGGGTGTCACCCCTAACTCTTCCTTCTTCCTGAAACCCACACCCAACCCATTGGCAAAGCCCGTCAATCTATTTCCTTTTTTTTTTTTTAATTTTTTTAAACTGTTTTATTTATTTTTGAGAGAGAGATAGAGACAGCACGAGCAGGGGAGGGTCAGAGAGAGAGGGACACACAAAATCTGAAGCAGCCTCCAGGCTCTGAGCTAGCTGTCAGCACAGAGCCCGACAAGGGGCTAGAACCCACGAACCGTGAGATCATGACTTGAGCCGAAATCAGACACTTAACCGACTGAGCCACCCAGGTGCCCATCAATCTATTTCCTAAACATCTTGTCAAAACACTGCCACCATCAGACTGGCCCAAACTGTGGTCGTGGTCGCTCTTCTCCAGGGCTTCCCATGGTCTCTCTTCCCACTCTTCCCCATCTGGAAGGAGGGTTTCACAGCCTTACGATGGCCATGTGACACCTCACTGAAGACCTTTCAGTAGCTTCCATTGCTCTTGGGCTAAATATCCAAACATTTCCAGTGGCCCCGGAAGACCCTGGGTAGCCCTGCCCTAGTCTGACTGCCTCCTTCACTTTACTCCCTCCTGTGACCTTTGTACTCTATCCACTTCAACCTTCATCCAATCCCTCCTGAGTGGTATTTCTTCTTTCCACAGGGCCTTTGCACATGCCCCATGCCTAGAAGACTTCAAATGTCATCCCCAACACCTTCACCTAGTAAATACCACTAACTATCAGAGGGGTATGCAAGACAGTTCGTTTGGGACATGGGATGAAAATAACAGAATTTCATTCCCTACTTTATTTTTATTTCATCATTTTAAAAGGTCCATTTTGTGCATGTTTTATTATGCACACAATACATTATATTAGTAAAGTATATTATATATAATATATATATTAGTAAAGTAATACATGTTTAAGTATATATATGCTTATAAAGAATTAAATAGACACGTATATTATACACTCTCAGAATTTTTCTTACTGAAAAGAGGTCTCCAAAAATGTTGACATCAGAGCAGTAATCAGCCATCACTTCCGGGGAGGGCCTCTACCTCCCTGAGCGCACCTACCACAGCTGTAGATAACTGGGATGAACATGTCTACTGCTGGAATTTGAGGTGAAGGTCAAGGGCGTGGTCTGTCTGGTTCCTGCAGTGTCCCCGGTGCTCAGTGCTGTATATATAGTGGGTGATCAAGAAGTATTTTTAGAATGAATGACTGTCCTAGAAGTGGAATGTTCCTGCTTTCCTTCCTTTCCTCACAGGAGCCTTTTCCTTTCTCACATCTGGAATATTTTTAACGAACTCTCTTTCCTACAAAGAAAGTCACTGCTTTCGTAAAAGATAAATAAAAAACAAACAAACAAAAAAACTGATGGAGAGATACTTAAAATATACTCTGAGTAGCTCCAGGTGCTGAGTCTGCCTGGTGCTTTCAAAATTCATCAGGGGCGCCTGGGTGGCTCAGTCGGTTAAGCGTCCGACTTCGGCTTAGGTCATGATCTCACTGTTCGTGGGTTCGAGCCCCACGTCGGGCTCTGTGCTGACAGCTAGCTCAGAGCCTGGAGCCTGTTTCAGATTCTGTGTCTCCCTCTCTCTCTGACCCTCCCCTGCTCGTGCTGTCTCTCTCTCTCAGAAATAAATAAAAAACATTTAAAAAATTCAAAAGTCATCTCGTTCAGTCTTGAATATTACCTTCGAGAACCTTGTCACCATCCCTGCCTGTTGATGAGGAAAGCAGGACTCAGAACGGTCAAGGTCATTTAGCCGGAAAATGGTGGAGGAGGAGGAATTCAAATTCAGCTTTGGGGTCTGTGCCTAATCTGCTTCCGATTCTATCTCAGCAGCTTGGTCATAAAATGAACGTTTTCATCCGAAGAAGCAATTTCCTCTTTCAAGCAATCTCAAAACACTAGATGGTTATGAACCCCGCTAATTCTGCTGTGCATCCAGGAGCAAATGCACGTCCACCGTGTGGGGGTTCCGCTGATGTTCATTCCTTTCTGTGCTGTTTCTGCGTGTTTTGCAACGAGGCTGTAGCGCAAAGGGCGGTGGTCATGGTGCTACTTGAAGGGTCCGTTCACTTGCAGGGTAAAAGTTGGGCTCATCAGATGGCGCGCTTGGAGGGACAGTGCCCCAAAGCTCTCCAGACCACATTGTGGTTTTGCTGTGGAGTTTCGTGCCTTGATGTGTCACACTGCCTTCTCTGTGTCTCTCAGATGGACTCCTTGCCTTTTCTTCTAAGTGAAGCGACAGAGCCGGAAACGGAAATGCATCTCAAGATGCCGGGGGTGGGGGGGCAGGGGGTGCTTTGGGAAGGGAGGAGGGCCCGAACGCACGGAATGAGCAAAGAGCCAACAGAAATCACTCCACACTTAGAGCTGTTGCCTTGATGTCTTCTACCTGCCCAGCCACACTGCTTCCCCGCAACCTTACCTTCATCTTCAAATTCTGTCCTCTCCAAAACGGCATTCACCACTCTGTTTGAAAAGCAAAGTCTTCACTATCCTGCCTCAGTAAGCTACACCCCTCTCCTCATGCCTTTTTTGGCAGCCAAGTCCAAAACCGTGGCCTATGATGTGCTTTTCAAGTAGAACGTAGTCTCCGTGAGCATTAGCCCAGTGGCCTCGCAGCTGAAGGTTTTTAAACTGTCTCCGATATTAGCCAAGAGAATGGAGACTGACCATCCATCCATCCATCCTCTGACTCAGGCAGCCATTCAGCATTTCCCCCTCACCTCTCTGGCCATCTGCCAGCCCTGCTCAATTTCTCTACAAAGAATCCGTCCGTCTTGGACTTAATGAATGGAGGGCAGGGAGTGGGGCACCCACGAAATACATCAAATTACCCTGACGTCTCCGCCAGATGGAGGAAGACTCAATTTCACAAAATTCCCATAGGACACTCTTCCCCTTTTATTTATTCGTAGTCATATTCATGTATGCACCTCCTAACTCTTTGACTCTAATCTGTTCATGAAAACATGCTGGCTAGCAATTTTCAGTGAGCAGTCACTCGTCTTCTGTTAAATGAGAAAAGTTATAATGCGTTCCAAATCCACCCAGAAACCTCAATCAACCTCCCCAAATATCACCGTTAACACTCTTAAACACCATGTACAAAAATCTCTCAGGAATTTTCTATAATATAAATCAATTAAAACACCCTTCACTTAATTAGCACATAGGGAACTCTTCGGTGGGAAGGTTTGCGTGTGTGTGTGTGTGTGTGTGTGTGTGTGTAGCAAACTAACTCCACGGTGGACCAAGGCCCCTGCTCCTGGAATTGCACTGGCCCGATAACATCAATACATAAGGAAACGGCACTGAAAGATAGTAAATACCACCTCAATAGGACCCCCCGCCCAGGTACATGAGTGAAGCAGACTGGGACCCACGAAGGGCTAAAAGTTCTGGGGGGACAGGGTGGGGAACTTGACAGCGATAACAGGCAATGTATTTAGAGGGTGAGGCAGCAGGTGCAAACAGGCTAGTACAACAAGGGAGCCAGGGCTGCACACTCGGCTCTCGTATTTTAAGACTCACAAGCAACGCAATGTTTTTTTTACAGGTGTGCCCTGTGGCTCTATTGTAATGGCCGTTCCATAGAGAGAGGAAATGTTCGCTAAAAACTTGCCAGATACTGATGAGTATTTTAAAATTGAGAGCTTGTATTTTTAAAAAATGAAAAGCCTAGAAAACACCGCAATAAAATACCACTTCCCACCCACTAGGATGGTTGTAACAAAAAACGATAAAAAGGAAAACAGCAAGTGCTGGCAAGGATGTGAAGAAATCAGGTCTCACACATCGCTGGTGGGAATGTAAATAGTGCGGCTGCCGTAGAGACAGGCTGGCGTTTCCTCAAAAAGGTAAACATGGAACTAGCAACTGATCTAGGAGTTCCACTCCCAGGTATATACTTGGGAGAACCGGAAACAGGTTCTGTGCAGGAATGTGTGCCGGGGCGCTGTTCATAAGAGCCGTAAGGTAGACTCAACCCAGGTGTCCCTCAGCTGATGAATGGACAAACCAAATGAGGCATTTGCAGATGGTGGAAAATCAATCAGCCACAAAGATGAAGTTGGGATACAGACCATGACATGCATGAACCTTGAGCACATTATACGAAGTGAAAAAAGCCAGACACGAAAGGGCACATGGTTTAATAATTCCAAGTATGTCAAATGCCCAAAATAGGCGAATCCATGAAGACAGAAAGCAGTCTGGTGATTGTCAGGGACTGGAGGAGAGCGAGAAATGTCTGCTTAATGGGTCCGGAGTTTTCTTCAGGGGTGATGAAGATGCTTTAGAGCTAGATGCAGGTGAGAGTGATGTGACGGTGTGATTTGTACTCTTTAAACTAGCTCATGAATTTCACCTCCGTTTTTACAAAAGCTTTGAAAACAACTGTAACTTTTGGATCACCAGCTCCCCGTACATAGGCATTGATCGACGTTTGATACACGAATGAATAAATGAAAGAGTGAAACTGTCCAGGGTCTACGGTTCCCTGCTTGCCCCAGGGACACTGACCTTTCCGTAGATCTTCCTAAGTATTAACCTCCTAAGTAAGGTTAATATCACAGGACCTTTGCACGGCTTCATTCTTCTGTCTAGAGCTCCTCACACCCCTCCCCATTGCCCTGATTAACTTCCCTTCAAATCCAGCTCTCAGCTTGGCCATTAGTCTCTCCAGAAAAGCTTTCCTGGACCTTCCTGACTGGATCAGTTCCACCTCACCCTCTCATAGCACTAGAACTTTCTCCTTGGGTCAGTTACCACAACCACATCTTCATTTATCTGTGCTTTTCTTCTCCATCACAACACAAATTTCATGAGGGCTGAGAATGGATAACTGTGTTGTTGAGGAGGGAGTGGCCACTGCTGCATCCCCACCTCCAAGCATGGTACCTGGCACATAATATGTGCTCAATAAACACAATTGAGGGAGGATGGAGGTGAGAGGGAGGAAAGTATCCACCCTTTTCATCTGTTTTGCTTTAGAAATCTACAAACACTGGAGCACCTGGGAGGCTCAATCAGTTGAGCGTCCAACTCTTGATTTCAGCTCAGGTCATGATCTCACGGTTTGTGACATCAAGCCCCGCATGAGTGTCTGTGCTGACAGTGCAGAGCCTGCTTGGGATTCTCTCCCTCTCCTTTTCCCTCTCTTTTTCTCTCTCTCAAAATAAATAAATAAACTTTAAAAAAAAAGAAATTTACTAACACTTCATTTCTTGACAGACCAGCTATAAAGAGCCCTTTGTATGCAAGTGTATGTTGACTCTGACATGTCCCTATAGAAAACCTTAGCTCTTTAAGCCTATCCCTGGGAAGCTATTCTCCTTTGTCTCAAAGCAAAGTTTCCCAGTGTTTGTATGCAAGAAATCAGCTATGGACACAGCGAAGGCAGTAACACTGGGGCAGAAGTGAGAGACGGACTGTTAGTGGTCACTGGGAGACTGAAGGTCAAATAGTGTGGATCATCTATGGGATTCTGATTTCTCCTGCCGGCCTCCCACTCTGGGATGGCCGGTTACTCTTTCTCTCACCCCCTCTTTGTCTTCTGGGTCTGCTGCTTCCTCATCTGACCAGCCCCTCCCCTTCCTTCTGGCTGTGCCTTACACCCCCCTGATTTCTCATTTGTGTGTTTCTTCCATGGGGTTCTGATGGCCCGTCTACTCCTCTTTGTGCATCGCAGGTATTCGATGGTAACCAGGACCAGCATCTGAAGATCTGAAAATTTCTAAAGATACAGCAATCTTTACTCCCGGAATTAACGCGAAGAGAAGAGCCGGGCACCTGAATTCTCTACTAGCTCTATCAGAGGAGAAACGAGGAAGGGAGAGGGATGGGAGGGTCTGGGACCTGCCCCCTGGGAAGGGATTGGGGACAGACACCTAGGGTCCTCATCGTATCTGGAAGGGCCTGGTGTCTCCTGTGGGTGGGTGCTCATCTCTCTGAAATAATCTATGCTAATTTCTTGATGAAAAATTCATACTGTCTTCCATGTTGCTAAGCAACCAGCCCAAACATGTTTACTGTGTAAATCTCTCTGGAGGGCCCTGGGCTGCACCCAGCGCCTGAGTGTGATGGGCATAAGAGGAGACAAAGCCGTCCAAAGCTTTGGGAAAGGTTTCTGAAGCTGACCTGCAAAAATGCTTCTTTTTTGACACTTTTATGCCCTATCTGGGGAAACACAGTGGCCCAGGTGTAATTTTGACTAGCTTTTTTTTCTGCGAATCTCCAGCCTGCGGTCAAAAGTGTGGGCTCAGAAGCCAGGCTTCCTAAATTTGATTCCCAACCCTGCCACCCAATGTTACTTCAGTGTGCTGTGTTCTATTTCTCCCCTCTGTAAAATAGAAATAATAATTACGCATATTTCATAGGGCGATTCTGAGGACAAAATTCATATGATTAAAGAGGGCCTGGCACACATATAATAAACACCGCAAAATGTTAGTTAGACTATCACTATTGCTTATTACTCTATGGAAATGCTTCCCTTTTATTTTTGTCTGTTTAATAATACGAACAGAGAGTTTGCCAGACAGGAGATCAGCTGAGAAATGAATCCTTTAAAAGGGTAAGAATGCATGGAGGTCAGGCCCTCCAGCACCCCCCAGAGCCACTCTCGTTTCAGGAGTGAGGTTAGCAGCTCGTGGGGCCTCTTCTGACCACTGAGGCCCAGGGGAGACCTCGGCAGAGCAGGGGGCCAGAACAGGAGAAAGCTCTTTGAACCGAAGGTGGGGGAGGTCCCCCCCCAAGGGCTACCCAAGACCCTGCACCTGCCCCATCACGAAAGCAGTGTGACTCGCTTCATGGCGATGGCTGGCCGGCCTCCTTGGCTGTGTTCTCACTTATCAGGAAGAGCACGCGCCCGTCTCTTCATCGCTGTATCCCAGCGCCTAGCAGGTGCTCATGAACTTTTAATGAATGAACTTATTAGCTAACGAATGCAGCATATGGGCTCTGAGCCCTCCACACCCTGATAAGTATGAATTCAGACACGTGAGCTGAGAGGAAGTTGCCCCGGGGGTCTAAAGAAGAGGTGATGGCGGCAGGAGGGCTGATATGGCCACACGGGGGGTCTCGAGGCCCCAGTCCCACGAAGGAGGCGGCCGCAGGAGTAGCAGCAGAAAGCAGATGGGGCCAGGGAGGTAGCATGTGATGGGCCACCAGAAAAGGAGGGCCACGTCTCTTGTGTACAGACTGGAAGTCCTCCTGGTAATAAAACTTGTGACTTGATCCCAAATTCATGTTCACAAACATGGTCTCACAACACGAAACATTTTAATGGCAGCTTTACTGAAGTGTAGCCATACAAAGAAAAGTGCGTAAATCAGAAAAGGAGGGGGGCGCCTGGGAGGCTCAGTCGGTTAAGCGTCTGACTTCAGCCCAGGTCGTGATCTTGTGGTCACGAGTTCGAGTCCCCCGTTGGGCTCTGTGCCGACAGCTCAGAGCCTGGAGCCTGCTTCCGATTCTGTGTCTCCCTCTCTCTCTGCCCCTCCCCCACACATGTTTGGTCTCTTTCTCTTTCAAAAAAAAAAATCTTTTAAAGAAGGCAACAGGGCAAACACGGTTGGGGAGCAAAATCAGACACTAAAACCAAAGCTTTCTGAAAACAGGGTCCCATCTCCTGCTAAGTGGCAGGCAACAGGGGCACTGAGCTGTGGGAAAAGGCACTTCTCCCTGCTCACTCTTTATTATTTAGGTTGGCCCAAAGCAGGGCTTCTGAAGGCACCCAGACGCAAGGTGAGTGAAAGCCAGTGCGAGAAGGAAATTCAGGGGGAAGGATCCCAGGGGCCTGGCCACCTTTCACTAAGTAGATTCTGAAACAGTAGTGAAGGGAAGACACGCACGCACACACACACACATGCACACACACACACGCACGCACACACACACACACAGACCCTTGTTCTGTTCTCTGCTCTGTCTCCTCATTCAAGCTGCCAGGTCACTGCAGTCACCAAGCTTCGAAAACGGCTGACAACAGTGAGGGAGGTCCCAAGCAGCTCTGCCAGACCGTGGGCAGACAACGTCTGGATCCCCCACGGACCCGGACCCGAAAGGACTGCACCCGGGGGAGGGGGAGGGGGCAGGGCTGTCTCAGGAGGCAGGATGAAGGATCCAGAGCATGTAGTTTGGAAACGCACAGATCAACTATGACTGGAAGCCAGGGGAGGCATGAAAGGTGGCGACTGAGGGCTTCTACACTCGCTCTCCTGCAACTCAGTAGAGATTCGGGGCCTTTCTTGTTCCCCGGAACCCCGTGCACGCTTCCTCAGGACGTGTGCAGATGAAAGACATCAGACTGCCGAGGACCATCTAATAACACCACCTTGTGAAACGGCTGTGTGTGCGCCTCCTCATCCACGCACTCCCTAACAGGACCCGGCAGGGGGTTTAATAAGTACCATGATTTAGAACCGGTGATCAACGTAAATGATACTACAGTGGCAGCTGCCTTGAAACGACCTGTGATTCCCTTGGGGACCAAGTCACAGACGCTGTTAACACTCCTGAGGCGTGTTGTGGGTATTCCTGCTCACAGGAAATGCTAAGTTCCAGTCACTGAAGTTACTGAAAATAAAGGTGTACTTTTTTTTCCTGTCCAATACCAGGAACCTCTTAAATTCTCTCCACAGAACCCATGGGGAGGTCTTGGGTTAAGAACCCCCCAGGGAGGGGCAGTTAAGCGTCTGACTTGGGCTCAGGTCATGATCTCATGGTTCGTGGGTTCGAGCCCTGCATCGGGCTCTGTGCTGACAGCTCAGAGCCTGGAGCCTGCTTCAGATTCTGCGTCTCCCTCTCTCTCTGCCCGTCACCCACTCACATTCTGTCTCTCTCTCTCTCTCTCTCAAAAGTAAGTAAACATTAAAGATAAATGAATAAATAAATAAATAACTTTTTAAAAAGAGCCCCCAGGGGAAAGTTCTCCTCAAAAACACTACAAACTTCAACTTCATCCAACCATTTGGGGCCCGACTGTCCAAGGCACTTTTCCAGAAGCCACAACCGGTGACTTACAGAGACATGGGGGGTGGGGGGTGTCCCTCTCCATCCGACAGACATCCGGTTCTCAGTGTACAGGCATCTGGGACCCAGTTCCCCTGCCCTGTGCCCTCCTTTCAAAGGACACCTTCAGAGAGCCTTCCCCAACTCCTCCCCCCCTTACAAATGTGTGCCACTTCCATCGCCCCGCTGTCACCTGCCACCCCTCACACCACCTCCTGTACTTATTTTGAAACGTCAGTTGTGTTTTCTCTCGTCCATCTGGGCCAGGGGCTGAGTCTGAGCACAATGGCAGCCAGACCAGCACAGTGAGATCTCTCCTGTACCACATCGGGGCCTTGGGCTTGGCCTTGGTTGCTCAAATCCCCGTCACGGAGGGAACCAGCAGAGGGAATGCGGAGGAAGGGGTCTCATGTACCAATAAATGCTTCCTGTGCCCCTGCAGAGCCAGCACAGGGTTACAAAGGCAAGATGTGTGCACGCACATGTGCAGCCACAACTCGAGCCAGAGTCCCTAGTCTCCAGACACGGCGATACCTTTATTTGTCCAGTTTTTTACTAGACACCTAGTCGGTTCCAGCCACTGAGGAGGTGCTGGGAATAAATAACATACAAGTAAGCGGATATGGAAGATCACATCCAGTTACAACAGGTATTATGAAAGAATTGGAATGAACAATAGGGAAGAAGGTAACGAGGTGGGGGAGGGGGAGATACTCTATTACATGTGGCAGGAAGGGGCGCTTGGGTGGCCCAGTCGGTTAAGCATGTGGCAGGAGACAAAATCCTCCTGAGAACGTGAAATTTAAACAGAAAGAGTGTGGACAGTCAGAGGAAAATGGCCATGAGGACCTGGGGGGTCTTTAAGAAGGATCAGAAATCCAGGGAGAGTGAGATTTCAGATGATTGGGAGAAGGGGCATGAACTTGGCTTGGAGAGGTAGGCACCTGCCAGGTCAAGTGCACGAGGGAGTGGAGTGGCTCAACAGCCAGGATTCCAGAAGCAGACCAGCTTGGCTAGAATCCATCCCAGCCCTAAAACTTCTCTAGCTCTGTGGCCTTGGGCAAGTCACTTACCCTCTCTGAGCCCTAGCTTCCTCATCTTTAAGTAGGGATCATCACATGTGTGCTCCATTGAGCTGTTAAATGCATTAAGAATAAAGCACTTAGAATGGTGCCTGACAGAGCGCATATGCCTGCAATGGTTTGCTATGACTTGTGCCACGTTCATTGAGAAGTTGGGCGGGGAGGTGGGGGGTGAGCCAAGGAGATGCATGCCTGGGTTGTCTTTAACAGATTCTTGGCCATTGTCTGGGCTACTGGGCATCAATAAAACCGAATTGGGAGGGATCCCAGAGGTCATTTACACCAAGTCCTTCTCCAGTGCTTCTCTTTGGGGACGGGAGGGGACAGTGCCTGAGAGCCACCTCTGTGACAGGCGGAATGGCCTTCCCCTAATGCTGGGTGGGAGAAAAGGTTGAGAGGCAGCCGGCTACAACTTCTGCAGGGTTCCCCCCACCCCCTCCGCCCCCAGAGGGTGCAGAGCCCATACTCCCACCTCAGATGGTTCTGGGACCCATGTCCCAGTGCCCAGCTGGCTCCCATTCCTGCCAGAGTCAATGTCACTTTTCTCGGATTGGAAGTGCCTCAAGGACAGCAGCCATTTCCTTCCACTCGCACTAGCCGGTGACTGACACAGGCCCCCCTGAGCAAGCGCGGAGTCTCAGAGCTTTTGAATAATTGATTGGAAGAAGGAAGGTGGAATCAGCATTTGTGTGCCTCTCTCAGACCTATGAGCTCGGGAAAGAATCTAGAGGGCCTTGGGAAGTCATCAAGACAAGCCCCCACCCAGGGCCAGCCTTCCTCAAACACCCTAGATAGACTTCCTCCGGGTCCCCAGAGGGCATTTTACGCTCCCCACCTCGAGGAATGCTGTCTGGAGTGCACAGCCTATGGCCGGGGCTCTTCTGCAAACCTCTTCCTAGACTCCTTCGGCCACACTGTACAATGGGGACACCACCCATTCCCTGCCCAAAGGGGCTCTGGGTACAAGCCAAGGTATGGGATAAAAGCCCTCCTGCGTCCAGGGACATCTTCGGAGTGATCTTAGGGGAGGGCACGAGGGAGGGGGCGAAGGCCNCGCCGAGATCCCGCCGCGCCCCGGGAGGCCCGAGGCGCCGCCCGCGCTCACCTGTTGTGCGGACCGGAGCACGCCGGGGTTCGCCTTCTCCGGATCCGGGTCCCGCTCGCGCTGCAGCCCCTTCTTGGGATGCATGTGCCGGCACAGGCAGGTGACCCCGCACAGCGCGAGGATGCTGGTGGCCGTGCCTAGCGTGGCGCCCAGCGCG
>NW_027530521.1:2706161-2746522 GCF_008692635.1 Crocuta crocuta | reverse complement strand
GCACTCGGCTCCACGTCAACCCGCACCCCCTCCCGCCGACACGTGACCAGACCCCCAGCCCAACAGCAGCCCAGCGTTCCGAGAGGGATCCAAGCCTAGGGTGGTCTCAGGCCAGTCTCCACGCTCTCCGTACGCGGACACTCGTCCCAGTAAGGGCACGAGCTCGCCGGCGTCCCCTGTGTGAGCTGGCGAACCGGGGCTCCAGCCCAGGCCCGCGGCTCCACCCGGGTACAGGGCATCTTACCAGACTGCCAGCCCTTCCTTTCCCACCTAGTCAGGCCCGGGAGGCTGGAAACTAGAGCCCTCCAGGAGGTTTGCAAGCACACACAGCCGGAGAGTCCTGACTCTCGAATTTGCTGGGGGTTGGCTATGCCGTGAGGGTCGGGAGCAGGGGGTAGGGAGGAGGGAATTGATGGCTGGAGTTGAGCCTGTGCCTGTGTCCTGGTGAAGGTGACTGCAAGGATTGTGCTTCTTCCTGTATCTCCTTGAGCGCTCTCTGTGACCTCATTTGATCTGCGGGTCTCCACCGACAGATGAGGTCTCTGTGGCTGGTAGAGGATGTGGGGCAGCTAGAAAAATCCGGTCATCCTGAGCCCAACTCAGGCTGGCAGCTTCCGCGTCCATGTGGCACACTCAGGGAAAGAGCTTGTCACCTGCAGTAGCCAGGAGCCCACACGTGATATGGAGAGGGGGGAGTAAAATCGGGGTGCTCAGAGTAAGGGGGGATCAGAGTTCCAGGCATGAGGAAGACTGTCTTAGAGCAGGAAACGATGGTTTTCTGTGCACTGCGTTGTGCAGAGGGTTTCATTTAATTCGGTTAGCATTTGCGGTGTCTGCTGTTCTCTGGGCGTGCTGGGCACGTGTGAGAACGAGTAGGGACAATTTCATCCACAACAGGGCTTTCAAAATCCCATGAAGCCAATGACCGCTGAGGCTGCAGTGGCTCTGGCCAGGCCTTCTGGGCTGCGCTGCGGAAGGGACCACCACCTGGCTTGTCCCAGTGTTTTGCTGATCTACCCCGTGTGACAAACCACCCACGACTTAGTAGTTACTTCTCATGGCTTTGTGGGGTGGCTGGGCTCAGCTGGGTGTTTGCTGCACTCAGCTGGGCTGGGGCAGGCAAGATGGCGCCCCACATGGCGGGCAGCAGGTACTCTCTGCCACTGGGGGCACAACTGGCTGTCACCCTGTGCACTTTGGCTGTCCTCCACGTGCCTGGTGCTGCACAGCAGCTGGGGTCCAAGAGCAAGGAAGCAGGAGCAGTCACTTCCCTTAAGGCCCAGCTTCAGAAGTTCTAGAACATTGCTTCTTTGGTCAAGCAATAGTCTCCCTCTAATTCTTTCCCTACAAGGCATTAGAAAGGATGTTTCTGAAATGCACAGTTGATCCTGTCACTCACATGCATAAAAGCCTTCGAAGTTTCTCCAATGATGAACCCAAAGACTCCAGTTAAATCCAAAACCCTGGTGACACCTGGGTGGCTCAGTTGGTTTAAGTGTCTGACTCTTGTTTTCGGCTCAGGTCGTGATCTTGAAGTTGGTGAATTCTAGCCCTGAGTCGGGCTCTGTGCACACAGCCCAGAGCCTGCTTGGGATTCTCTGTCTCTGCCCATACCCCACTTGCCCTCTGTCTCTCTGTCTCTCTCTCTCTCATTCTCTCTCTCCCTCTCTCTCTTAAAAAAGAAAGAAAGAAAGAAAGAAAAAATATCCAAAGCCCTTTGTGATGTGGTTCCTGCCAATCCCTTCAGATTCGCTTCTATACACGTCCCAACAGGGCCTTGAACCCCAATTACGCTCAGGAACTTGCAATTCATTCGGCAAGCTCATCTCTTTAGAGCCTTCACACCATCACCCTTGGGTGCAAACAGCAGGTGCTCAGTAGCCGTTGGAAGCGGGAACGATTCACATGATCGTCTCACACAGGACTTCCAGTGGCTTGGAAGGAATCCCATTTGCTAAATGAGCTCCGTGTGATTAAATTGACTCTTCCACAAATATTTATTTTGTGCCTCCTGTATGCCAGGCACATTCTCCTACTGGGCTCCATTCGCTGCCAACTGTGGAGCTCAAGTCCCTCCGGGAGACTCAGTATTCTCTCTCGTAAGAGCTTCCCTGGGAGGTTTTCTTGGCTCCCGGGCCTGGCAATGCACAATGTTCTGGGGAAATAAAAGGTTAAATGATGTCGGTCCAGATCTCCCATGCCTGAGCTGCTCCCCCGGGAGACCCCTTACCACCATCTAACAGCATCTGGGGTGGGGGAGAGGGGAAGGATGAGCACTTAATTTTAGACACTGTCTGATGGAGATCATACACCTGTCATGTGGTTCATTGTTACTATGGTTACCGGGATGACAGCGGCTGCAGTGACCTTCATTTTCAACAGGAAGAAGGACCCCAGCCTGCGAAGACCTGCTTGTCTTTTGCCTCTTTCACACACAGGGAGCCCATGGCAGGGCTAGGGGAGACCTCAGGGAATTTGAAACCCAATCATCAGAACTTGGCGTCCCCTTTGGCGCATCTCATCCAGGATGTGACTTTGGCTTCTCTGTTACTGACATCCAGGCAGTAGCCCTTAAGGACAACTTTCTAAGAAAAGGCATTAATGGATTCCTTTGAAAACTGGGAGTGTCTCAATTGAGAAAGGCGGTTGAGAGAGTCGGCCAGATGGGACAGTTGAGGTGGTCTAAGGAGGAGACCTGCAAATAATTGGAAACGCGGGGGCCGCCCGACCGCCAAGAACAGAGCAAGATGCTGGGGGGTTGGGGGAAGCTTCTGGAAGGCTGAGGGGTAGATGCCAGAAGCTTCCCTAGCCTCTTGTTGGAATGTCACTATTGTTCTTTTGATCGATATTTTACTCGTTGCATGATTAAATATTCTGAGCAACCACTCCGAATATCCAAGGTATTAAAATGCTTTTATCTGGGGGAAAGTCTTTCAAATATAGAAGGTCCTCTGATTTGCAAGCATTCATTGCATTTGCATAGAGTGCTAGGCAGGAGGGAGGAAAATAAATGGGCAGGACAACCGAATTTTGACACTGGAAGGGTATTGGGGATTCCCTTGTGGAATCCTTCCATCGGACCAGTAAGGAAACTGAGGCCCAGAGAGATTGTGGCTTGGTATAGGGGAGTTAATGACAGAGCTGAGGTCTTTTAGGTCAGGGTAGGTTAGGTCCTGTTGTGGCAAGAAATAGCCTCAAAACCTCAGGGATTAACACAATAAAGTTACGCCTTGCTGCTATCATCGTTCAAGGCGGGTCAAGCGGCTCAAGCAGGAAGCACATTTCCAGTCAATGACTCCAGAATCTGGGCTTCTGCTTCCCATCTTGCAGGTGGAGAAAAGAGAGCAACAAGGACCACTTGTGCCTTTTTCAGAGGCCATGGCTGGAAACAGAGTACATAGTTCTCTCCCATTGCGTTGGCCAGGATCTGGGAACACAAGAAACCGAACAACAGAAGAGACTGGGAAATAGAGAAATGAAACACGAGTAATAGTAGTCTCTGCCACAGATGCCTAGTGCCTGTGTCTCTAATTAATCCAAGAAATTATTTTTAGTTTCTACCAGGTGCCAGGCACTGTGCTAGGCAACAGGGTAACAGTAGTAAGGAAAATCAGGCATGGTCCCTCTCATCAGTTACAGCTCTCATCCAGGCTCAGAAGGACAGGTTTGAGGTGGGGATTTGACTTGTTCTGAGGCACTGTGGAAGCCTTCCCAGAGGAAGTGGCAATTGGACTGAGGCATGAAAGAGTAAAGTTAACTCAGCAAAGGAGGAAGGAAGAGTGTTCCAGGCAGAGACGCAAATGGTCAAGGACTCCGGGGTGGAACCTCACAGTGGGCATGGGCAGTGTGCTGGTCGGCCCGCTCTCTGGTGGAAAAGCGATGCTCCGCATTTGTTGATTTCTCTGGTGTAAAATAATCCCACTCTAGTGAATTTCCAGCTACCAGTGAATTCCTGAATATCTCCCAGGTGGCTCTGTGTGTGGTGCGAGCCAGCTCCAGTGCACACCTGGGGAAAGTCCTGAAAGGAGATGGGGCTCCTGGGTGGCTCAGTTGATTAAGTATTTGACTTCAGCTCAGGTCATGATCTCGCGGTTCATGGGTTCGAGCCCCACGTCCAGCTCTGTGCTGACAGCTTGGAGCCTGGGGCCTGTTTCGGATTCTGTGTCTTCCCCACTCTCTCTGCCCCTCCCCTGCTCACGCTCTGTCCCTCTCTCTCTCTCTCTCTCTCTCTCTCTCTCTCAAAACTAAAATAAAGTGGCAGGGGCCGAGCACATCCGTGTTTTGAAAAGGTCCCTCTGGCTGCAGTGAGAGCAGATAGAGGAGGGACAAAGTAGATGCTGGTGGGCAGAGAAGTTGCTATAGCAGGCATCTGGGAGAGGAATGCTGAACTTCTCTAGGACATGTGTAGTCACATGGTGGGCTGAGGCTGTTGATGGTACGAGGAAAGGGCAGTTTGATGGGCATGTCCCTTTCTCCACTTGCCCCACTTTCTAGCTCTGTGTGGTCATTCTCTTATCTGATGACTGTGGTTCTCGGTACTGGATGGCAGCTAACTTGAGGGTCCCCGGCCCTGGGCCCTGTTGCAGGTGGGATGTGCAGGAGGAAACTGCCTGGGCCACAGGGGTGGAGATCTTGGGCCCCACTGCAGGTAAATGCACATTCTGCAGAACTGAGCGGTCGCTGGGCAAGAAGGCGAGGAGTCCCGTCGAGGCTCAGGGGTGAGTCCACCCCCAGGACTCCTGCTCTGGCCCTGAGCAATTCTGGGGCCACATCATCAGGCAGAAAGGAGAAAGGGGTTGGGCCTGGGATCCCCTGATACAGAAACCCAAGATCGTGAAAGGTAGAAGAATATCTTGGAGTTGGAGCAAATTGCAGCACGCTTCCTGACCGCTGCTAGCTACCACCAGCCCGGCAGATCTTCTCCAACAACCCCATGTGCGTTCCCACCGCTGATGCCATCTCAACACGAGAGGGAGGAGCCCGTTCCAAACCTCAGACCTCCTCAGTTCCATCCGATTTTTCATGGAACTAGCCTAACAGCTCCCTTTCCCTCCATGTTTCTAGAATAGACAAGGATTATGGGACTTGGTCTAAAGGGCTTCTCCTGCCTAGTTGGGAGGAAGTATGCGCTCATGCAGAGATGGGGTGCAGGGAGGCTTCTGAGAAGCTAATGGGAGCTATTTCCTTTTTTGTCCCAGAAAAATGCTTGAGTGTAATATTTTCGAAATTTTGTATATAAGCCTAAATGGTTCAAGGGCCACGTGCCACCGTCTAGAAGTCCGTGGGCCCCAGATGAGTCGTCTTTTATGTGCCTGAAAAGAATAGTGGACCTGAAATCAGAAGAAATGGATTCAAATCCCTGTCTTTATGTGCACTAGGGGTACATGATCATCGGCGAGTAACCTTTTAGGAGCCTTAATTTCCTTATCTGTGAAATGGGGATGATCATCTCTACTTCGTGGAGATGCTGTGAGGACGCCCCGAAGCCTAGTGCTGTATAAATAATAGAGGATGCTCAACTCAAGTGAGAATTAAAGCGATCATTTGCACCAGACCCTTTAACTTCTTAATTAAGCCACTGAGCCTAGGGGAAGCGTGAAGACTGAAGTCCCTTGGGTACGTGCGATGCTAGCTCTGTTGCTTCTTCGCTGAGAGACCCTGGGTAGATGAGTCAGCTTAACCTGCTTGGGCTTTAGTGTCTTCATGTATAAAGACAGAGGTATAGTGTTTGCCAAGATGGCTACAATCATTCCCCACCTGTGCCCTGTCTCCTTTGTAATAGGACTTTGCAAAAAGATGGCGGTCAATGGCTTCCCTCCTTAATCTGGGCTAGCTTCGTGACTTGAACTGGATGATAGATTGTGCTGGAAATGGCATTGTTCTAAGCCTCAGCTTCAAGAAACCATGAAGCTTCCTCCTTTTGTCGTGGGACCCTGCCCAGCCCCCAGGGGGAGAAGCCCAGGCTCATCTGCTGGAGGGTGAGAGGCCAAGTGACCCAGCCTGCCGCTAGTCTCTAGTCGATTCCCAGAAGCAGAGCTCCTCACAGACACATGACGGAGAGCAGCTGAAATGAGAGGAGCTACCTAGCCGAGCCCCCACAAAGTGCCAATCACAGAATCCAAACCAAATTTAAAAATGGGGTTATTTTAAGCTATTAAATTTTTCAGTGTTTCTTACACGTCAAGATTAACAGATTCAGCCTGGGTGGTTCCGTCGGTTAAGCGTCTGACTCTTGATTTCGGCTCAGGTTGTGATCTCACAGTCATGGGATCGAACCCAGCATTGGGCTCTGCCCTGGGCATGGAGCCTGCTCAAAATTCTCTCTCTCCCTCTGCTCCTTCCCCCTTCCCCGCTTGCACTTTATCTCTCTCTCTCTCAAAAAAAAAAAGATTAACAGATTTGAATGCTAAATGGTATCTAGCCCTCACAAGATCACTGTCAGGGTACATGGTTGTGATTATTATTACCCTGCTTCCCCAAGGCAGCCTGACCAGATACTTCCAGTAACGCTCAGTGGGTGCACCAGCCCATTAGTAATTGTGTGAGAATCCATCTCAGGGACCCTGACACTTAAGAAGGGTGCAGTGGTAGCTCTCTGACTCAACCACCCCTGAACCAACTTTCCAGATTGGCCCAAGCTCTCCACTCCTTCTGGACCTCTTGGTGCCTGATGCCCACTGGCAAATCCTCATGGCCCGCAGTCCCCTCTCTACTTGACCGCAGCCTTCCCTCCCCTTCCAGTTGGGTTGTATACTCACTTAGGGTTAGTCGTGCTGGTCTCCAAATCCTTTAATACCAGCTGACCTCATTATCGAATTATATACTTTAATTAATATGTCCACTAATGAAATAGAAGTAGGAAGGGAAGTTAGTTCCATGAAAACTAAGGTGAGTCCTTTGGAAAGATCTATAAAGGTAAGTTCGCTTTAGAAGTTCTCTTGAAATAGGGAGGGGCAAGCTACCTGGGAAAGGTGGGGAAACATCAGAAAATTCTGGGGTTCTGCCATTAGACTGCTAGGCGAGGTTTTCTAAGTTCTTCCTCCACCGCGAAGAGAACAAGACATTGCAGAGGAGCCATTGCAGCGCGTACAAAAAGGAAACGGTGTTAATGATTACGAAGTGCTTCCTGCATGTCAGGCATGGGTCTGAGCATCTTATCGGTTCTAATGTATTTAATAAGCTTTTTGGGGTGCCTGGGTTGCTCAGTCGGCTGAACATCTGACTCTCGGTTTAGGCTCAGGTCATGATCCCAGGGTCATGGGGTCGAGCCCCGTGTTGGGTTCCGCACTGGGCATGGGGCTTCCTTAAAATTCTCTCTCCCTCTCCCTCTCCCCCTCCCCTGCTTGTGCTCTCTCTCTAAAATAAAAAATAAATGTTAAAAATGATGGCGTACAGCTCTAATCAGCAAGACATGCACAAAGTCATTAAAGCTATGGTTTGGTTGAAAAGAAAATGCTTGGACTGTGTGTGCCGTGTTCAGCTTTATTGGGATGTAACCATGGGCAGTTAGTGCACAGTTGGCATCTGTCTATCCAGCAGCCGGATCAGGGAAATGAACATACTCACATCCCAGGGATTCTCGTGCAGTATTTTCGAGTGTTCCCCCATTTTAACCAGAATTTGTAGATGGGGCCAGCAGCCCTGGTTCCCACGGAGTCAGACCTAGGCAAGTTTCCCAGGGGACACTCCCCATGGCTGGGGAGCCTCGGGCTATGCTGCTGCATGGATGGTGGGATGCTGCCACCTAGAGGATGTAGGGGGAAGTGGACTCTCCCCTCCAGGTTTTTCCTTCTTCCTCCCCAGCACCACCTTCCTTAAGAGCCTTCTCTGCCCACCTGGTCTAAAGTGACCAGCATTCTGTCCTTCACCTCATCACTGCCTGCTCCCCCTTTCTGCCTTACTTTTAACAGCATTTAACAGTCTGTATAATCTTCCTTGCCTGTCATGTTTACTTGCTGATGGCCTGAGTCTCCCTTTAAGAATATAGGCTCTAGGAAGGCAGGGATATGAGACTGTGTGATCCGCTGATGTATCCCCAGCCCTAGACTAGTGCCTGACACATAACGGCACCTCAACAAGTGTGTTGGGTGGACAGATAGGAACCCTGTCCCTGTCCTACAGCCCTGCCTTGGGGGCCTTGACCCAAACCCTGAGGCTTTACTGCATCCCCATGCACAGCCTTTTTGCAAGTTCCTGCCATCCACCACCTCCACCACCCACCCCTAGTTCTACTACCCACAACCAGGCGGGGGGGGGGTGGCTGGAAACACCTGGCATTGTAGGGGTAGGGAGAATGGGAGCAGCCATGTCAGGGCCCCTGGACACCCTGGTCTGTGTCATAGCCTGGGTCAGTGGCCAGATGAGCAGGACAGTAGTACCATGCAGCGGTCCAGCCAGAGGTCTGTGGCACCGGTCTACCCCGAGTGAATCGGGGTTCTAGCTGGGGAACTGGGTGGCCTCCGGCAAAGCACTGTATCTTCATGAGGTTTGCTGACTGACATCTATCAATGGAGATAATTAAGTAATAATAATGGGTGTGAAGTGCTTGGCCCAATGCCTGGCACGTGGGTAATGCTGTGCTGTTGGAAGTATTAGCATTACATTGAAATGTGAAGACAGGAAAACTAGAGGTCATAGGGTCCAGGAGAAACATTGTTTATTGCTGTAATTGACAAACAATCCGGAAACATTGTTTATTGCTGTAATTGACAAACATGCTCCTTCCCTATAGTTTTATGTGAAAATTCAACTTGCAAACAGAAGACAAGCCTTCTGGTGAGGGGTGGGGAGAATCACCCGGGACCCCTCATCACCAGGCCTCCCTCGCCCCACCTTACACACCATGCACCCACAAGGAGCTTCAAAGCCACTCCTGTGAAGTCTCTGATGGTGGTCAACACCCTCCTTTTACAGGCAGTGACACAAGGTCCAGAGAGGAGGAGGCCCTGCCCAGGCCACACCTGTTTTAGCCAAGTGGGGCTGAGTTCCCAGGCTTTCTGACTCCACGACCAGGGTTCTCCCCAGGCTCTGCTCCCCCTTACACCTCTCAACGTTTATTCTAGGCTGGTCAGTAAAGCCCCCAAGGGGATCTCTTGAGGGAGGATCTCCTTTCCTCTCATTTAAATCACAATGATCTTCCAGGAGCAGGAGGAATTAGGGAGGTTTTCAAAGCTTTAATGGCGTATTACAGAGGATGTCTCAGAAGCAAATTCAAGCTGGTGAATTTGAGACGCTCTGGAGGCAAAGCCAAGGTCAATCTGGTGTCACGGAGCAAAGACACCAGAGGAGGTTTGGGGATTATGATGAAAACAGAATCAAATCATCAGTGAAAAGTACTTTGTAGATTGCTAAGTGCTAGTAAAGGACAAGATGTTTATTGTCGTCAAAATCATCATTACGCTTTCTCTTAATCAACAGGCTTGGAAGTGATTCTAATTAGCAGGAGAAGAATTAATGCCTGGATAAAAATTACAAAATGCCAATTTCTGGGGCCCTCCCCTGAGAGAGGCTGATATGGGGTCACTGGAAGGTCTGGTGTTGGAGAGCAATGAGATCTGTGCCTCATTTGCTGCTCGTAAGTAAAATCCCTTCCTTCCTTTACTCCATTTCTGTCTTAGGGTTCAGAGTTACTCAGTGATTTCTTTTAACACTAATTACATCCCAGGCCTCACTCTCAAAATGGGAAGAGTTCCTAATTAACAAAAGTATCTCAGAAACCAATGAAGGTGATGTCCTCTCTTCTATAGCTATTATTAGGTCAAGGTCTTTTTTTTTTCCAAATAATCTGATTCGATGCGATGTAAAATTGAGATCATTTGTGAGAATATCAGTCTTGGTGGGATGTGGTGGATAATCTCCAAAGATGCCCATTGATTCCTTTCCTCCCCATAAATGTGCAAATGTGTCCCAGTCCCACAATGAGAGGGGTACTCCGTTTCCCACCCCTAAGAAGCAGGCTAGTCTTGGTCATTGGCTGCACAACAGAATGTATAGAAGTGACACCTGACACCAAACCTCCCAGCTTCTGCCCAGACCCACAGGTGATGACTTCCAAATTCTTGGAAGGCCAAGGACACGGAGAGGCCACGACACTTCAACACGATTGCTGCCGTGTCCAGCGGGAATAACCTGCAATTTGGACCAGCCATTTCTCTGGTGGTAATGTTGTGATGGGCGTCTCTGTATCCGCAAAGAGCATAAATACTTGTAAGATGCTCTTCCTACTGGCCGTTCTTCTTCCACACATACAATGGGGACAAAATCAAAGCCTGTGATTCTATTAGATTTCTTACTTTAATAAATAAGTGAAGAGTCCTTTGTATTTAAATTAATACGTACATATCTTTTAAGTCCTCATGTGGCAGTGGGGCAGGTGGTCCAGGGACAATAATTTGGGAAACATCATTACCTTGGCCTGTGCCTCAGGGGCAGAGCAGGGCCTTGAGGTTCTTTTGCATTGTCTCTCTACGCACCACCAACTTTCTAGTTACGTCTTTGCACACCACTGCCGGAAAGCTCCCTGCATCTTTCTCCAGCCTTTTCAACCTTCCCCTAAGGAAACTCACGAGGGTTCAGGAGAGAATCAAGGACCCGATTCACCTTCCCTGGGCCCCCCTCCCCGCGTGCTGCTACCACTGTCCTTTGCTCAATTCCGGGCATCTTACCACACTGTCCGTCCATAGCCTGCTGAACTCAGAGCCTGAACTAGCCCTGTCTCTGTGGGTTAGCCTCACTGTGGGACCTCAGGCAAACTCATTTCCCCTCTCCCAGCCCTTGCCTTAGGCAACCCCACAAGGATTTTTAAAAAGATAGTGTTTTGTTTTATAGTTAAATAATTGCAATTACGCAGTCATGAGACATGCGCACCTGTTGGACACTGCACAGTTGCTTAACCCTTATTTCTTTTTTACAGCATAATTGAGGTGTAATTGATATACAAAAAAACTTGCACGAATTTAATGGGCTCTGGTAAGGATTAAATGAGTTAACACAAGTAAAGGGCAGTCGCTGCTGCAAAGGGACTCATGAATACTAGCTGTGACGATTGTCGTCATTATGATTATAAATCAGCGTTTCTCCAGCTTCCCCGGATACCTAGTATCCGCCTAAAGGACCTGAAGTGATAGCAGCAGACATGCATTTTCTTGGAAACCTTTATAGTTTTACCATAAAAAAGTTATGTGATTTTGCATTCCCGTCCACCATGCACTTTTATTGCTTCTGAAATAAAGTGTTTGGAATTGAACCAGGAAGAGAAACAAAAGCTGGCCCCGGGTTCCTTCTGCGGTTTCCATCACGGCCAGCCCGGCCCCCTAATTTGAAAAGCTCACCTTTGCATTGTGTCTCTCTCCCTAACATGTTCCCTATGCTTTCTTGCCCATGATGTCCTTGCAGCTTCTTGGTGTCCTGAGGCTGCAGCTCAGGTGGACACATGCGATTTACAGAGTGTCTGGAAGTAAATGAGGGCAGCGCGGAGTCAGACTGCCAGGGTCAAATCTCGGCGGCTCCGCTTCAGAGCCGTGGCTGGTTGCTTAACTACCTTTAAGCCTCAGTTTCCTCATGTGTATGATGGGGGGAGGATGGTTAATATTGGGGTTGTCATGTTGTAAGGAATAAATTAGGTAATCCTCTGTAGGGTGAGCCTCATGCTGAATGTATTGTTAGGGGTGTGTGTGTGTGTGCATGTGCGTGTGTGTATGTTTCCAACTCAGTGGTTCTCAACGGGAACAATCTTGCCCTCCAGGGGACATTTGGCAGCGTCTGGACATATTTTCAGAGGTTGCAACTGGGAGAGGGGGAGTGGCTACTGGCATCTAATTGGTGGGCTGGGGCTGGACCTCCTACCAGGCGCAGGACGCCCCCACTCTCTACCCAACTTGCTGTGCCCCACATGTCGAAAGTGCCTCCGTTGAGGATCCCTGTCCCGGCTAGAAGGTGAAAGATTTATACGATCTGAAGAGAAACCAGAGTATTCCCTGTCCCGGTTAGAATCCACCTCCAGGCGGACACGGGCTGCTGCCTTTGCTCAGCAGCTGGAACCCCACACCGCAGCAGAGAACTTGGTCCTCAGTAAGTACTTGCAGAATGAATGGGTGACAGTCAAGTTGCTTAGGGGGCGGGGCTGTCTGTGAGGTTGTATGGACTTGTTTGGGTGCAGACCTGNAGGGGTCTCCAAGGAGAAAGGATCCCAAGGCTGGGGGAGGGGGGGTCCGGGGAGGGGAGGGGTAGGTTAGGATGAGCACTAGGACTCCGAGACTCTCCTCCGGGGTCTGGCTGATAAGATGGAAGGTTCATGCAGTCCACCGCAGGCACACCATTCCGGAAAAGCAGTCAGAAGGCTCAAACACGAGGGCCATTGCGGGCAGCGATTTCCCTCAGGGCCCATGGGAGCCCTCTGGGTTGCAGACCCCTCGGGGCTCTCAGCAGTTCTGAGTTGTCCTAGTGGGGGCTGGAGATGGTGCTGGGGTAGCTCCGCAAAGCACTTAGGGCAGATACTCTGGGGTCTGCGGATTCTAGTAATTCTCTGATTCCTCCCCCCACCCCCCTTTTTTTTTTTAAATATAGTGATCCTTCCTGCCCTGGAAGGTACTACCTGCCTAGCATTTCTGCGATTTTAGGAAGAGAAGAATCCACATCAGCAAATTCCAGCAACCCCCTAGCTGGTCCAGCATCCCTTTCGCGGATCCAAGCCGGCAGAGAGCCTGGGGTCCTCCCACCCCCACATCTCTTTTTTCGCTGGCTGTTCCTTCTCACGGGGCAGTGACACCCAGAACACAGGCAGGGTGCAAGGCGGAGACCGGGCTGCTGTCCTTGGAAAGCACCTCCGTGAGCCTCCCCACGACCCCACAGCGCAGCGACTGATGGAGAGGCGGTGGAAGCGGAGCCCAGGGCATGGTCCCGCCAAGCCAGGCCGACGGATTTCCAGGCTGCGGATGGGGTCTCACTCGGGCTTTCCCAGGACGCAGGTCTGAGCAGGTACTTACCTCCAGGCTTTGGGAAAGGCCAAGTAAGCTTTGCCATCAAGCCAGGCATTCATTAAAGCGTTATCAAGTGCTAAATTTCATTTTACTCGAGTTTAACAGAAGAAACGGAAATTGAGGTTACGCTACACGAATATCTGAACTTCAGATAAATGCTCCTCTCTAGAAGATACTGACTTAAATGATTCTTTTATGGTGGGAAAAAAAAAAAAAGAAAACCCAGAGTGTGGAAAATCTAGGAGACCAGAGTCGTTATAGTCGTTTTCTAACACCATGTTTTTATTTGAAGCCGCAGAGACTGGGGCCCTGCTAAGAAAGTGGAGGGAATTAAGCACCCTTAATAATGTTCCCACCTTCCTCCCTCATGGCTGACTACTGTTATTAGGTTATTTTGTCCAAAATTGCAGCGCTGACATTGTGTTCCGGCACCACAAAGCCTGTTGTGACACAAGTCATTGGTCACCCTTTGTTCCCCGCACACGGCTGGACTACAGTTCCCAGCCTCCTCTGCGATGAGACGCGCCTGCACTCTAGACAATGGTCCAGGAGCTGCGGAGCGGAGTGCCTCTGGCTGGCCAAGCCCGTGGAAACCACGGTGGGCGATGCTGTGGGTTCCTTCTCATCCCGCAGGCTGGGTGGGTGAGAACCCAGCACACCTGAGCACTGCCGGGACACAGGACGACAGACACCCGGAGCCCTGACCCACCACTCAGGGGAGAGCTGCCTGCCAATCAGAATTTATATGACCCAAAAGTAATCTTGCATCATGTTCGAGCCCTTATATATTTGGGGTGTGCTTGTTAAGGTAGTTAACATGACCTTAATCAGTATCTTCTTTTTCCCTACAATTAAATGGACACCATAGTCACTACAGGTTTCCCAGTTCTGTGTTTTGTTTTTAAATTCTGAATGGTTGGTTTTATCCACAAGTAGCCTGTTTCAGAAAAGCCCACAGTAATAATGGCTAAGATTTACTCAACTCTTGCTATATGACTGGTGCTTCACTCATTGCTCTGCGTATATTAAGCCGTGGAATTTTTGCAACAATCCTATAATGCATCAATGTCACCCCCATTATACAGATGAGTAAGTTGAGGCCCAGAGAGGTTATGTAAGATCACACAACTGAGAAGTTCCAAACTGGATTTCACAAGTTCGGACTGTCTGGCTCTCAGCTCATTTGCCTCTGGTCTATATTATTAAAAGTTTCAGGGTTTTCTATTCCTAAAGTTTTTAATTTTTTTTCATGTTTATTTATTTGAGAGACAGAGGCAGAGAGAGAGGGAGAGAGAGGGGGGAGAAAGACAATCCTAAGCAGGCTCTGCACTGTCAGTGCAGAGCCAGACTTGGGGCTCAATCTCACAAACCCAAAGGTCATGACCTGAAGCCAAATCAAGAGCCGGACGCCTAACCGACTCAGCCACCCAGGTGCCCCTATTCCTAAAGTTCTTATATGGTTCATTGCCATACTTCTTACTGTGTACTGAGTACTTGTCATCTACGCTTTGATGTGGTACCAAATTTTTGATTTGCTGGAGCACATCTTCAAGTAACTTCCTCAGAAAAATGTGTGTGGGAGCCTAAAGGACAGAGTCCTGGTAAATCTGAAAATGTCTTTTTTTTTTGTAACACCTTCGAACTTGGATGTGGAATTCCAGGTTGAAAGTCATTTTCTCTCACAATTCTACAGGCTTGCTCCGTTTTTTCCCCCTAGCGTTCAGGTTTTTGATGCCAGACTGAGTTTCATTCCTTTAAGAACAACTTTTTGGGGCGCCTGGGTGGCTCAGTCGGTTAAGCGTCTGTGTTTGGCTCAGGTCATGATCTCGCTGTCTGTGGGTTCGAGCCCCGCATGAGTTCTGTGCTGACAGCTCAGAGCCTGGAGCCTGCTTCAGATTCTGTGTCTCCCTCTCTCTCTTTCTCTACATGCTCTCTCTCTCTCAAAAGTAAATTAACATTTAAAAAAATTAAATACTTGTGTCCTTAGCCCTGGGGAATGCTTTTGTTCTCTTCACTTTTCCAATTCTCTGGGAACTCTTATCCGCCAGATGTTACACTTCCTCCATCAGTCTTTCATGTCTGTTATTTTTCTCATATTTTCCATCCCTTTTTTTTGTTTTGTCTTCTGGGAGATTTTCCTGACTTTGTATTTCAAACTTGTAATTGAATTTTTAATTTTGACTGTTCTCCTTTGACTTTTCAAGCGTTGTTTGTTATTCTATCTTCATAACAACTCTTGGTTTTCCCGGTGGTGACATTTTCGCAAAACCTGCTGCAGAAGCTTTGAAAACCATCCCTTACCTGAACTGGCTTCATTTCCTTTAGAGTCAGTCTTCGCACTTATTTTATGCTTTCTCTTCCATGTTACACACTTTTCTGTCTTTTCTCCCTGAGGGCTTACTCATTTATTTCTATTTAAAAAAACTTTTTTTAAGTGTTTATTTAGTTTTGAGAGAGAGTGGGGCAGAGAGAGAGGGAGACCCAGAATCCGAAGCAGGTGAGCTGTCAGCGCAGAGCCCGATGCGGGGCTCAGACCCGGGAACCTGGAGATGATGATGTGAGCCCAAGTCAAACGCTTCACCGACTGAACCACCCAGCTGCCCCAGGGCTTACTCATTTTTCAGGATGAAGCAATAAAAAGCTGTTGTGGAGCTGTATACATAATTGATGGACGGGTGAACCTGGCCTCACTGTCATAGGTCAAGAGGCTAGTCTTTCCACTGAGTCTCAGAAGGCGAGTTTTCAGGGCCCACTAACCTCAAACCTGGACAGTCAGCATAGTGCCCCCCGCCTCCCCCGCTACAGATTGATTCTGAGACTCAGTTCTGGGACTCAGTTGGGGCTTCCATTAGAAACAAAGGGGGAAAAGAAGCTCCTATTAGCTAGATGGCTGTAAGAATAACGCAGATCTGTCCTCCCTGAGGCCACCGTGCGGAGGGAGCCGGCCTGAGACCCATCGCACAGGGGAAGGAAGAGCCCAGAGATGAAGGGAAACGCCCGTTCCTGGATTCAGCTAAGCCTGAGGTAAGCCCAGCCTTGGATGGCATGAACCACCACATTTTCTTTTCCTTGTCTTGTCTGCTTTGAAAAAAACGTTCTATTCCTGGCAACCAAAAACATATAACAAACTAACAAATGGTAAATAACCCAACTAACCAACTCCCTGCTGACCTGTGGCAAATCCCTCCAACCTTCCTCAAGCCAGTCTCCTCATCCGTAAGAGGGTGATGTCATCTGCCTCCCTCAAGGGTACTGATGAGGGACTGAGTGTGACCCTATTAGCCACTGTATATAAAAATGTAAGCAAACGTAATGATTCACCCTGTGATTTGACGCTTTTGGTGGGGTAGGGTTTGTTCTTTCTTTTTCTTTTCTAAGCCAAAGAATCGCTTAATCTTGGTTTCTTCGGGAAACAGAAACGAACCGAGCCTCACTGAACCCACTTGAGCCGTCGGGCCCCCACTGGCAGGAGGGAGGCTTAGCTTCCCAGCTCTTGGCAGAGGGGGGTCTCTAGGTGGGAGGTGCAACGCACAACCTTCTGGGTGTTTGTCTAGAGCTTGGGCCCCCTGAAGGGCCACGGAGCTTCTGAGGTTAATCGCTATGGATGCTTAGTGAACCGTAAAACCCCAATTTCCTGTCTGCATCCCCGGCCATAAAATAAGTTTTATCGCAACCTGTAAACACCCCTTGGTCCCCAGACACCCCCACCCCCATGCCTGTGGGGCTGGTTAGTGAGCGTAAAGCTAAGGCCTCTGGACAGCACTTCCCTCCCCGGCTNTTCCTTCCTTCCTTCCTTCCTTCCTTCCTTCCTTCCTTCCTTCCTTCCTTCCTTCCTTCCCTCCCTCTTACTTTCTTATTGAGGCATAATTTATATACAGCAAAATATCCCCCCTTCTAGTGTCCACTTCTCTATCTATGGGTTTTGATAAAAGCATAAGTTGTTTACCCACTATCACAATCAGGATAAAGAACATTCCCATCACTGCCACCCATGGAGACCCCCGCTCTCTTTTCAGTCCTTACAGCTTAGCCTTCCCCGGGGGGTTACATGAATGCAGTCATACATAATGAAGGCCTTTGCATCTGGCTTCTTTCACTCGGCAAAGTACGACTGAGATGCATCTATATCGTCACGTAGTCTGTTCCTTTCATTTTGTTTATCGTGTTGTGTGTATGTCCCGCAGATTGTTTGTCCTGTCGTCCTTTGAAGGACATTTGATTTGTTGCCAGTTCTTAGCCGTTACGGCTAACACATTCAAGCACAGATGTTTGTGTGAAGATAACGTGTTTCTCCTGGGTGACTTATGGCCAGTGTACACTGAGCTTGACAGGACCCCGCCGAGCTGCCCTCTAGAGTGGCTGTACCGCTCTGCACTCCCAACACCAGCGCAGGAGGCTTGGAGGTGCCCCGCGTCCTGGCTTGCATGAACCTGTGAAGACTCAAGTCTGATGATTCCAGAATGATTTAATGGGGTTTTTAAAACCACTTTTGGGCTGGGGCCCCTGGGGGCTCAGTGGGTTAAGCGTCCAACTTCAGCTCAGGTCATGATCTCATGGTTCATGGGTTCGAGCCCCGCGTCGGTGCTGATGCCTCAGAGCCTGGAGGCTGCTTTGGATTTTGTGTTTCCCTTTCTCTCTGACCCTCCCCTGCTCACACTCTGTCTCTCTCTCTCTCTCTCAAAACTAAATAAACCTTTAAAAAATAATAAATAATAAAATTGCTTTTGGGCTATAGATTTCTATGTGTCCCAGGAGACCTTGCACGGTCTTGCTCTGAGCCTTTTCCTTCTCCTCTCGCCCCTGCCCTTTTCTGGGCTAAATCTCTGCCTCTCCCTTCCCCCAGCGTCCCCTCCTGCCTGGAGCCTTCTGGAGCCTTCTGCCTGGGATCCTTGATGCTGCTATTTACTGGGCTAACTCCTCCTCAAGCCTCACATCTCAGATCTACAGTCCCCACCTCAGCAAATTCTCCTGACCCCCAAACCGGACCTGCATCCCTTCCTAGGCTTTTGCCAAGCTCCCCAGGTCTTCCTTCCTAGCACTTGTGACGATCCAGAAGCACACACTTATTTCTCTGCTCTTTAGCTGAAGGCCCACCTCCCCCCGCAGCCTGTCATCTTGATGGCAGGAACCATGTTCATTTCTCTTGTTATCGCTTCTCCACCTCCTTGGTCACAAAGTGAACAGTGAGTGACGTGGTCTCCAATGTTTGCTCTGATAAATGATGTTGAATTGAGCCTTCTGGTGTGTTCTCCGTCTGCATGTGAGTTTCTCTGGCATGGACCCCAGAGCCGATGGCCCCGTTGTAAGATGTGCACCCCTTACGTGGTTGTGAAATGCTGTCCGATGGGCTGGTACCCACCAGCAGTGAATGAGCTTCGTGACTCTTCATCTTCGCCATCACTCGGTGATAGCGGAGTCTTTTTTGTTTAAGTTTATTTATTTTTGAAAGAGAGAGAGAGAGAGCATGGGTGGTGAGGGGCAGAGAAAGAGGGAGATGCAGAATTCAAAGCCAGCTCGGGGCTCTGAGGCATCAGCACAGAGCCCGACACGGGGCTCGAACCCATGAACTACGAGATCATGACCTGAGCCGAAGTCAGACGCTTAACCGACTGAGCCACCCAGGCGCCCCAGTGTTAGCTGAGTCTTAATTTTCACTAATAAGGAAAGTAAAATGGGAACTCACAGTTAGATTTAGTTTGTATTTCCTTAATTGCCAATGAGATTGATCGCCTTTTCATTTCATTTGAAAAATGTCTTGTTAGGGATTTTTGCCCATTTTATTGTTGGATTTGTCTTTTTTTCTTACTGCTTCATAGTTGTTTATTTGTCTCTGATCCCAATTCTGTGTCTGTTATCTATATGGCACTTTTCCTCTCCCAACTAGTGACCCTCTTTTCATTTTATTTATGGTCGCTCTTGGTACACAAACATTTTTAAATGTGAAGATGGTCAAATTTATCCATTTTTTTCTCCCTCACGGCTTGTACTTTTGGTGTTTTGTTGACGAAAACCTTTCCTATTCTGAAATAATAAAGACCTTTTCCCATATTTTACTCCAAAAGTTTTAAACCACCGCCCCCCCCTCCTCCCCACACACATTGAAGTCATGAACCCACCTGGGATGTATTTATGTGTTTGGTGGGAGGTGAGGATCTAATTTGATTTTTTTCCATTAAGATCATTGATTAATTGACTAGCCCATCCTTTTTTTATTGATTTGCAATGCCCCCTCTGGCAAGTATAAAGTTTCCATATTCAGGCAGGAATATGAAGCTTCTGGATACCTTCCTGAGTTTGCCATTCTGTCTCACTGATCCATGTTTCTGTTCGTTTCTATTCATGCTCCCATACCACACTGTCTTAATTACATTGGTTTGACATTAAGTCTTAAAATTTTTTAAACGTGTATTTATTTTTGAGAGAGAGAAAGAGAGAGAGAGAGAGCACCAGCAGGGGAGGGGCAGAGAGAGAGACACACACAGAATCTGAAGTAGCTCCGAGCTGTCAGCACAGAGCCCGACACGGGGCTCCAACTCACGAACTGAGAGATCATGACCTGAGCCGAAGTTGGATGCTCAGCCGACTAGGCCACCCCGACGCCCCGCCATTAAGTCTTAGCGCCTGCCAGGACAAACTCCACCAACTTTGAAATTAGTGTGGCTATTCTTGCTCCTCCATATATATATTTGGAATCTATTTGTCAAGTACAATGAAACGAAATCTTTCAGAGAGTTTGGTTGGAATTGGGTTTAGAAAGTAATTTGGGGGAAATTGACATCCTTATACTGTTGAATCTTACCATCCATGAACACAGCTTATCTCTCCATTACTGTGGCCCTCTCCAATGCTTTCTAATCAAGTCTTACCGGTTGCCACATAAAGATCTTGTAACGCTTTTGTTAGATTTATTTTTTGTGTACTTACTTTTGTAGCTATTATAAATGGAATCTTAAAATTACTTTTTCTAGTTCAGTGGTGCTAAGACACAGAAATGCATTTTATTTTTGCTTATTGATCTTATATGCAACAATCTTGGCTAAACTCTTAGTTCTAATAATTTTTGTCTGTGGATTCTCCTGGGGTTTTCTATGTAGATAATTTTGTTTCTTCCCATTCAATCTTTATTTCCTTTCTTTTTCTTTTATTACTGCATGACTAGAACCTCCAACTGAGTATTGAATAAAGATACTCTTCTCTACTGTTGCAATTTCTTTTTAGGCGATAACCATAAAAAGTCTATTTGGATTCTCTATTTCCTTTTTCTTTCTTTATGTTTTATATTACACATTTTCTGTAATTGGCACGGATTACATTCACTTTTGATTTTACTTTCTTTAGAAAAAGCATTCAAGCTTCTAGAAAAGTTAAACGAACAGTACAGTGAGTACGCATGCACCTGATTTTACTTTCTTTAGAAAAAGCATTCAAGCTTCTAGAAAAGTTAAACGAACAGTACAGTGAGTACGCATGCACCTTTTACCTAGATTCATCAACTATTAACATGTCGTCACACTGATTCTACCTGGCGGTATACACACACACACACACACACACACACACACACACACACACTTCCTTTATACCAAAGCATTCAAAGTCAGCCACAAACATCGAGGTAGTCACCCCTCATACTTCAGCATGCATATCTCAAGAATAAGACTTTTAAAATACAACCTCATCTAAAAACATTGATACTAATTCAGTAACTTCAACATTGAGTCCATACTCCAAAGTGTCCAATTATCCTCACAACATTTTATATATATTTATATATATTTTTTAAATCTGGAATTCAGTCAGATGCCACCCAGTGGATTTGGCTGTTACGTCTCTTTTGACTCCCCTGGCCTAGAACAGTTTACCTTATCTTCCTCGGTTCTTGATTTGGCTTACTCAGCATGTGAACTTCAACTATCCCATTGCATGTAGCAAGAGTTCATTTATCCTCATTGCCCTGTAGTGTTCTATAGCGCACAGATCTTTCACCATCTGTTCACCCATTTTCATGGTGGGCACTTGGGTGCTTTCCAGTGTTTTGCTCTTGTTAACAGTATTGCTAATAATCTTGATACATGTCCCTTAGTAAACAGATACATATACCTACGAAGGGGATTTCTTATTTATAATATACATATTTTTAAATGTTTATTTATTTTTGAGAGGAGGGGAGAGGCAGAGAGAGGGGAGGATCAGAGGATCCAGATGTAGGGCTCAAACTCAGGAACCACGAGATCAGGACCTGAGCCAAAGTCGGGTGCTCAGCAGACTGAGCCCCCCAGGCTCCCCCCCGATATACATACCCTTTATTTGCCAGATAGTTGGCAACCTTTTAGTTATCTGTATTGTTGATTGCTAGTTGAGTTCTAGAGTTATCAGAGCATGTATTCTGACTGCATCTAAGCTCTTGCATGTTTCAAGGTCTTCAAAATTGATCATCATACACTAAGTTTTGGTAAATATTCCATGTGCACTTGGAAAATGGGTGGCTTCGGTTGCGGTTAGCTTCAGTGTTCCACATACTAATTGGGTCAAGTTTGTTAAGGGCATTTTCCAGATCTTCTACATTCTTTCCGCCCCCCACCCCCAACTGTTCTATCAGCAACTAAGCAGGTACAATAGAGTCTCCTGTTATAATTGTCGATTTGTCTCTTTCTTTTGAGTTCTGTCAATTTGTGCTTTCTGTGTTGTGAAGTTATGATATTGGGAACATGTAGATTTAGGGCTGTGACAGCTTCCTGGTGGGTGCACCCTTTCATCCTATATGATGCTTCTCTGTGGTAACAGTTCTTGGAAAGTATACTTTGTCTGATGTATAGTCTTTGATGTATAGCCACATCAGTTTTCATCTGCTTTAAATTTGCTTATTGTATCATTTTCAATTCTCTTCCATCTAAACTTTCTGACTTCTATTGTGAAGGCATGCTCTAGCTTGCACACTCCCTTCTGGAATTTTGGCTTCGTGTGGGGTCTATAACATGACTTCTCTCCTGCGTGGGCTCCACACCTTGCGTATCGTTTTCAGTGTCTACTGGCCACTTGGAACCCAGGCCCTAGTCACCAAAGATGAAAAGACACCTTTAAAAAAATATTTTAAATTTGAGAAACCCATATGGCTTAGTTTGTTGAGTGTCCGACTCTTAGTTTCAGCTCAGGTCATGATCTTACGGTTTTGTGAGTTTGAGCCCCACGTTGGGCTCTGTGCTAACAGTGTGGGGCCTGCTTGGGATTCTCTCTCCCCCTCTCTCTGCCCCTCCCCTGCTCATGCTGTCTCTGTCTCTCTCAAATAAATAAAGCTTAAAAACTATTTTTAAGTTGATTTTTAAGGCCATTTTATGGAGGTGTAATTGATACACAAGTGTTGTACATAATAAATCTATACAACTTGATGAGTTTGGCCATAAATATATACCCATGAAAACATCACCATCATCTATGCCATAAATACTCCATCACCTGCAAATTTCCTCCCGCCCTCTTTATTTAGTATTATTATTATTTTTTGTGATAAGAACACTACAAAAAGTCTACTCTCTTAGCAATTTTTTTTTTCTTTTGAGAGAGAGAGAGAGTGCTTGCACATGAGCAGGGGAGGGGCAAAGGGAGAGAGAGAGAGAATCTTAAGGAGGCTCCACACCCAGCGTGGAACCCCATGCAGGGCTGGATCCCACAACCCTGGGATCATGACCTGGTCCAAAACCAAGAGTTGGACGCTCAACCAACTGAGCTACCCAGGCGCCCCTCTTAGCAGATTTCTAAACAAACAAAACAATACTGTTGACTATAGAAACTACACTGTGCAGGAGACCTCTAGAACTCACTCATCTTGTTCAACTGAAGCTTCGTGCCCTTTGACTAACACCACCCGTTTCCCCTTCCCCAGTGCCCGGCAACTATTCTACTCCCTGCTTCTAGGAGTTTGATGATTTAAGATTCCTCACGTGAGGGGTATTGTGTGGCCTTTGTCCCTCTGTGTCTTATTTCACTCAGCATAATATCCTCTAGACCCACCCATGTTGTCATATAGGGCAGACCCCCTCTTTTTGAGGGCCGAGTAATATTCCATTGTACGTAGATACCATAGTTTCTTTACTTAGTCATCTGTCTACTGACCCCTAGGTCGATTCCACGCCCCAGGCTTAGGAATAATGCTGTAGGGAACACGGGGTGCAGAGATCTCTTGGAGACCTTGACTTCCGTTCTTGGGAGCATATACCCAGAGTAGGACTGCTGAATCGTGCGGTAGTTGTAGATTTTCAGTTTTTGAGGAACCTTTCTTGAGGACTCTAGCATGTGTTTACCCTCTGCTTAGTGTTTTCTTGTCGTTCCTGCCCTCCGGTGCTTTCCTTGACTGTCCTGCCAGCTCAGCCATGCTTTCAAAAATATTTTACTTACACTCTCTCTGGCACTTTTAGATCTTTGTGTCCTGAGAAGGGTGTTTCTTTGTTTGGATACTTGTTCCGGAACATTTCTGAAAATGGAAGTTTCTTCTTTCTCTTGTCCCCAACTGGGCTACTTGTCATTTCCTTATCATTTGGTGGGAAATCTCTACACATCACTCTTAACTAGCATGTGTATTATGGACTTGTCCTCTTGAACATGGTCTTTGTCTTTCAACTTTGTGGTGTCTTTACTTATAGAGAAAAATCGAATACTTCCAAAACTAAATCTGTCTACCTTATCTTTATGGCTCCTGGATGTCCGTACCTTCCTGAATAAGGTGTTATCCACACCTACATTTAATTTTTAAAAGTTTTAGATGGTTACATTATGTTTTCAAGCCATTTGGAATTCATTATTGCAGACAGTAGACAGAAAGGATCTACCTTTATTCAATCCAGGTGTAGGACCATTTATGCTGGCATCATTTGGTAGATCAACTACTTGGCCCCATGAGCTGAAATGTCACCTTTATTATGCATTACATGCTCACGTACCCTCGGGTCTATTTTTGGACTCTCGATTTTGAGCCAGTGATACGTTTGTGTGTTTTGGTGCCAAAATCAGGCTTACTTTTGTTGTGGTACCTCTAGACCTAAGTTTTATTATTTCCTAGGGCAAGGTCCTCCTTACTATTCCTTTTCAAAATTTTCCTTGGCATTCTTGCATATTTATTCTTCCATCTGAGTTTAAAATTACTTTTGCTGTTCCAGACAATGATTATATTATGTTGTTATATTTTTGAATTCTCTTTTATCCTAAGTTGGGAGGAATTTTCCTTTCCATGCCCTCCTTTAGACTTTTCTTGATCTGCTCATGTAGTTCAACTGCAGAATTAATATGCTCTGTTCATGTGATAGGCTGACTTTTCTGTACACAGTGTTATGTAATAGTCACTACAGGCTCTGTGAAGGGGCTTTCAATATCCCCATGTCAGGCTGAGAAAGACAAGGACAGACAAATGAAGCGATGTGCCCTTGATCACTAGTTAAGCAGTCGCAGGGGGTTCAGCCCTGGGATTTTGTGTAACGTGCTCCCAAGGCGATGTGGGGTTCTGAGAATTCATTCCCAGTGGTTCCGAATTTATTCTCAGGCTCACATCTTCTTGTTCAAGTGCCTGGGATTTTATTTTTTATTTTTTTAATGTTTTATTTATTTCTGAGAGAGAGAGAGAGACAGTGTGAGCCAGGGAGGGTCAGAGAGAGAGGGAGACACAGAATCTGAAACAGGCTCCAGGCTCTGAGCTGGCAGTCAGCACAGAGCCCGACGCGGCGCTCGAACCCACTAACCGCAAGATCATGACCTAAGCGAAAGTCGGACGCTTAACCGACTAAGCCACCCAGGCGCCCCAAAATACCTAGGATTTTAAACGAGTAAGAATCAAAACTCCACTTTGTGTACAATAAAAGATCTGCTTGGCCACAACTCTTGGGACATAGATTTCATCTCCAAGCCTGGACCAGCTGTCTGCTGGGGTCCAGGGCTCATTTATATTTTCCTGTCAGTCAACCAGCAGCTGTGAGGGTGTGCCCAGGGCTGACAAGTGTCAGTCTACACATGTCACGGTGCCGGGCACTGTTGGAGATCTAAGAAGAGGAACCGAGATTTGCCCCCGTGAACTTACATTGTGGTTGAGGAGCTATGGACTCAAGAGACAGGCATGGACCAAAACATCAAACGCGGAACTAGCCTCCGCGGCTCCTGTTGAGTTCTCACATCCAACGCCTGGCAGGTATGACTCCTCTGACCATTGTATTCTGCAAAGCCATCACGATTTGCTATTTGTTTCACATCTAGCCAGATATTAACTGTGAATGAAAGAATGAGCGGAATCAACAACATGACAGGCTAAGGGGCAAGAGCAGTGAAAGCGGTCTAGTTCACACGTCAGCGTAAAACAATTCTCTCCATTGGAAAAAGAAGCCCAAATAGGAACACGCCCAACTGCGATCAGTTCTATAAAATCATCTTTTAAATAGAGAAGAGCCTTTTATAACAATGTCCTGATGAAAATGAAAGCAAGTGACCTTCTGGGACACTGGGCAGAAACAAAGGCGGCTCTTTCTCTCCTTCTTTTGTCCAGACTCCTGACTGGGAAGGGGACATGGTGGGTCAGGGTGTCAGGAAAGGACCTGGGACCTGTCGGTTGGGTTTTGCTCTCTCCCCGCTGGACTGGGTGACTCCTTCCAGGTTTATCCTGGTTTCAACCGGCTGTTGATGTTCTAACGAGTTCATTTTGAATGGAGATTGTAACTCTTCGTTTTGGACTCTCGATTTTCAAAACTATGATGTTTAAAGCTTAATGGAAACTTAACAATCACTTCATTCATAACTTCCCAAAGTTATCTGTCAAAGATTATATTCCTCAAGACCTTAATTATTTTTCCACCAAAAAAAAGGAGGGTACTGTTCCGAGGTCAAAAAAAGCTTGGAAGTGCCAGATTAAAGAAACTAAAGAGGTTTCTTTCCTGTGGGCTTTTTAGGGCTCCTAATACCCTAAAGTGCACTTGAACTGCAAAGACAGGCCACTGTCAGAATTCCCATAACTGACCCTGGACCTTTTTCCTTAAATTGCACCATCTTCTTGGGAGATGGTGTTCCCCTCGAGCCCAGTGCAGGATCTAATCCAGCCCTCTCATTTTACAGGTGAAAGATCTGAGCCTCCGAGCAGGGGGCGGCTTGCTCAACATTCCCTGTTAACTGGTAGCAAGTCTGAAATCCTGACCCTGATTCTGGAACTCTTCCTATTAAACAGACCACTTCCTCGGTGGCTCACAGCCACCGGAACCCGGGTGCTGCAAGTGGGTCTCGCCGCTGGGTGGCGCCCTGAGCCATGGAGGAAGGCGGACACAAGGGCCCCGCTGAGGCCTCCCGCCTGCCTCCCGCACTGGGCGCTTGTGAGGCCCCCAGGGGACACCACCCCGTGCAAGCACTTAGCAGATGGCACAGCACTGCACGCGACAGTCCCGCGATTGCCTGCAATTGACCGTTTTCCCCCGCATGGGAATTCCTGGGCTCTTGGTCCCACGCAAAAGGAAGAGTTTTCCAGGCCCTCCTGTAGGACCCCTTTGCTCCTGCCTAACTGGGGTCTAATGGACTACCCCCCGCAGAGCTTGTCCGGAAGTTGCTAGGGTGGCACTGGGCCTGCTTTCTGTTAGGGAAAGATGGGTCCCCTCCCGTCTTTGTCCTGATCCCTCTTCCTAGCTTGGCCTACGCACTCCCGGCGCCCCAGTGAAGTGGGAGGTCTGGGGAGGGAAGCCACAGGGAAGGGGGCCGACAGAGAACCCTGGGCTGAGGTGCGAAAAGCTACGGAGAGCTCTGGGCTGGGGGCGACCGGTCCCCTGCCAGGCCCTCCTGTCCCCCTCCGGGCCTGGCCACAGCCGCTGTCTCCTGCGGCCACCAGGTCAAGTCCAGGCTGAGGGCGGCTCTCTGCAGCAGTTGCCCAGAGGGCCTGGCTGTCCAGCAAGGGACAGTGAGCCATCTGTCGTTTGGGAGCCTGTCGTGAGGCCGTCCCTGCTGTGACCCGGGGCACCCCGAGCTCCTCAGCCCCAGCCTCTCGCAGCGCCAGCCTCCTCACCTCTGGCCTCCACCTTCTCCCCACCGCAGCCTCACTTTCCTGCCGTTCTTACCCCTCCACCATGTGGGGCGCCTCTTCCTCCAAAGCCCTTCCAGCTCAGGCCCCCATTATTCTGCACCCCCCAAGCCCCGACTCGTCCCGCAGCCCCCAATGCACACTCGGATCCCAAGAGCCTATGTCCCAACCTGACCCCACTGTCACCTCATTTGCGAATCGCTGCCCACCACCAACCCTCTCTACTCCCCACGCACTGAGACCCCAGTCACTGACCCTCCCCCCGCCCCCCTGCACCCTGGCGGGCAAGAGCACAGCCCCCAGACAGCTCCTGCCGTGGGCCTCTCTGCCAGGAAAATCCCAGGCAGGGACCACTCACATCTGCTGTTAGTAATTTTATTTTCTTATTCTCTGTATCCTTCATGCGCTGGCATCTGGGGCCTCCTGACAGGGAGAGAGGCCCCTCTTGGGAGAGGCCCCTCTTGGGGTGAGCCCAGTCTTAGCGACAGCAAATCTGTTGCCTAGGAGGCGCCTTTCATATGCACACTAACCAACTAACCAACAAAGAGCCTCCTTCACAGCCTGTCACGGGGTGAACCAGCAATGTGCTCCTGTCCTACTCACTCCGGGGCTGGGGTGGGGACCAGGCTACGCAGGGCAGCCCCTGCTCCCTGGAGCACGGAATGACTCAACTAGTCACTCCTAAACCTGTTGAACTTGGTTGCCGGGCTTCGCCCACCCCTTCCGATGAAAACCCCAGCAGAGGCTCTTGCCTTCTCTTGCTCTTTCTCTCCATCCTTCTGTCTCCTGACCAGCCCAGTTTCTCCCCATGCGAGCCATGAGATACGCCACGCCTCCTGTTTCTAAGGGGCCCGTGACAGTCATTTCCGTGCGGCGTGTCTTTGTTGATTAAAACAAATCCCGGGTCTGTTTTATTTATTTATTTAATTTTACTAAAAAAATTTTTTTTAATGTGTATTTTTGAGAGAGAGAGACAGAGNTAAAACAAATCCCGGGTCTGTTTTATTTATTTATTTAATTTTACTAAAAAAATTTTTTTAATGTGTATTTTTGAGAGAGAGAGACAGAGAGAGTGCTAGCAGGAAAGGGGAAGAGAGAGAGAGAGAGAGAGACAGAATCCAAAGCAGGCTCCAGGCTCTGAGCTGTCAGCACAGAGCCTGACGCGGGGCTCGAACCCATGAACTGTGAGATCATGACCTGAGCTGAAGTCGGTTGTTCAACCGGTTGAGCCACCCAGGTGCCCCTTTGTTTTACTTTTTTTTAAAGTTTTAATTTATTTTGAGAGAGAGAGAGAGAGAGAACAGGGGAAGGACAGAAAGAGAGAATCCCAAGCAGGTTCTGCACGGTCAGCTGGCCCCCCTAACGTGGGGCTNAGGTGCCCCTTTGTTTTACTTTTTTTTAAAGTTTTAATTTATTTTGAGAGAGAGAGAGAGAGAACAGGGGAAGGACACAAAGAGAGAATCCCAAGCAGGTTCTGCACAGTCAGCTGGCCCCCCTAACGTGGAGCTTGAACTCACAAACCGTGAGATCATGACCTGAGCTGAAATCAAGAGTCAGTCAGTTAACTGACAGCCACCCAGGAACAACCCCTCCCCTGCCGCCACACTACCAGGTACATTTTAAAACGTCTGTCCTTGACAGCCTTCTCCTGGTGTGGGCATTCATCAAGGACAGGTTCCTTGTGATCTTCCTGTGTTTTGCCTTCTCTCTGTCTATGACCTCTCCCTGGGGACACAGGGTAACCAGGCAGCCCAGTCCTGGTGTCCAGGAGCCCCTGGAGAATATGAGTCATGCAGAGAGTGGGCTTTCACAGTTGCAGACAAGAAAGGAAAAAAAAGAACAGGACCATTTTCCAAAACAGTGAGGCCAGACAGGACCCTGGGACCACCTTAGAGTCACGTGCTGATGAAGACAAAAGTCCCTCAGTGCTTCCGGAGCAAATCCAAGAAGCTGCCCCCAATCCCAAGACCTCGGGGAGCCATTTGCCACAGACATGGACTTGTTCCTCTGGGGACCTCTCTCTGTGCAGCAAGTCCCTGGTGGCTGTTGCCACGGTTTCTGGTAGCAATTCCCCCACTAGAATCTTCTTGGATTTTTCCCAGTCCAATTTCAGGCCACCGAATCTTTGGCCCCAGCCTCCGCACCAGCCCAAGGCCCATTCCCAGCCCTCGCCCGAAACCTTGCGTCCATCATGGCCCTGCTTCAGGCCCATGTCCAGTCCAGGGCCACTTTCAATCCTCTCCCTCATTCCTACCTTCCTCTCCTTCACTCCAGATCAGGGCCGGTGGAATGGCCTTCCTAGAGGGTCCGGAAGGAAGTACTGCCTCTCCCCATGACTAAATTCAGTACCCGTAATGGCTGGCAGGTTTTGGGGGTTCACTCTCTGTGACCTCAAGGGCTCAGCAAAGCCACTGTACTCTCCCAACCATCCCCAATGCAGCCTGGCCTCTGCCTTTATAGGGTTGTTCCTTCCGCTCAGCCAGAAAGCTCTCCTCCATTCCTTCCTAGGGCAAAAGTTTCCAAGAAACAGTGTCAGTTCACTTAGAAGAAAATCTATTAGTCTCCTACATCTCTGAAAAGGGTGGGCTCTTTCTCTTTCTCTTATGTGGTTATTTTCTTCTTACAGAACGGTGTCGTCTGAATGTGCCCTGTGTTGTATATAGGTTTATAGTATCCCAGAAGCTTGGGCTTCAGGAAACTTAGAGCCTGGCTTCGGCTCTTGTTCAGTGTCTGGCTTGGCTTCTAAAAAATGGCCAAGGTGATAGAGGGAGTTTGCACACCTCCCTCTGTCCTGGGTTTCTTCATTTGCACCTGTTCTATCGTTACATTTTATTTAAATGTCTATTTTTAAATGCCCTGTTTTAAAAATACTCAATTTTCACACACTACAAACATTGAAAAAGAGACAAAAGAGAAGAATATATACACATGGCCATGGGCTTGTCAAAGTGAGAGAGCCCATACGGGCTTACCTGGTCATCCCTTCCAAAACTGGACCCCTTTAAGGGTGGGCATAAGAAAAACATGAAGAACACTTTGTTGCTGGCCATACATTTAGAGTATGCAATACTTCTTGGAATTCACTGTTAATATCTAGTTAGCAAATTTAATTCACTTGCCCATAGTTTTGAAACCGGTATGCTTTTATTGCAAAGTCATATCTTTCCTCTAAAAGACACGAGTCACATCTTTCTTCTAATGTCAACATGGATGCATACAATAGAAGAAAGTTCTACGTTCTCAATTCAGTTATTGGAAAACATTTTTGCTGGTAAAAGAAATTTAATAAAATTGATCATTTTAACCATTTTAAAAGTGTACAGTTCGGTGGCATCAAGTACATTCACAATGTGGTGCAGCCTTCACAGCTACCTAGTTCCATAACTTCTTTTTCCATACAAGGAAACTCCGTACCCATTAAACGGTCTCTCCTCATGACTTCCATCCTCCTGACCCAGCACCTGATACCCACTAATCTGCTTTCTGTCTCTGTGGATTTTCCTATTCTAGATACTTCATTTAAATGGAATTATAAAATATATGGCCTTTTGTGTTTGGCTTCTTTCATTGAGCATAATGTGTTCAGGGTTGATGTAGCACACATCAGTACTCCATTCCTTTTTGTGGATGAATAATTTTTCATTGTTTGGATACCCTCTATTTTATTCGCTCATCAGTTGATGGATATTTGGGTTGTTTCTACCTCTTTGCTATCCTGGAGAGTGCTGCTAGGAAATTTGTGTACAGATTTTGTTGACACACCTGCTAGCCATTCTTTTGTGTCTCCACCAAGGAGCGGGATTGCCGAGCCATATGGTCGGTCTGTGTTCAACTTTTTGGGGAGCTGCTAAACTAGTTCCCACAGGCCACACCGTTTTACAGTCAAGGCCACCTTGTATGAGGGCTCCAATCTCGCCACGTCCTCTCCATTCCTTATTATTTTCTGTTCTGTTGATTTTAGCCATCCTAGTGGGCACTAAGTGATCTCTCAGAGCAAGTTTTGATTTGCCTTTCTCAAATGGTTAGTGACTGCATCTTTTCATGTGCTTGTTGGCCTTCTGTAGATTTTCTTTGGTGAAATGTCTATTCATGTTTTTTGCTCATTTTTAAATTAGGTTGTCTTTTTTTTTTTTGAGTTGTAAGAGTTATTAACATATTTTGGATGCTAGACTCTCTGTCAGGTTTTGTAACAATTTTTCCCGTTCTGAGAATTGTCTTTTCACTCTCTTGATAGTGTCCTTTGATACACAAAAGTTTTTAATTTTGACAAGATCCAATTTGTCTATTTCTTTCTTGTGCTCTTTTTTACTTACGCTCTTGGTATCATGTCTAAGAAACCATTGCAAAGTCAGAAGTTATAAAGACTTATTCCTGTGTTTTCTTCCAAGAGTTTTTATAGTTTCGGCTCTTACTATTGGGTTTGATTTATTTTGAGCCCATTTATGTATGTGGTGTGAAATACGAGTCTGACTTCATTGGTTCGCACATGGACATCACTTGTCGTAACACCATTTGTTGAAGAGACTATTCTTTCCCCTGCTAAATCATCTTGGCCTTTTCCTTGCAGAAATCAATTTACCTTATATAGTTAGTTTGTTTCTAGTTCTCCCTTCTATTCCGTTAATCTACACGTCCATCCTTATGACAGTCCACCATGCTTGTGTTATTGTAGTTTTGTAGTAAGTTTTGAAATGAGGAAGTAAAGGTCCTCCAACTTTGTTCTTTTCCAAAATTGACTCTTTGGGGGTCTTTGCAATTTAATGTGAATTTCAAGATAAAGTTCTTGCATTTCTGCCAAAAAGGCACCTGGGATGTTGATAGAGATCGTATTGAAACTGTAAGTCCCTTGAGATTATTGCCATCTTGTAGTATCAAGTCTTCCAATCCATGAACACAAGACTTCTTCCCATGTATTTACATCTCCGTTAATATATTCCAGCAATTTTCTTTCAGTGTGAAGAATAGAAGACAAATAAATCTTTAAAAAATTTTTTTCTATGTTTTATTTATTTCTGAGAGAGAGAGAGAGAGACAGCATGAACAGGGGAGGGTCAGAGAGAGAGGGAGATACAGAATCTGAAGCAGGCTCCAGGCTCTGAGCTGGCTGTCAGCACAGAGACTGGTGCGGGGCTCAAACCCATGAACCATGAGATCATGACCTGATCAGAAGTCAGACGCTTAGCCGACTGAGCCACCCAGGTGCCCCAAGACAAAGAAATCTTTTTAACTCAGGACATGAGACCCATATTATCCTGATATCAAAGCCCAACAGACATCAAAAGAAAAGGAACTACAGATCAATATCCTTTACGAGTATAGATGCAAAAATCCTCAACAAAATGGCAAGCCAAATCCAATAGCATATTAAAAGGAATATACAACCATGGCTGAATGAGATTTATCCTAGCAATTCCAGGATGGCTTAACATACACAAATCAACCCTATGAATAGAATGAAGGGAAAAAATACTTGGATTAATGTCAAAAAGTGCTTGAGAAAATCTGACACAACTTTCATAATAAAAACACTCAACAACTAGGGATGGAATTGCTCAACCCAAGAAGGGCACTTATGAAAAGCCCACAAGTAGCATCACACTCCAAAGTGAGAAACTGGAAGTTTTCCCCTTAGGATCAGGTATAAGACAGGACACCTGCTCTCACCACTGCTATTCAATAATGTACTAAAAAATCTAGCTAGAGCAATTAGGCAAGAAAATGTAATAAAAGGCATCCGAATCAGAAAGGAAGACGTGAAAGTATCTCTATTCTTTTGGCAGGGGGTCTGGTGTTTTTTTTTAAATGTTTATTTATTTTTGAGAGACAGAGAATGAACAGGGGAGGGGCAGAGAGAGGGAGACACAGAATCTGAAGCAGGCTCCAGGTTCCGAGCCATCAGCACAGAGCCTGACGCGAAGCTCGAACCCACAAACTGCGAGCTCATGACCTGAGCTGAAGTCAGACGCTTAACCTACTGAGCCCCCCAGATGCCCTATCAGGGAGTCTGTTAATAGCAAGTGCTGTCTTCTGATTTTCTGCTTTTGAACTTGAAAAATCATTTCACTGCTTGTGACACTCATGTTCTGACTTCCACTGAGGTTGTAGAGAGGTTGGATATCAATCTAATTGTCTTTCATGTGTAACAGTCTTGTCTCTCTTATTCTTGAAGCTATTACCTTTGGGTTTGGTGTTCTGCAGGTTCATTACCACAGATCTAAAGGGTGGCTGTGAGGGTCACCTATATTTCTCAACTTTAAAAGAAAATAATTACATTGGGGCTAATGAGCAGTTCTCCAGTAAAGGGAACTACCACAGTCATTCTGAACCCACGGCACAAACGAAAGGCTTGCTAAAATCATACTTACTTCTTGGTTCAAGATTCTCCCTTCAGCTGCGTGAGCAGCTTCCTCTAAAAAAAAAAAAAGCCCAGATCTGTCCAGCTTGGCCTCAGGAGGAAAAGGGTCCCAGAAGCTGGTGCCGTAGGGAGAAGGGGGTGTGGACGTTCCTTTCTGCAGTTCCGTCTTGTGAAGGGCGAAGGAATAGTGAGTATACGTACTCCAACATGGGGTGACTGCCAGCTCCATCAGCGCCATATTGACGCCATATTGACATCGCTACCTCAGTGGCGCTTCTGGCAACGACCTCAGCCAGTAGTTACTCTGGGGTGAGGGGGGAGGCTTTGGGGATAAATATAGGGTCACACAACAGTCATGAAATATGACTTTTGATGTTACCCTCGGTCCTCAAATCGGCTCTGGGAAAGAACGTACTTTACAGGCTCAGGAACTAGCCGCCCCCCCCAAAGCTGGTCCAGAGGCCTCCCCATATGCTTTCTGCACTGTGAAGGCAGGTTTTCTACTTCTTTCCATCACAGACCACAGGCAGGCGTAGCTCAGAGCTCAGGTCTTTCTACTGTCCTGGAATGAACCAGTCACCCCCAAAGCATCTCTGCCACCCATTATTTTTTTGTCATGGTAGCAGTGGGCATAATAACAGGCACCACTTAGCAACACCTGTGTTTCCACAGAGGCGTCCCTGTGGGTTATTCCCTGTTATGATACCCATTTGACAGCTGAGAACACCGAGGCTCTGAGCAGTCACATGGCCCTTTGGGTTTGGAACCGGCATAGCTGTCCTTTCTCTTTGTACTTTACCACGGTAGAGTCAGGATCCCAGACTCACCTCCATGGGCCTCCCTCGACCTCCCTCAGCCTCCTGCCCTCCTCAGGCTCATTCTTTTTTCCTATTCTTCCCTCCAACGGATGTACCCCTGATGCTTGTACACACCCCACCCGGTTCAGCCATAGAACTGACTCTTCGGGTGAAACCAGTCTCCCTTTTTTTTTTTTTCTTCAGTGAAAAACTATCTTGAACTTTAAGCCTGATGCCCATTGTTACCTGATAAGGCCCAGCTAACTCCGGCCTGAAACCAAACAAGATGGCGACCTCTTGGGTGGGTCATTTCTTGGCGGGCCATTTCTCCTGCCCGGTGGTCTGTTTCATGACTTGCTCTCCTCTGACCCGTGGTCGCCTTGAGACTGATTTTAGTGAATAAAACTACAGACTTTGCGATAGTTGGTGGTTTCTGCTAACTGCCTGTTTAGAACAGAGAGAATCCAGGGAATGTCAAGGCCCAAACAAGTTTGGTCAGGTTAGAAAATGCAGCGTGGCGAGTTGAGCCACCAGCCCTAGAGGCCTGCAGGGGAAGTGTGACCCGCCTTTCTACATCTGGCTTTCTGTTCTTGTGCTGGACAAGTCTCCACAGTTCAATCCCAAACATAACCTCTGGGCACACAGCAGCAAGTGTCCCTGTCAACTGGGTGCTGACGGTGTTCCTTGCTCTGTGCTGAGCACATTCCACACATTCATTTTGGGTTGTGGTGAGGTGAGCCGTGGCCTCCAAAAGACGTGTCTGCGTCGTAGTCCCTGGAAGCCGTGAATATGGTCGAATTTGGAAAAGAGGACTTTGCAGATGCAATTCAGGATCTCAAGATCTTGCTGGATTATCCAGGTGGGCCCTAGATCCAATGCCAAGAGTCCGTGGACTGATGCAGCCACAGGCCAGAGTGCACCTGTGACTACCAGGGGCTGGAAGAGGCAAAGAAGGCTTCCCTTCTAGAGCCTTCGAAAGGAGCACGGCCCTGCTGACTTTGGTTTTAGATTTCTGGCCTCCAGAATGGTGAGAAAATTTCTCATTGGAAGCCACCCAGTTTAAGGCAATTCGTGACAGCAGCCCCAGGTAACTAATGAGCTCTGCAATGACCCTGAGACACAGGGACTGTTACCATCTCCCATTTCATAGATGAGGAAACAGAGGCACAGAGCTCAGGTAACTTGTCCGGGGTTGCAGAGGCAGGAAAAAGGCCGGGCCAAGATGAAACTCCGGGTAGAATGACCGCATGCAGAGACCAAGCTGCTGGTGGCTGTTGGCACCGTCTTTTGTTCTGCCAGAATGTACCTGAAATAAATCTGCATTCTACCCGCAATTTTCAGAAGAGAAAAATGAGACAACCGTGGAGGAATTCCTGGTGGAACAAAGCGTGTATGGCACATTCAAATTCTCAAGCAGCTTCTGTGTACATTATTTTGCTTCCTGTGGGCAGCCAGCTGGAGAAATAGCTGCATGATACCCATTCTCCGGATGCAAACATTGAAACGGTAGCTCCTGGAAGGGACGGTGCTCCTCTGAGCTAGGCCCCCAGCCTGGCTGAGAGCAGCTCTGGGGATGGGGAGACTCGGCCAAGGCCACGCAGACTGCCAAAGTGAGGCTGGGCGTCAAGCCTCGGGTTTTTTTTTTTTTTTCCATGTTTATTTATTTTGAGAGAGTGCGTGTGCACGTGAGCGGGAGAGGGGCAGAGACAGAGGGAGATCGCGACCTGAGTGGAAATCAAAAGTCAGACGCTCACGTGGCTGAGCCACCCAGGCTCTCCAACGCCTTGGTTTTCTAACTCCAAGTGCTGTGTTTCTGTCTGCAGGATGAGAACTGAGCCCGGTTGTGCAGATCCCAAAAGAGGGCGTGCCGAGGGCCAGAGACACCGCGAATCCTGGAGAAAGTGTTGATGGCAACTTTGGGACGATGGGGCTGTGCTCTGAAGGCTGGAAGAGTTTCAACAGGGGCAGACAGGGCAGAAGAGGTGAACTGCCTCCGGCAGCGTGGTGTCGCAAGGGCCTGGGGACCGAAAGGAGCCCGGGAGCCAGGCTGGGGAAGGAGACCAGCCTCCCTTCTCTTGAAGCCCGCTCCCCTGTGACAGCATCACAGACCCGAGCCATCAAATACACGCCCTGACCGCAGTTCCACAGCCTTCTTCATTCATCAGAGGACAGACGGGAACTCTGCAAGGTAGATCTGTAATTGGGGCGGGTCACGCTGGTGCACGGAGTTTTATACATTTGTGGGCTCAGGTTCAAAAGCCGGCCACCGGACTTTCCAGTCCTCGAGGCAATGTTCACGGGCACGAGGCGTCCTTCTGCTGGTTCTCAGGGTCTGTTCTGTGTTCCCAGAGCTGTGCGTTCTTGTGAGCGCTGTTTTCGAACGGGGACTATTGCTGATGTGAGCTTTGAGAATCCTCTTCCTGGCCTTTAATAATCCCTTTCTAGAAAAGATTTTCCTTTCTATTGTTTAATGCCTGCCTTCACACCCGCCTCCCTGCCCCCCTGCCCAGATCTGACAGTGAAGGGATGCTTTCCTGAGATGCGAGGGGAGAAGATTGTGGGGACCGTCCCGCCAGGAGACAAGATCTCGGGGGTCTAGTCTTTGTTCTGTTTTTGTTTGGGAAAGTGAGGATGAACTTGGGTGCTGGAGTCAGACAGACCCTGGTTCACATCCCAGCGAGGCTCTTGCTGGGCTGTGTGGACTTGGCCAAGTGTATTAACCCCTGTGAGGCTATAAAAATAATAATAATACTATGCAGGCTATGGATTTGTGAGACAACGCACCCAACACGGTGCTTGGCACTTGGTGAATGTTCAGTACCCGGTCATCACCTTATCACTGAATCCCTACCCCGCCTTCCTTTGCCAGCTCCACCCAGCCACGCCGCTGCGCCAGCACAAGTCCAACCCTCTTGCTCGTGTGGGTCCTTATTCCCAGAATTCTTGTCCCTTGGCTCCTTCAAAGCCTGGCTGCTTTTCATCTGCAGATTGGGAGAAATGTCACTTCTACACAGTGCCTGCGCCTGACCCTTCGGCTCTACGCCCCTCGCCCACAGTCACTGACCACATAGTAGGCGCAGTCATGTCTCGCTGTCCATGTGCTCCTCTGGACTGCGTGCTCCAGGCAGGCAGGCACAAGTCTTTCTGCCCCTATTGCACCTCCAATGCCTATGCAGCGATTGTGGTGTTAACACCTGCGGCAATGAATATTCAATTATTTGTTGGTTTAACAGCTGGTTGATTCTAGTAAAAGAAACAGACCCCAATGAGATTGATCTTTCCGTCCGAAAAATGAGGATGTTGGAATACAAGCCTGAAACATCTTCCCCAAGTTTCCCATAAACTTGCGAATGAACTCCGTGCATCGAGGGAGAAAAGGCAGTGAGCTGTTTTAGAAACATGGCCTCTTGCTGCCCTCTAGTGCCAAGATGATGTAACCGCATCGTCCCCCTCCCCCCGCCACTCCACTCCACGTCCCTCACCGGGCCCCCCCACCACATCGGTTTTCTACTTCCACCCAGAACTGGGAAAAGCAGCCCACTCGAGCAGAATGGCACTTCAGAAAGGAAAAAAAAGTATCTTTGAGCTCTCTGCTAGGGCTTTCTCGCACGTATTCAATGGCCAGAGAAAAGGGGCCATGCCTTCATTAGGGTACACGCAGGGCTCAGCCCCGGGGCCTGAGAGGAAGCGAGATATGGCAGGGAGGGCGGGTGGCACTGGAGCCCCCATCCATTTTTGGGTGACCCTGGGCACAGCACAGTTGGCTCTCTCGGGCTTAATAATCTCTACCCCACACTTGTACAATTAAATAATGCATGTACCTGGCATGTGGTAGGCTCTCAGTAAAAGTGCGCTCTTGGCCCTTGATCTATTTTGTGTGAACAAAATGCAATCGCATCCGTAAAAGAAAATGTCACAGCCCGGAAAAAAGAGAGCCGACACTGGTGTGTAGATGTGGAGGAAGCAGTGTTGTATCCCGGGGACAGCCCTGGACTTGTCAATAGCTCTAGGATCTAGAGTGATTAGCCCTGACACACACTAGCGGTGTGTCCCCACTCTGAACCTCAGCTTTATCATCTGTGAAATGGGAAGTCGGATGATAGAATCATCTAGAAAGCATTCGGCTTCCAGTAACTGAAAACCCACTGATACTGACTTCACCCAGGGATTAAATCTGGCTTTGGTGCAGCCCCATGACCTGAGAATATCTTTACAGTTTAAACAGTTGGGGAAAAAACTCCACAGACGAAATACTTCACGACATTTGAAAGTTATATGAAATTCAAAGTTCAGTTTAATCAAGTTCTATTGAACCCCAGCCATGCTCCCTCGGTTATGTATTTCTTCTATCTGCTCTCCCACTACGATGGCAAGTCGTTGACTTGAAAAGCTGAAAATATTTACTGCCTGGCTATTTACAGAAAAAAAAAATCTCCCACTCCTGGCATAACCAGTAAAGCTATTTAATGATCTCACATAAGAAGAAACTCTAAAGGACAGGACTCTGGGTCTCCATCCGTGAAGTTCTTTTGGCCTTTCCCTCCTGGTCACCAGATGGCAGCTTCAGTTCAATGAGTTACAACCTACATTTAATACAGTAAAGGACAGGGAGAAAGGCTTTCCCTTGCTAGGCTCCTTTTAGCCAGGAAAAAACAAAAAGCCTCCTGGGACGGGGTGGGGCGGGGCTTCCCCTATCCCATTGGCCAGAGCTAGGTCACATGACAAGCCTGGCCCACTCACTGGGAGGGGCCAAACTGCGGTAGCCCAATGGGGCTGCAAAGGACTCCCCTTTCTTGAGAAGTGAGGACCCGGGCCCTTTACACAAGCAAAGCCCGTGTTCTGGATGCACAGAAGAAAGAGGGCAAAGGTCATCGTGTCAGTCCCGAGTCACAAAGATCCCTTGCACTACTGGCACACCTGCGAGACGCAGGATCCTTTTTAGGACTTGAATTTGAATGCGCTTTGTTGACTTGAATCCACCCCGGGAACTCAGGATGTGTTTGTGAGTGACTGCATACATTTAGGATGGCTTGATCATCCCTTCCTTCTTGAAGGTGTGCCTGGTTTGGTGCATTAATGATGTTTCCCGATGCACGTCCTTCCTGGAGGCCTCACCTGTGCCTCGGCCTCACCTGTGCCTCCAGGTAGGAGAAGGTCGAAGAGAAAGCTGGTGTCAGGAGAATTTCCCAGGGCGCTGTCACCCGTGGTCCAACCTGCGCACAGCTGAACCCCGACAGAGGGAGCGCCCACCAGGATGGTTAGACTGAAGTCCCGCCCAGCCTCGGAGAGAAGGGGCAAACTCCTGAACTGTTTCCGCAGAAATGCATCCTGCAATGTCGCTACTGTGTGCAGACCCAGGGGAAGAGGAAGCTTAGCTTCAAGCATCAAATGGGAACCATTTTGAAGGTGAATCGAGAGGCAATTTCATAACGACTTCAATCTGAAATCATAGCCTCCTTGTTAGAAAGATAAGGAGTAGCAGTTACAGACACAAAGGAAAACATCAAAGAAATGGAAGGGAAAGAAAAAGAACTCACGCAGCAAGCAAAAATTGGGTCAGAGGTCCGAAGAGAGGAGCAAGGTCTTAATACACATCCTTTCTACCCAGAAGGCAGATGGTGGCTTAGAGAGAAAATTCAGGAGAGATGGCAGGCTCCAGTGCTCCCGGGAAGGAGCAGTGGCCTTGAACTACGGTCTCTTCTTGATTTGGGGGTGGGTCTCTTGATGGAGGACATTCTGTACCTTGGGGCTTTTATGTACTAAGAGAAAACAGTGAAATATTTCAAGTTCTCCTAAGCCAGGAGGAGTGGGGCTCCTTTCTGGGCATCCAGACTTTAAGAGAATCAAGAGACGCAAATTCTTTGGCACCTCAGTTTCTTCATCTGGAAAATGGGAATGTGATTGCACACGCGGCTGACTCAGCACCCATCCTGATTCGTTTCCAGGCTGCCTGGCTGTACCGTGGTGGCTGGGACCCACCAATCCATTGTGTTCACTCAGGACTCAGATGTGGAAATGAGCAGAGGGAGAAGGCGGCCACAGACGGGGAGAATGGACTTTCTGGAAAGCACAGAGGCAGCGTGTCAAGTCTTGGGTCTTCTGGGGAAACAGAGGAAATTTGCACATTCAGTCTCAGCCCCCCATGGGTAGTAATTTGCAAGTGTCAACAGCAGAGGGTTTTCTGTTAACACAGTGGGTTGGAG
>NW_027530521.1:2705979-2706135 GCF_008692635.1 Crocuta crocuta | reverse complement strand
GGGGGGGGGGGGGGGAGGAGTGGGTTCTGTTGACCCGAGTGTGGTCCAGTACTGGCCTGGGTCCGAGTAACATGTGGTCTTGTCCGAAAGTCCACAAGGAACCCAATGAATAACCTTGAATAGATGCCTTTCCCTGTGAATTTGCTCATGTGGATT
>NW_027530521.1:2683171-2705916 GCF_008692635.1 Crocuta crocuta | reverse complement strand
ATGTGGTTTTCTCTGCCTGCAAGGAAGGACCTGACCTAACTCACGAGCAAAATGTCAGATCAGTGCCGGGCACCTGGCACGTCCCCGCCACACGTTAGCTCACATTCTGTATTATTTGAGCATCATGTAAAGAGAATGACCTGTCTTCTCTTGCTCAGCTCACGTGTTCGAGGCCACTGGCTTCTCTCCAATGGAACTGAACTCTCCAAACCCCTCTGTCCTGGGGATGGAAGCTTCATCTTGCCAGTCTGAGATGAAATGTCAAGGTCAAGTTTTCTCAAGCTCAGTTTGGAAAGACTTCTTCTCTCCCCTCTGACATCCTCTCTTAGCATCCATGGCCCTGGGTGGGGGAGGGGGGCACCCAGTTCTCCTCCTCCTCCAGGTCCATGCTGTGGGGCGTGCAAGGCTGGTGTAAGGTGCTTGGTCTGTGGGTTGCTCCCTGCCAGTAATTCTGCACTCACCGCGGTGAACCTGCCCCACTCTGCAGACATCCCTTAATCTCCAGACGTCACTGCATATCCCTTCCTCCCTGTTGCGAGGCCTCTCCGGGTTCCTCGACCAGCCTAATTTGTGTCCCCACCTGAGGACCCTGAGAGCTCTCAGATCCTCTTTCAATTGTCACTCCAGGGCAGGCATTTGGGGAGGGAGGCGTCTTTGCCATTGAGGCACTTTACCAAGGCACAGAGCCCCCCAGGGAGGGGGCGCAGGGTCTCTCTGCCCTGGGGTCTCCAGCCCCCCCCCCACCGCGCCTCGCTGCGAGTCCCCTAGTGCCAGCCACACCTCTCCCTCCTACCTCCTCAGTTTGAACTTTTATCTTCTTTTGAGCAAAAGCGTAGCTCTTTCACCATGGAACATTCTTTCCCGCCCTACAGTGTATAATATAAAACCTCTGTTCTGAGTTCTCCAGACTCTTCACTTTATGTATCTTTGAGAACGATGTTTTCTTTTCATGAAAAAGGCCTGGTTTTTTTTTTCCCGGATGAATTCAAGCATTTCTTTACCGGATATTTGNCATTCTTTCCCGCCCTACAGTGTATAATATAAAACCTCTGTTCTGAGTTCTCCAGACTCTTCACTTTATGTATCTTTGAGAACGATGTTTTCTTGTCATGAAAAAGGCCTGGTTTTTTTTTTTTCCTGGATGAATTCAAGCATTTCTTTACCGGATATTTATGGAACACTCGCTGGGGTCAGGAGTCTGGGGGAGGGGGGAATGGGAAGGCAGAGGGGACAGACAGACGGCTTGCATTCCAGCTGAGGGAGATGAGCAGCAAACACATGCATGGGTCAATTGCTTGTTCATTCTCAGCAGTGACAATGTTCTGTAGGAAGAAAAAAGCAGTGACGAGACAGGGTGCCTGGGTGCTGGGGTCAGGGTGGTACCACGCTGAGCAGCATGTCCAGGAGGGCTTAACGGGCACTTGCACCAGGACCTGAATGCCAAGAGGAATCCCTCCAGGGGGGAAGGTCAAGCTGAGGCCCCCTCATGGAGGAACAGCAAGTGCAAAAGCCCTGAGGCCGGAATGAACTTGACCATTATCAAGGAGAAGAAAGAAGGCCAGTGGGTGTCTGGGACCATGGGAAGACTGAACGGGCCACAGGGCCAGGTCCTCGGACCTCATGGAAGCTGTGGACTTTTCCCTTAAACCTTGGAGGGTCTAAGTAGAGGAGTGATTTGCATTTTAAGAAGATCATTCTAATTGCTGTAGGAAAGTGGTCAGTTGGAAGAGACTGAGAGAGCTCAGGGGCATGGGGAGAAAGTGGCTGCAAGACCTCGAATCCTGGCCTGGACTCACATGAAGATTGGCAAGATGTGGATGGATTCGGGAAGAATTCTGGAGGGAGACTGTGGGCTGCTTCCATGGGGCTGGGATGCAGAGGAAGGGGCCCCAGGATGAGGCCTGCACATGAGACCTAAACCCTGGAGAGCCTCTGGGGTCATTGGAAGTTTTACAGAAAAGGCAACACTTAGGAACCAACCCAAATGTCCTTATATAAGAGCTGTGTGTGTGTGTGTGTGTGTGTGTGTGTGTGTGTGTGTGTGTGTGTGTTGTNAACCCTGGAGAGCCTCTGGGGTCATTGGAAGTTTTACAGAAAAGGCAACACTTAGGAACCAACCCAAATGTCCTTATATAAGAGCTGTGTGTGTGTGTGTGTGTGTGTGTGTGTGTGTGTGTGTGTGTTGGCTCTACCTAGCAGACCTCCTCTCTCTCACTAGCTCACCCCATTGCCCAGCAGGTTGAGCAGGGAGTAGAGGGCAGCCCTCACCACCAGCCCGATTAGCCAGGCTCACTGCAGCCACTTAGTGCCCTCACCATGTGCTCACCACCCATCACGCACAGTTAAAGCTCCACCAGTCTTAAACAGCGTAATCCTCAGAACCACACGATGAGATAAACACTATTAAGAATCCTCATTTTAGGGGTGCCTGGGTGGCTCAGTTAGTTAAGCATGTGACTTTGGCTCAGGTCATGACCTCACAGTGTGTGGGTTTGAGCCCCATGTCGGTCTCTGTGCTGACAGCTCGGAGCCTGGAGCCTGCTTCTACTTCTGTGTCTTCCTCTCTCTCTCTGCTCCCCATCTCTCAAAAATAAATAAACATTAAGAAAAAAAAAGGAATCCTCATTTTATACAGGGAGAAACCGAGGTTCAAAAAGGTGAGGTAGAGGGCGCCTGGGTGGACTAGTCGGTTAAAAATCTGACTCTTGATTTCAGCTCAGGTTGTGATCTCAGGGTTGTGAGGTCAAGCCCCATGTCGGGCTCTGTGCTGGGTGTGGAGCTTGCTTAAGATTCTCTCTCCCACTCCCTCTGCCCTTCGCTCCCCTTCCCACACACTTATTCGTACTCTCTGTCTCTCTCAAATAAAAATAAATCAATAAATAAAACAAAAAGGTGAGGTGAGATGCCCAAGGTCACACAGCTGATGGGTGGTAAAGCCGGGATTCGAACTCAAGCCATCCGCTTTCAGAGTCTAGGCTTATCACCTGCCTATTCCAGCTATGCTAAGAGAAAGCATGGGCGGAGAATCACCTAGCTTGTCCTCTTTTCAGTGTCTCAAAAATATAAGGGCCCTTACCAAAGGGCTGGCGCATAGTAAGTGCTCAATAAATTATGATAAATTATTTTTATGAACAGCCAGGAACCAGCAAGGCAATGGCCTGCTGGAGCACCCAGGCTCTGCAGGAGGCAGAAGATGCGTGTTCAGAAAAAAAAATTTTTTTTTTTTTTATTTACATCAGACGCCAAGCAGTCAGAATTAACTGGCAGGAGAGGAAAGACCAGACAGAATGTGTAAGTCTCTCTGTTTCTCTTTACTTGTCACACTATTATAGTTAAAGAGGGAAAACTTAGCAAGAAAAAGAGCATACGTCTGCCCACATTTTTCTAGATTTACATTTTTTTTCACTTATTGGAAAAGGGGGGAAAAAGACCAAATGTTAAAGACGTGAAAAAAATCCAAAGGCAAGAAATAGGGGGGAAATCAGACCGGCAGCGTATGTGGAAAATGGAGAATGCAAAGCCATGGAGCTGTTTTTAATCATCTGACACCCCTGTGCTGGAATTGATTACTGCTGTCAGGAGGAGAAATTGGGATGAAAAAGAAGTCTGCAGAGTGTCATCCTCAAAACTTTGGGGGGTGGGAATTCAACACTAAGTGAACCCTCTCGCGTTCATGTCTCCACATCATCCAAGGTGATGCCCTGCAGTCACACAGATTCATCTTCAGGGGGCGATGGATTCAGCTTCAGGGCTGCTACGCACTAGGCTGGCCTCACAGGGAGGAGGCCAAACAGACAGGGAACCCCAAACACAGGAGAGTCAAGGCGGCCCCAGTAGCCCTCTCCTGGGTCAGCGGGACCTTGAGCAATGCCGGCTGGAGTCAAAACCAACCCAGAAAGAGTAACCGCTCCAAAAGCAGAGTGGCCAGTTGGGCCAGAATTTGACACACTTCAAACTCAGTGGCCCCAAAAGGGACTTTTTGATCAGTGATCGTTGCCCATGAAAATTGCTTTCCGGGGAAAATGACAGGCCCGTTAAGGAGGGAATGGCAATGATGCCCTCAATCGGGGGTCGGTAAACTTCTCTGGAAAGGGACAGTTGGTAAATATTTTAGGCTTTGCAGGCTGTTGGGCTCTGTTGCAACTGTGTCGATATAGCATGAAATTAGCCACAGACAGTGGGTAAGCCAATGAGCCTGTCTGCGTTCCAGTAAAATTTTATTTATGGACGTTACAATGTGAATTTCGTTGTTAAAATAATAGAAAGAAAAGCCACAGACTGGGAGAAAATATTTGCAAAATACGCCCGATGAAGGAACTGGTATCCAAAATATATAAAGGACTCCCAAAACTCAACAATAAGAAGAACAAACAACCCTATTAAAAAATGAGCACAAGATCTGGGGAAACGCCTCCCCAGAGAAGATGTACAGATAGCAGGGAAACATACGAAAAGATAGTCAGCATCCTAAGCCATTAGAGAATTGCAAATTAAACCAACAAGTAGATGCCACTGCACACCGATGAGAATGGCTAAACTCAAACCCACTGACAACACCAAATGCTGATGAGGACATGGAGCCACAGGAATTCTCGTTCTTGGCCGGTGGGCATACAAAATGCTACAGCCACTTTGGAAGACGCTTTGGCAGTTTTCAACAAAGCTAAACATATTTTTATCATCCAATCCAGCAACTGTGTTCCTTGGTGTTTGCCAAATGAGTTGAAAATTTATGTCCACATAAAACCTGGGTGCGGATGTTTATAGCAGCCTTCTTCCTACTTGCCAGCATTTGGAAACTACCGGGATGTCCTTCAAGAGGTGAGTGGATAAATAAGCTGTGGGACGTGCAGACAATAGAATCTTATTCTGCTCTAAAAAGAAATGAGCTCACACACCATGAAAAACCATGGAGGAAAGTTACATGCCTATTACTGAGCGAAAGAAGCCATTCCGAAATTGTTATACTTTACACAATTCCAGCTACCGGACATTCTAGGAAAGGCAAAACTATGAAGACGGGCGTCTGAGTGGCTCAGTCGGTTAAGCCTCTGACTTCGGCTCAGGTCATGATCTTGCAATCTGTGAGTTTGAGTCCCGCATCAGGCTCTGTGCTGACAGCTGAGAGCCTGGAGCCTGCTTCGGATTCTGTGTGTGTCTCTCTCTCTGCCCCTCTCCCACTTGCACTCTCTCTTTCTCTATCTCAAAAATAAAAATAAGTATTTTAAAAAATTTAAAAACTGGTTTAAAAAAAACTATGAAGACAGTAAAAAGATCAGTGGGTGCCAAGGATTTGGGGCAGAGGGGGAAGGAGAGAGGGATGAATACGTGAAGGCTATGCCCACATGCAAAGGATTTGTAAGGCAGTGAAACTACCCCCCTGCGATACTATAATGGTGGATACATGTCGTTATATACTTGCCCAACCCCCTGGAAGGTGCACTGCCTAGAGTGAGCCCTCAGGATTAACTACAGTTCAAGATAATGTATCATCCGTTGTAACAGATGTATCCCACTCATGCAAGATAATAATCATGGGGATAACGGAAGTGCTGGTAAATCTGCACTTCCTGGGCAGCTTTTCTTTAAACTTAAAACGGATCCAAAGAATATAGGCTATTTAGAAACAAAGAAAAGTTGGATTTCATGTCATCTTTATTTGCCAAAACGTATTCTCCTTCTTTCGGTTGCTTCCCAGCCATCTGAAAACGTTAAGACTCGTTTATAGCTTGTGGACCCTGTGAAGACAGGCGGCAGGTGGACTTGTCCCACAGAAGGTATTTTGCCAGTCTCTGCCCTCTGTGATCATATTGGTGAAGATTAAGCGCCTCTGAGAACCTGGGGGAGAGATGGAGGGCAGAGGACAGAGCCACTCCTTGACAGCCCACTTGATGCATGCTCCCCCTCCTCAGTCACAGCTGAACCCCAGTCTGGGAGTCCTTACCCCCCAGACCCCATGAGGGGGTGCTGACTCAGTGTGATCCTGGAGGTTGGAAGTACAATAGGCGTGAGCCAGGACTCGGGAGCCAGTGTGCCTGGGTTTCAACTCTAGCGCTGCCGCTTGCTGGCTCTGTGACCCTTGTTGATGACTTAAGCTCTCTGTGCAGTATTTCCACATCTGGAGAACAAGGTAACAGTGATAAGTCTGTCACACAGCGCTGTTGTGGAGATCAGATGGCCCGTGCACTGTATCGGGTCTCCAGCCCTGGGGACAGTTCTTGGCACGTGGTCGCCGCTCGAATGGTTCTGGGAAGGAGAAAGGAAGAGGAGAAGGGACCATGTTAAGTCACCTCTTTCTACAACACTGCATAACAATGACTGCAAAACTCCGTGGCTTAAAATTATAATCCTTTATTCTCACACTCAAGGTCAGTGGGTCAGTTGCAGCCTCACCAGGCTGGGATGGACCCAGGCTCCAGGTACCACCTTGTCCAGGCTGCAGGTTGGGTTCAGATCTGCTTGATATGCCCTTCATCTCCCTTGGGCCAGTGGCCACTTGGTGCGGGCAGTCTACTCTGTGTGTCTCTCCCCAAGGCCCAGGTTGAAGGAGTGGCAGCTACTTGGGGCACGACTTCTTGTAGCATAAGAAGACAGGCCCTATGCCTGAGCACAGTTCAAGAGTGTGATCACATCATGTCCGCTGATTCCCGTCACGTCCTGTCCACTGACCGCAGCAAGCCGTGAGGCCAGGCCCATATTCGTCTTCCCTGGTAGCTAATACAGAGCCATGATCTCATATTCCAGAGCTGACGTTGGCTCTGTCCTCTGTGGGCTCAGAGTTCCCAAGGTTCAGAGACTGTCTTTTATCTTGGACCCCGGCTAGCAGTCCAGCTCTGGGAGGCCAGCTCAGACTCCAAGGTGCTAGACTTCTTGTTGCAGAAGAGAAAACAGACTTGAATTTGGCCGAGCCAGCAACCAAGTGGCCATTCTGCAGTTTGTACCGAGCAAGAAGGAGGCTGTGGCTTTCTGAAGCCAGGACATAGAGCCACGGGCGGGGCAGAAAGGGTCAACGGGGGAAGACAGGAGGGTCACAGTAAAGCACAGACAGGGCACCGGGAGCGGCTCCTTGAACCCTGAATGTCCACCACAGGGTGTCCTTCTGGGCAGCCTGCTGTCCTGTAAGGCTCACAGACAGACTTTCCAGATTATTGTTCATTTAAAATAACTTGTGTGGAATGTTCCGATTTCAAAAGCAACTCCTAGTCTCTGGAGAAAAGTTAGAAAATGCAAGGAAGCAAAACAAAGAGCAGAAAATCAAAATTCACCTATGATCCTACCACTCAATGATAATTGACTCTTCATTCTTGCTCCATGTCCATCTGGCCTTTTCCTGAAGAGCAGGCCTCCAACACACATTCATCTACAAAAATGGAATCATATGCTATATCACCACTATAGCCTTTTCTTTCCTTATGTGCAAAGTATAATTAATTCCTTCCCCATCACTAATCTACAATCTCACTCTATTTCTTTTTTTTTTTTTTTAGTTTGTTTATTTTGAGAGGGTGTGTGTGTGAGCAGGGGAGGGGCAGAGAGAGAGGGAGAGTGAGAGAGATGTGAGGCCTGAACCCACAAACTGCAAGATCATGACCTGAGCCGAAGTTGGATGCTCAACCAATTGAGCCCCCCAGGCGCCCCTACAATCTTGTTCTTAATGGCTGTATAATAATCCATTGGGTGGCCATACAGGAGCGTTAATTTAGCGATCCTTTATTATTGAACACTTAGGCTGTTTCTCAACTTTCATTATTCTAAACAACTCTGATGAGCCTCATTTTGGCTAAATATTTACCCACATCTTTGTTTACTTACCTAAATTACATTTTTAAAGATGGGGTTACCTAATTAAAGGATGTGCCCATTTTTAAGGCTTTGATGTACATTGCTTAATTAACCACAAGAAAAGTAGTAGTGAATTATACCACAGGGATAGATATTTAAGGATACCTTGCTTATCTTTATATGTAGAGTCTAGAACAAAGCTTTGCACGTAGCGGGAGCTTAATTAATATGCATGGGTTGTAACTTGAGCGTAATAAATCCAGACTCTTCCAAGCATACGATCCGCACTTCTGCTGCTATCCTGTGAGCTCTCAGACACAGAGCAAAGATTTACTCATAAAAATAAAGGAGAGGTCAGAGATCATGAGGAGGAAGAGAGACTATGTGTCAGGGGAGTAGCCATTTAATAATACCCTAGATCTTTACATAGCACTTTCATTGAAATAGTGGAGTTAACGGTCCAGTTGAGAATATATCTGTTCCAATATAAATTAGAGCCTAAATTATTTAAAACAGCCCAATGTAACTATGCAAAACTCATGTACACAGAAGTCCCAGGGCTCAGAGGTTAAAGACCATGCAGTAAGGAATCGTTGCGGTATCCAACCTCAGAATAAACATGATGAAATTACCACTCAAGAATACATACTCTCTCTTCAATACCCAGCATAACCAGCCTGTGGAAAGCATTTCACAGAAGTGTGGGTGCAAAGATAAAGGAGCACTTAGATATGATCTGAGCTCACCCTCTAAGCTTTGATTTCTTTCTTTCTTTTTTTTTTTGCAAATCCTGAGACTAAAGGGCTTGGTTCATTTTGACAGAAAAAGAGAATCATTGAAAAACAGAAGGAGGTCTGGTTCAGCCTTATAATGGTTCTGTGTTAAGCCTCACAAATGAAAGTCATATTAAACTGGATTCATATAGCCCTGACATCAAAGAAAGGAGAATGAAAGATAAAAATGTATTAAAACATGCAAAAATAATCTTTCTATAAAGCCTGATATTATGAGCATAACTCCAAAAAACACCTTAAAATTAATCTGTGGATTAAAGCAATCTGGGATGTATGGGAAGAATATATGGACAAAGGAGGGTGGGGAACAAACAAAATGAAATGTATTGACATTCTAAAGTCTCTTTTCATTTGACAACAAATATGTTCAAAGAACACAAGGCTCTCTCTGTTATTAACAATTCATTTTTTACAAGCTACATTCAATTTTGATCATACACTATAATATGAAAAATCCTCTTTAGGATTACCTGCACAAAATTGCAAAGAAAAAAGCCATAAGATCCTGTGACAGTTTCAAAGCTGAATTACAAATGTGTGCAACCAGCAGCAGATAAAAATGAGGGAGAAGGGAATGGTTAAGTTTTCAATTTCCCCACAAGGACTCGATGTTAATTTCAACTCACTTATGTGCTGCTTTGTAGAGGATTATTAAAGAGAACAAGTAACCTGATGGTGTGATGATATGAAGGTTGTGGGAACTTATTTCCCTGAGAGATCGTCGTTTAGAAGCTGGGTCAGTTTCCCCGTCACTCAGAGCCTCAGTTTCTCATCTGAAAACTGGGAAATGACCATGACACCTTCCCCTGTAGGATTAATGTGAAGATTTCAGTATATGATGAAATTTGAGTGCTGAGCACAGGGTAGGGATTCCCCTCCCCAAAACAGTGATTTTTATCGACATGGCCATGGCAGTCTTGACTTTCAAAGTGCCTGTAATAAAGATGATCAGCAAGCCTAATATACTTTTCTAGACTTTCTGTTTCCTTTTAATCTTTTCATGTCTGCCATGCAACCAGTAATAAGTTCTGTTCAACGTGTTCTACAATGAGAGGCATCAAAAAAATAACAATATTTTTTTCTGAGCATTTACTATGTGCCAGGTGCACTATATTATCTTAGGCAGTCTCCACAGCAATCCTATTGAGTAGGCACTATCATTCATTATTAGCTTGACAGTGAAAAAAATGGAAACCTAGAGAAGTTGGGCAATTTCCCCAATTACCAGAAGTGGCAAGAGAGTTAACCAAGGTGCCTCAGCTTCCCCATTGAGGGAAGGATGGGTGGTGAGCTAGATCCTATACGTGTACATATATGGTGTATAAGTGTGTGTGTGTGTGTGTGTGTGTGTGTGACAGAGATTGATTTTCTTGTGAAGACCTGGCTAATGTGATTGTGGGGGCTGGAAAATGCAAAATTTGCAGGGCTGGCTGACAAGCTGGAAATGCCAGAAGTAGTCAGTGTTTCAGTGTGGAGGCCAAAGGCAATCTGGAGACAGAATTCCTTCCTCTGGGAAGGACCTCAGCCTTTTCTTAAGGCCTCCATTTGATTGGATAAGACGACCCACCTATGGAGGGTAATCAGCTAACTCAGTCTATGGAATTAAGTGGTTATCATATCTAAAAATTTTTTAAAAATGTCTTCACAGCAACATCTAGACTGGTGCTTAACCACACACCTGGGTACTACAGCGAAGCCAACTTCATATATAAAATGAAAAACCACAGTGAGGATATTACCTCCTTCCTAAGGTTTCGGAAGGATCGAATGAGACAGCGCAGACACGGAACTTCATATGCCTCAAACACTCAGTATCTTTAGTTCTTATGGACAGATCCGGGCACGGGAGAAGCAGTTGATGAATGTTTACAGTTGTTGGTAAGTGCCAGAGTCATATCGGAACCTAGATCATTTGCCTCCAGAGCTCATTGTCAACCTCTCTGCCTGTTTTGTCCAATATGATAGCAACCAGACAGATATGGCTACTAAGCACTTGTAATGTAGCTAGTGTGGCTAAAATTTAAATTTAAAAACTAACACGGGGAAAATTTTTAAATATTGAAATGACCCCGATTCCAGGATACAGTGAGTCAAACAAAACATGCCACCAAAGTTAACTTCACCTGTTACTTTTTACTTTTCTTTATCGTGGCTGCTCGAAAGATTCAAATCACACATGTGGCTTGCGTTATATTTTTAACAGACATGTGCTTTCCTAGCCTACACAGGATCGGCCAAGCAGAACAAACACGACATCAATGCATCTTAATTTCAGGGAGGCTGTCCAAATTCTTTCTTAAAAAACCTTAACAGTAGCACTAACCACGAAGGAAAAAAAAATCGGACTTTATTTCAGTTAAGATCTTTTGCTCATTAAGAGACACTGTGAAGAGAGTAAAAAAGGCAAACCACAGATTTGGAAAAGATATTTGCAATTCATACACCTGACAAAAGAATGTTATCATATTGTTATATATCCAGGATTTATAACAGATTCCTGCAAATCAATAAGGAGAAGGCATACCACCCAAAAGAAAAACTTGTGGAAGACTGGAACAGGCATTTAAAAAGGGGACGTCCAGATGACCAATTAACACATGGAATGCAAATTTGAACACACTGGCTAAAATAAAAGTGACAGGAAACACCAAATGGCAACAAAGATGTGGCACTGAAATTCTCACACGCCGCTGTTGGGGAATAAATTAGTACAACCATGTTGGAGGATTTTTTTTCTTATCTCCGTTTTCTAATTTTCCCACTAAGAGCAAGCATGCATCTCTCTCTTCCACCAAAAAAAGAAAAAGCAGTAAAATTGATCTTTAACTTAAAAAGTCAGCATTTCAAAATATATAAAATAATGAGGCAGAGAGAAGAAGGCCCTGGGCCCTGCCGCGCTGGAAGGAATTGTCAGCAGTTAATTGAGCCGCAGGGAGACTTTCGAGAGCCGGATTGCAAGCACGGTGAGCCTCACAAATGACAAAACACAGAGCCTGATCTGTTTAAAACAGCCCCCATGGGCTCCCTGCAAACTGCGGGGCGTTCTTTGATGCCAGGAACCAGAGGGGCCCTGCCAGGGGCTTTGGTGAAAGCAGAGGTTTCCTGGGGGGCTCCTTTCGCATGAAGTCATAACGTAATTCTCTTTGGAGAAACGCGTCTATAACAAATGCCCCACAAAATTAGATCACTGAAACCTGAAATTTGCAAAGCTCTGCTCCGGCCTTTGATATCAGGCTCTCCCTTAAATCTAAGAGTTAAGAGTATTGTTGCCACGCATCTGTTTTTGAAGTTCCTCAGCATGGGTAGCTCTTGATCAGGGAAATGGAGAAATGATGGTCGTTAACATAAAACCCGGGGCACCGCCATCAGCTCTCTGCCTGCAAAGCCGGCTGTTTCCAAGCTCCTCCATTCTGTAGTGCTGCTCTCCGGTGCCGTGCGAGCCTAGGGAGTTTTATCCCGGGTTCCACAGACCCCTGATATGTTTGTGGAAGGAATCTATGGGTTCTTCGAACTTGGATGGGGAAAAAAACATATTTACGGTCACTAACCTTGAACCAAAATGCTAGCACTTCAGTTTGAAAAGCAGCGACAAATCCCAGTAATAGTATTAGTCCCTACTGTCATCAACAGAAATCAGGTATTTTCATATCATAGTTCCTGCTGTTATTTTGAGATAAAGTCTGTGCTCAGGCTCACTCAAAATCGGTTATTCAGCCTGCTGCTAGAGTTTGTTCTGTAAGGCTTTAGTCAAGAAACATACATATTACTCTATCACAATTTTAAAAATATTTTGATAATGGTACCTCAGTATAACTGTAATCTTCTGTCTCACGAGCATTTGTAAATATTATTCTGAGAGGCCCACGGGCTTCACTGGGCTGCCGAAGGGGTTTGCAGTATGACAGCAGTTAGGAACCCCTATGAGGCCCAGAAGAGGTGGGGTTGCTGAGGGCAGCAAGCAAGTCCAAGTCCAAGGAGCAACTTGGCAACACAGGGCAAGGGGGCCGAGCTTTGATTCCGGTACAGTATGGTTGGATATGTCAAGGAGAGGTCCAACCCAACCTAAGTGCCAGGCAAACTAGAGAAGTCCAGACTAGCCTAGAAGGGCACCAACCCCTGCAGTAGTGGGAAATACAGTCAAGGGAGCCCCAGAGGGAAAGCTCCCTGTGCTTTAGAGGCCCTGTGGTCAAGTTTTTGAAAATCCAACTTTGAGTTCCCTCAGACCTGGCTTAAGCCTGCCTCCTTCACTCACTTTGGGCGACTTGCCTAATCTATCCTGAACCTCAGTGTCTCCAATGGTAAAATAGGAATAATCAGACTTGCCCAAACATTTTGTTAAGTAATTTATTTGTAAATATAATGTCAAACAAAGAAAGCAAGTTATAGAATGACAGAGGTTCCATTTATGAAAAATGTTAAGCGACACAAAACAATGTTATGTTTACAGGTAAAGATTTTAAGTGGTAAAATGGAAAACTACACAGGAGAATGACAAATCTCAAATTCAGCTTGCCAGTGCTTATGTTTGGGGAATGGAGGGAAATAGGTCAGGGAGGTATACAGGTGAGGGGGTGAAAAATCAGAAACAAATACCTATGGCACAGGTTAAGATTTGCTGAAGTTCAGCAGTGGGTTCTTTTTAAAGCTTTATTTAAGTGATCTATAACAACCTGAGCACATATAAATGTTCAACTTGGTAAGTTTTGAAGTGTGCGTACACTCACGGAACCGTCATCACCAAAATCAAGGTCATGAACATATCCACCATCCTGAAAGTTCCCTTGTGCCCCATCGAGTCTCTCCAACCTGTCTTATCCCGTCTTCCACTCCCAGATGATCAATGGTCTGCTTTCTGTCACTATTGAGTAGCTTTAGTTTTCTAGAATTTTATATCATTGGAATCATACAGTATGTGCTTTTTTTTCTCATTCGGATTCTTTCACTCAGAATAATTATTTTGAGCTCTATTTATGTTGCAGGTGTATCAATACTTGATTCCTTTTTATTACTGAGTAGTATCTCATTATGTGGATACTCTATCATTGGTGTATCCCTTCCCCAATTTATTGTCCTTTGCTTGGGACTATTAACCCTGCTGTGAGCATTTGTGTGCAAGTCTTTCATTTTTCCTGGGTGAATATCTAGACATGGAATGCCTGGGTTATATGGTAGCTGTGTGTTTGGCTTTTCAAGAAACTGGCGAAATGTTTTCCATCTTGTACGGCTGGAAATGTACCATTTAACATTCCCACCAGAAATGAGAGTTCTAATTATTCCACATGCTTTCCAGAACTTGGTATGATCAGTCTTTTTAATTTTAGTCATTCTAGTATGTGTGTGGTCCTAGCTCATTGTGGTCTTAATTTGCATTTCCCTAATGAATAAAGATATTAAGCGTCTGTTCATGCGCTTGTCTGTCTTCCATGTGTCTTCTTTGGTGAAGTCTGCCCATTTTAATTCAGTGACTTGTCTTGTTACTGAGTTGTAAGCTTTTTTTTTTTTTTAGTTTATTTTGAGAGACAGAGAGTGCGTGTGCATATGTGCACATGACCAAGAGACGGGCAGAGAGGAGACAGATTCTCAAGCAGGCCCTGGGCTGTCAGTGCAGAGTCTGACACAGGGTTCCATCCCATGAGCCATGAGATCATGACCTGAGCCGCAAGTTGGTTGAGTTGGATGCTCAACAGACCGCACCACCCAGATGCCCTGGGTTGCTAACTTTAAAAAATACATTTTAGGCAGAAGACATTCGTCAGATACATGTTCTGCAACTATTGGCTCCCATCTGTGGCCTCACTTTTCGTTTTCCATGTGGTGCTTTCTGAAGAGCACAAAGCACAAGTGAATTCCGAGGTACTGATTCTTCCCAATTTTTCATAGTTTTTGTGTTGCATTAGGAATTATTTACCAAACTCAAACACACTAAAAATTTCTCCTGTGTTTTCTTCTATACGTTTTATAGCTTTAGCCCTTATATTTTGGTCTATGATTAATTTTGAATTGTTTTATGGTTGAAGTAAGGGTCAGTGCTCTTTTCTCTCTTCTTTTCCTTCCTCCTCCTCCTCCTCCTCCTCCTCCTTCACGTATAGTTGTCTAATTGTTCCAACATCTTTTGTTAAACAATATACCCTCTCAGGGCACCTGGGTGGCTCAGCTGGTTAAGTGTCCAACTTTGGCTTGGGTCATGATCTCATGGTTGGTGAGTTTGAGCTCCACGTCGGGGTCTGTGCTGACAGCTCAGAGCCTGGAGTCTGCTTCAGATTCTGTGTCTCCCTTTCTCTCTGCCCCTCTGCTGCTCGTGCTCTATCTTTCTCTGTCTCTCAAAAATAAATAAATGTTAAAAAAATTATGCCCTCTCCCTTTGAAATGCATTGTAATATTCATCAATTTACTAAGTATATGTGAGTCTTTCTAGATCCGCTATTCTTTCCATTTGTATATTTGCATATATTTATGAAAATACCACACTATCTTGTTTAGTATAGCACTATAATGGAGTCTATAATGCCACAATCTTATGTTGGTTTTGTATATAATGTTCAGGGTTTTCACGTGTACTTTGAGGGAGAATAGGGGGAAAGTATATCCACTCCATCTTCTTGGAAGTCCTGATGTATTTTTAAAAGCCGCCTCTGGTTCCACTTTCACACACACAAAACAAAACAAAAAACAAAAACAAACAACGACAAAACACCCCACATTTCCCTGTGAAAAACAAGTGCAGCATCCCGGTGTCCTTCAAAAGAAATGGAAAACAAGCTTGCAGTAGGAGACAAGAGATCAGCAAGGTGTAGACTCTCCCAATCTGCCTGCTCAGATATTGTACCAGGAGCCAAAAGCTACCTCTGTTAGCTAGAATTGCAAGATAGTTAGATAATGAAAACACTGCTGATTTCATCCACTGCTGATACAGACCTGTTCGGGATCTAAATGTCTAAAATCTGCTTGTTCTTCTCTGCCTTCCCCCAACTCCAACAACCATGCACACCTCCACTGTCCACAAACCTTCCAGAGACTGGATTCCCTTCCTTCAATGGTTTCACCTCCTCTTCCCAGGAAGAATGCACCCAATGAAAGGAAGCACCTCAACTTCCAGAACGAATTTTCCACTACCAATGGCTGTTGTGGCCACTTGGTGAATTAAAAAGAAGCACCCTCTCCTCAAAGCTCTTTACTATGATCTGCCCCCAAAGCAGTCATGGTTACTATTCGAAATTAGGATGACACTGCAGTCAATACGGCCCCATGGATTTGTGAAATGAATGGCCTGCTCAACAGCACAGATCCTCTGACTCTACTTGTGCCTGCCCCCTCCCCCATCTTCTTTCCCAGGGTTACTAACTGGGGTCAGTCCCTTTGCCTGTGTTCTGCACACCCCTCTCCTCTCATTCTGTCTTCTTTGTCCTCATAAATCATTCTCGGGCACGTGTCCATTTGGCCATGGGCTCCGACCAAAGTTAAAAATCCCTGGGTTCCTCTCATCAACATTTGAACAAATTTATGTTTCTCCAATCTTTTAAAATTAAATTAGCATCCTCTTTCCAATATCCTTCTCATTTCCTCACAGGCAGTTTCTTGGAAGACTTACCTATGCTTATTTGTCTCCATTTTCTCATCATCATCCTCACTTGCTCAACTCACTCCTACCGTTCAATAAACCTGCTTCAGCTAACAGCAATACCCACTTAGGGATGGCATTTCTTAGTCTTCGCTTCACTAATTTCTCAAGAAAATTGACCTAGTTGGGGCGCCTGGGTGGCTTAGTCGGTTAAGCGTCCGACTTTCGCTTAGGTCATGATCTCGCGGTTCGTGGGTTCGAGCCCCGCGTCGGGCTCTGTGCTGACTGCCAGCTCAGAGCCTGGAGCCTGTTTCAGTCTGTGACTCCCTCTCTCTCTGACCCTCCCTTGCTCACGCTGTCTCTCTCTCTCTCTCTCCCCTAGAAATAAATAAAACATTTAAAAAAAAAAAAAAGAAAATTGACCTAGTTATCAAGTACCCTTCCCACAAGTACTCTTCCCTCGCCTTCTGCACTGCCACAATCTCCTGGGTTTTCTCCTAAGGTTACCGGCTCCTCTTCTACCTCTCCAAGTAGAGGCGCTCTTGAGGGCTGTCCCGGTCCTTTCCCAAATGGGTATTGTCTCCACCAGGCAATCTCCTCTATGCTCCTCCTCCATTTTCATCTCCCCGACACGAATCTAGGTCACAAACTTTCAGCTCAGGCTTTCATTTGGTGATCCAAACAGGCACATCCCACCATCTGCTGCGCTTCTCCATTAGAGGGTCCCAGAGGCTGTACAGGTCTAAAACCACACTATTTCCCCAAATCTGCTTCTCCTGTGTTCTCTTCCATTATGTCGTTCCGGATCATTCACCTAGCGTCAGCCCAGAAGCCTGGGAGTCACCCAACTCCGCATTTTCCACACACCCATTCCACTGCCATCTACCTTCCAACTCTCTCTCTCTCTCTCTCCCTCCCTCCTCTGTGCACCATGCCGAGGCCCTAACCCAAGTAACCAAAGTCGGACAAGCCTCTGAAGATGCCAAAGACCAGCTGTGCCCAGGTACTAAGTGCTTAGTTCTCCCGAGGCCTCCGCTTTGGTGTCCAACGCTAGCTTAGAACAGCTAGGGAGGGTAAGCGCCTGGTCCCGTTCACTGGCTCCTGGCCCATCCACAGTGCCTGGCACCACCGAAGTCGGTAAATACTCGTTAGAACAACAGAAGTACAGCCAAAAAGAGGGTTCACCCACTCTGTGGGTGCCGCTGGAGCTCAGAGCCTGAGAGGTGGAATCCCCATCCGCCACACACAACATGGCGGCGACCTACGTCTGTGTCCCACTTCCGCTTCCGGTGCCAAAACCGCCTCACTTCTTCTCCGGTTACCCTGGAGCCCTTTGGAAGCTGAGAATGCGAGGAGTGTCTGCTCCATTCCCCTTCCAGATGTTGGCTTCTGCTGCAGCGCAGTCTGACCGAGCAGCTTCGAGGCTCTGTCTCCAGGGGCTTGCTGGTGAGNTCAACAGCCTGAAAACCATTTTCTTCTCCTTTAAGGTTTATTTATTAAACGGGCCCAGCCACCACCTACACCTGCTGTCTGGTAGCCCGTCCTCCTGTGTCTGAGGTCATGTCCAGCATGGGAAGGATATTTAATTGGTTTTCATTGGCTACAGGCACCATTCTTTACACTCCTCACCCTTTATTGAAATGGCAGTGAAAACCCACTAGCAGAATGCACTGTTAGGGGACCGTTTAAAAGGTTACAGGAGACCAGAGCTATTGACTTTTATTTTAATTTCTTTAACGTTTTATTTATTTTTGAGGGACCGTGAGAGGCAGAGTGTGAGCTGGGGAGGGGCAGAGAGAGAGGGAGACACAGAATCGGAAGCAGGCTCCGCTCTCTGAGCTATCAGCTCAGCTGAAGTCGGAAACTCAACCGACAGCCACCCAGGCACCCCGACTTTTATTTTTAAAATGAAGATCTCTTTGGGGCACCTGGGTGGCTCAGTTGGTTGTGTCTGACTTTGGCTCGGGTTATGATCTCACAGTTCCTGAGTTCCAGCCCCGTGTCAGGGTCTGTGCTGACAGCTCATAGCCTGGAGCCTGCTTCTGATTCTGTGTTTTCCTCTCTCTCTGCTTACACTGTCTCTCTCTGTTTCTCGAAAATAAACATTGAAAAAAATTAAAAAAGAAAATGAAGATCTCTTTTATTTGAAGAAACTTAAGGATTCTGGCATCCTAGGATGTGCTGTGAGATTGAAATCAGTAGAATTTTTGCCAGAGATTGAAAGAAAGATGGTCACCAGCTAAGGATTCGTGACTCGCAGACTGAGCACAGTCAAGATCGTCTTCAGCAGCCACCTTGGCATTGGAACAGGCTGCAAAGCTTGCTGTTCTTCAACCCAGTCCTCACACCTCCACATGTAGTTTTGCTTAGTTGTTTATGTGGTTTCTGGCCTGATCAGTGTTTTGTTTTTGTTTTTGGCAGACACCGTGGAATCCCCCAGGTAGCTGAGAAACTCATGGAATCTTCTTACTGGTACAGCTTTCACTATTGCTTGTGTTACGGTGTGAGGTAAAGGCGAGAAGACATTTCTCAAGTGCACTGTTAACCTCTACAGCACACTGCACCTTGACTTCTGACAGTCAAGAGAGGCAGGTTCACACAATTGTGTGCAGCATAGAAAGGACAGCTCATCTGATAACGGGAACATAGCTTTTATGCTAATAAAATGCTTTTTAAATTAGTGTGTGGTTTTTAGTAATTAGCGTATAATTTTGGTGATCAATTGGTTCATAACAAACAGGCTAATTAGGTAACCCCATGAGTCATTTATCTAAATGAATGTTCTGCTAAATTGTATTTGTGGGCATTGATCAGAGCTAATGGCAAAAAGAGATGAAGATGAAAATCATAGGATTAAATTTTTAATTAGTTTGCCCCCTAAACAGTTGTTTGGTGTGACACAGTGACTGATTGGCTATGTATGCCAGCCCAGGAAGGATGTGGCCCCTCTACCAAACTTCTGAACGTCAGAGTGTTTTACGAAAGACTGAATATTTTAGTCAGTTATCTTCCTCTTTATTCCTGCCTAGCAAGGAATCGGAAAGGAAGGCCATGTGTGGGATCTCACAGCCTTTTGTCTGGTGGTATAAAGTATGGGATGAGGGCTTCAGTCCATTCATTACTAGATATCTCAACCTTAACATGACTAAAATCCAGCTTGCTATTTCCCACCCCCATCCCCTTCCTCTCCTCGGGTTCCTAACTCGACCAGCAGCACCACCACAGAAACGCAGGAGCCATCTTGAATCCCTCGCTCTCTCGTCCCCCACAGCATGTCCATCAACAGTTTCCATCAGCTTCTCCTCCACAACATATCTAAAATCCACCCACCATCTCATCTCTACCGCCTTAACCCAGACACCATCATCCTTTACTTGGTTAATGGCAACACCCTCTGAATCTGGTCTCCCCACTTCTAATCTCATGACCTATTTCTACTTGCCCCATCCAGTCCTTTCTCCACCCAACGCCAAAACATTTTCTTGAAACATTAGATAGATTCTATCACTTCTCTGTCTGGAATCACCCAGCATCTTCCCACACTCCATGACCCCACCCTGTAAGACCCTGCCTGATCTGGATTCATCTGGGTCCCCTCTCTACCTCTCTGCTCGCTATGACCCACCTCTTCATCTGCCGAGTTTGGGCCTGCCTTCGGGCCTTTGCACTAGTTATTCCCTTTGCCGGGAACCCCCTTCCCGCAGGCGTTTGCAGGGCTGGATCTCTCTCGTTTAGCTCTAATCTTAAAAGATTGGTCCTTCCTTCACCACCCAACCAACAGCAGCCCCCATCACTCCCGTCCACACCATCCTGATTCGCTTTCATCACAACGCTCCTCATTATTGTTGTTTTCTTTTATCTTTGTTTATTGATGGTCTCCCTCTACTAACATGTGAATTCCACAAAAGCAGAGATCTTGTCTTTGTTCTGTGTGTGACTGTATCCCCAGAGCCCCATTCATCTCCAGGGCATGAGTGAATCACTCCACGAATGAATGGATTCCATTGGTTACCCTCTCATCTCAGGTGCACTGAGGCAGGAAGGCTGGGAAGGGTGAGGGGACTAAATAGCACATAGAATAGACCTTAAAACATGAGACCTGGGCAGGGACAGACACAGTCCCGAGAGAGGCTGGAGAAATGTTTGGGGTGGGGAGCAAAGGGACTATGTAGGAAAATGGAAATGGTATCGTCCAACTCTATAGACACATTCTAGAAACCCTAACACTTGCCCAGGTGTGCACTTGTACACACATACTCACATGCCTGGTCCAGCCTGAAGAATAGCGTGTGGCTTGGAAGTCTAGGTGGAGCCCACGTGTGTGCTGCTGTGCCATCGTTGTAAGCCGGTCTCATTCCTGGTCAGGACAGGAAGGGTACAGTAACTTCTAGCAGCTTTGAGAAGGCAGCATGGCGTCCCATGGCAGTTCTGTGAAATGGCTCCATAGGGTGAGCCAGGGCCCCGGTATTCTACCAATATAAAGCCTTCCTTAGACTCCTGTGTAACTTGAAAACTCACACTTACCTGAAGTTGGACGTGTGGGATCCCCTCCTCCCTGAGGAGCGAGGGGCTTACTTTGTACCTTGAAACCTTGAACCTAAGGCCTATGTCCCGATCTGGTGATTCCGCTTAAATGCCATATATTGTCTCAGAAAGCACTTTCCCATATTATGCCATCGAATAGTTATATTGCTAACCAGCGAAAAGGTCAGAAGCAAATTCTGCTGCTGTGAAACTGTGCCGAGGTGGCTCAGACCCTACTCCCTTACTGTTGGTTGAATTTGAGGGATTGGAGGGGGAAGGAGAGAGAGGGGCTGTGCCGTTGGTGCTCGGGTTTAAAAAGATGGGCAGAAACGGAGCTTAGACTTTAATCCTTTCATATATCTTTCTCGCCCCCAGTTGGTCAGTACAATTCCTGGGACTGGCCTTCTCTCCTCCATGCACCCCTCGATCAGACCTTTTGTTAAGTCCTTTTCCCCTTTGACTTTTTTTAGCTGACATGCAAGCTTTATTGAGATCTGTCCAGGGTCCCGCTCTGTGCATAGATTTCATGTCTCCTTCGTCTCCTCCAGCCTGTGATAGCTCCTCATTATTTCCCTGTCTTCCATGACCTTGACACTTCTGAAGAGTTCCCACCAATGATTTTGTAGACAGTCCTTTGATTTGGATTTGTCTGATGTTTCCTCATGATTAGACGAAGGTTTTGAAGTTTGAGCCCGAAAACTACGGAAGTGACATCTTCTCAGGGTACCGTATAAGGGGCCAGATGTAATGCCGTCATGTTTTTACTTCTGGTGATGTCCGTCTTGATCATTTGGCTACGGTGGTGTCTGTCAGGTTTCTCACTCTGGAGAATTCCAGTCGTAATTCACATATTTTCTTGGGGTGGGGGGGAATGCTGTGAGACTTTCTTGGCATTATTTGTAACCAGAATTTCCTTCTGTGTGTATGTTGGAATGCAGGTGGGGGTCAGACAGTGTGTTTTGTTCTGTGTCTGTCCCAAGAATAGATCAGAGCCTGCCATGATTATGCTGCACACAATCAGCGCCGATGAAAGCTTTGCCCCTGCAGAAAGAGGTGTGGCTACGTCCCTGATAGACATAAAGGAAAACGTGATGTGGAGTATTTCTGCTGTGTATGGATGTGTGTGTGTGTGTGAGTGTGTGTGTGTGTATGTTGTTGATTAAATGGAGCCCTTTTCATCTCTGAGTTCATTCAGCAAATGGGTGTTAATCAAGGCTAAGGTTTTTCACGTGTCTCCAGTTTGCCATGCGCCGTACTAGGCTGTGCGTCTGTGTGAACCTCGGTTCATGCTCATGGCATTTTAGTAGATGTCATTACCAAGTTTACACGTAAGGAGACAGAGGCTGAAGGAAACGACTTGCTCCGAGGTAAGTGGCAGAACTGGGGCTTGAACCGAGGCCTGTCTCGCTCAGAAGTGCTTGCTGTTTCCATAGCCCCAAGCTTGCGTTCCCATGTGCCGGGCGCCACGATCAGTGCTGGGGACCCAGAGTGTAAGACACACGTTTGAGGAGGGCTACCCTGTAGCACAGGAGACCTTGGGAAGAGGCGCGGAGGCCTGGGGAACAACCTCTCCCCCTGGGCGTCATCCTGTCGTTTTGGGCAGCGATGCCTCTGCCTTGAGAATCACTGAGCTGTTTTTCCTGGGGCTTTACTGAGTTGGGGTGGATTTGCCAGGTCACCTTCAGCTACGAGTAGTTCACCAGAGAAGGAAACCGAGGCTGATAGCATATACTTGCTCTGCTGACTATTATTTCATCTCAGCCCCCCTATGAAGTGGGTCGATTATCTCCACTCAGCTCATGAGAAAACCAAGGCTCATAGGGGCTAAATAAGATGCCCAATGTGAGACTAGTAAGTAGCCAGCCTGGAGTTTGATCCCAAATCCGACTGATTCTAAAGCCTATGCTTGGTCACCAGCTCCCTTTGATCTTCCAAGGGGTACAGATAACACACTCACTGCGGATGGGACTCTGTGCCTGTTGTCTTCTTCCTTGTAGAAAAGACGATCGAGTTTATGTCCTACCTGATGGTTGCTGACGGCAGTTCATTTGTAGCTAGTGTTAGGGTTGGTTTTTTTTTTTTTTTTT
>NW_027530521.1:2674743-2683155 GCF_008692635.1 Crocuta crocuta | reverse complement strand
GGTTTGTTTTTTTTTTTTTTTTTTTTGGTTTTGTTTTGTTTTTTTGCCTCCAACCAAAAGATCTTTGTGCAGCTTTGGCTTTTTTTAACTACCTCCTCCCACAGTCAATCCGTGTCAACAGAAGGAAATTGGAAAGCGATGATTCTGAATCATTTGCGACATATAAAAATGCTACCGTATAAACAAGCATGCTTCCCTAAGAGATATGGCATATGGCAAGTCAAGTCTCTCTGTTCCCTGGCTTTTGATGAGAGGGTTCAGTTCCTTCTGGAGTCAGTGCTTAATAGCATTTGATGCTGCTGCTAATAGTCTGTGGCCTTCACGTCATAGGACATTTGCTGAGCTGCCCCGGGGAAGGAGGCGATGGAAGAGGTCTGTCATTCTTCTGCCTCTTCCATTTTGGCATCTCCCTAGCGCTGGATCATTGTTCTTTCTACTCCTTGTTGGTTTTAGAAATATAAAAGCAAAGCAAAGCTGCACTCAGTGCTTAAAAATGAAAAGGAAGACTGATTATTAGCAGGCCCGGGGAGTAAGATGGGGAGACCAGCTGACAATCTGGTTTATTACAATTACTCCATTTTGTCCCTGCCATAGATGTCTGAGGCTCATTGATTATCTTGACTCTGCTGCTATAGTTTTAGAGGCAGTGAGAATGACTGCAACATGAGATTAGCAGTGGCTGAGAAGTGGTGTGAGTATAAGGAACTGGAAGATGTTCTCCTTGATCCCGTCTTAGTTTGGACCCCAGACCCTGAGGCAAGGTTTCGAGTGTTAAGTAATGCTTTGGGGAGGTCCAGGAATCAGTGGTAGGGGATTCAGGAGAATGAGCTGGAATGCGGAAAAAGGTGATAAAGGATGTTATCAAGCTGGCTGGGACTGTGGGGGACTGGAGCATAATAATCCCGCTGGTGAAGCCTGGGACACAGTGGTGTGGAGCACCCAGAATTATCCAGTGTTCCCCTCATTCCTCTCGGGGGAGGGAGCTGGGGAATTTATACACCCAACTTCTCAGCGTCAGTGATTGAGGGCTGTGCCTACGAGGCATGCTGGGTGCGCTGAGTGGTTTCTGCAGTTTGGGAGGAAGCTCTTGGGCGAAGAGGGAGTCAGATGATGACCACTGGAAGTCAGCCAGTGTGCACTGGTGTGCACCTGAGTGGTAAGGCTGGGTCCCAACAGCACCTCTAGTGTCCCCTTGGAACAAAACAAAAAACAAAACAGAACAAAATGTCCACTCCTCCCCAAGTGTTCCCCATATCATTAAGTAGCACCATGATTTACTCAGTTTCTCATGCCCAAGACCTTGAGATTTTCCTTGACACTTTTCTCTCTCTCTCTTTCCTTCCTTCCTTCCTTCCTTCCTTCCTTCCTTCCTTCCTTCCTTCCTTCCTTCCTTCTTCTTTTCCTCTCTTCCTCCCTTCCTTCCTTCCTCTCTTCCTCTCTCGTTTCCTTCCCTTTCCTTTCCTTTCCTTTCTTCTTTTCTTTTCTTTTCTCTTTTCTTCCCTCTTCTTTCTCACCTCACATTCAGTCTATCTCCAAATCCTCCAAACCCCATTTTCAAAATATGTCTTGAATCTTATTCTCCTCATCTTCGCCGTCACCTTTCAATGGATTTCTGCAGTAACACCCTAGCCCAAATGCTTGTTTATGTTCTTGCCCCCCATGTGGTAGCCAGAGTAATCTTTTTAAACCTAAACCAGATCTTGTTACTCCCCATTTCAAAACATCCAGTGATCTCTTATTCCTAGAATAAACTCCGAAGTCCTTGCCATGTCTTAAAAGGCCCTGGCTGATCTGGCTTCCAGTTATGTCCCTGACTTCAGTTTCTATCCACTCTCCTGTTCACAGTGCTCCAGCCAGATTGGTGTTCTTGCTGTACTCCTGCCTCAGGGCCTTTGCACTTGTTCTTTCAACATAGACCACTATTGTAGATACTCAGGGCAATCAGTTTATTGAGGGTTTTGCTTAAATATCACTCTGTAGGGAGGACTTCTTGTAATCCTCTATCTAGAAAGGAACTTTTTGGGGGCGCCTGAGTGGCTCAGTTCGTTAAGCGTCCGACTTCGGCCTAGGTCATGATCTCATGGTTTGTGGGTTTGAGCCCCACGTTGGGCTCTGTGCTGACAGCTAGCTCAGAGCCTGGAACCTGCTTTGGATCCTGTGTCTCCCTCTCTCTCTGACCCTCCCCTGCTCACGCTCTCTCTCTCTCTCTCTCTTTCAGAAATAAATACAACATAAAAAATTATTTTCAAAAAGAGCCTTTTGTCACCCCCTTTCCTTAGTCTGTTCTACTTATTTTTTCCCCAGCCGTGATCATGACCTGGCTGATTGTAGTTTATGTTTTTATTTGTTGCCTATCCCTGCACTAGAATGTAAGTGCCCTCAGCAGGGGGAGGACTTTGATTCACTGTATTACCCCTGGCTGCTAGAACAGCACTGACACATAGTAGGTATTCAATAAATATCTGTGGAATGAATGGATTAGTAGCTGTTTAATGGTCCTGCTGAGAGCAGCCACCAGTCACGGGCTTTCAGGACAGATGGCAAAAATTGCAAACTTGGGTTCGATCACTGCCTGGCTGCGTCTTTTCCCAGAGCTGCCTCTTGTGAGGAGCACACACCCTCCGCTCACGGTTCTGGGCTGCTTCCAGTATGTTCTCTTGACATCCGTTGCAAATTGCAACTTACTCATTTCTCTTTTTGTTTGCCTCTCTGAGAATGGTAATCCATGTGCTCCAAGTCACGGACGATGATGGGAACAAAGCGTAGCCTTGTTTTGGAATAAACTGGAAGGCGTGGTCGGTCACTTCCCCCAGTGCTGGGCACACAGTAGGTGCAAACTGCATACTGAGCCAACTGACAGTGTCATCTTTTTGGTGGTGTTAAGCTTTCTCTGTGCGTCAGTTGTTCTGCTAAAGGTATTACATCCTGTGGCCCACACCCTGAGAGACAACGGAGAATGAGGGGGCTTCTGCATTACTGTCCCTTCCCAACCCAGACAGCCCTTCGCCTCATCCACACCCGTTCCTTCTCACACATGTCATCCCTGGATCCTATCAGTCAGGAGTGCCGGCTCTATCTTCTGTGTGGTTTAAGACTATTTAATTTATTCCACTATAAAAGTAGTGCAGCTGATGTTAGCAAATGTATAAACTACAGAAAAGTAAAAGAGAAGAAGAAAAAAACCCACATGACGCTACCACCTGGAGAGAACAATGTTAATGTATTGGTGTATTTATTTCCAGTGTTTTCTGGGTACATTTTTACCTAATTTTAATATACATTTTTAAATCTCTTTTCACTTAGCATTGTAAGTAAATCTTTTTTTAATGCTTTATTTATTTCTGAGAGAGAGAGAGAGAGCGTGAGCAGGGCAGGGTCAGAGAGAGAGGGAGACACAGAATCTGAAACAGGCTCCAGGTTCTGAGCTAGCTGTCAGCACAGAGCCCGACGCAGGGCTCGAACCCGTGAGATCATGACCTGGGCCAAAGTCGGACGCTTAACCGACGGAGCCACCCAGGCGCTCCTGTAAGTAAACCTTCTTAAGCGTAAATGTAGTATTCCTGATATCCAACGCTTTGTAAGTATCTTCTTTTAATAGTCGCATGCTAGTACATTTCCCTGTTATGGATCGCTTCGCTTGTTTTCCATTTTCCAAAATTTCACGTGATGCCAGGATAAACCCTTCACCTGTATTTTTGTGGGCGCTGCTGATCACATCTTTAGAACAGAATCCCGGAAATGGAATAACTCGTTCCAAAAGACACACTTTGCGAGATTTCATTTTGATTTCTAAAACTGTTCAGATGTGACTTCCATAAAAGAGCTCTAGGAAAGCAGATTGCCTCGAAGAATTTACTTCCAGTCTTGAAACGTTTCAGACCCAGAGCATTCTAGCATTCGGTTTAAATGAGCACAGCAATTTCTGTAGCTTGTCTCCACGTCAGGCCTCTTTCCTCCCTAATAAAATGCAGCAGTGGCATTATAAAAATCCTTCTTTGGTAAACAATGTCTTTTCGTGTTCTTGAGGATTAAATCTTTCTGGCAGGTACTGGGTTTATGCCGGCAATTATGTGTAGTATTTTTGCATGCCTGTTTATGGCATCTTAAGGCTTTAGTTATGCTTTCTGGGTTTTCTGTTGTTGTTGTTGTTGTTGTTGTTGCCAAAAGGAAGTCCAGATTTCATAACAGTGAAAGCTGCATTTGCGTGTCCAAGACCCGTCTGAAAGCCCAGGACCGGACATCCACGCACTGCTCTTGGAATCATTGTACGGATGAAGTGTTCTGTTCCCAAGGCAGGGCAAGCCTGGAAAGGGCCTTGCCAAATGCCGACAGTTTATAAATGGAGGGAGATCGTGGCATTCTTAGATTTGAGCAGTCAGGCACGACATAATATCATAATGTCCGGGAGCGTCGAGGTTGTTGGATGGTCGGGAAAGTTATGGTGCGCTCATTGTATACAAGGTCAGGTCCGCGCCATTGTTAAAAAGTAGGAGTCTGCCATCTCTCTATTGCATGAAAAGATGTCTGTGCTGTGTTGTTAATTCTAAATAGCAAGTTGTACAGAGACACGTATGGTTTGATCTCATATTTGTAAAAAGGGCAACAATTGGGTTCGGGGGTCTTGAGTATCTACATGAACCAAAAGAAATACGTGTCAGGGCACACATTCGACCGTCGATAACTCCAGCTCAGTCAGGAACGTGGAATTGAGTCAGAGAAGAATCAAGAAAATTTCCCCTTCTACAACTCTGTCGGGCAACATGTCACAATGAGCATGTGTTACTTTTATAACTTTAAAAAAGGAGGAAAGCTAATAAATGCGAGTGCCAGAGACGGGCCTAGAATGGGGAATGAGGCCGAGGAAGTAGTCTATGCGCGGGCCCTGTGCAGGGCTGGGGTCTCTCTCTGGGCAAGGCTGGCGCCTGGGGCTCCTCAGGAAAGCCCAGCCTTCTAGAAGAGTGGGGCCGGGTGGACATGGCCCTCCCCTGGCAGCTGCTAGGAAGATCTCCTGTGACGATGTTTCCTGCGATATGACGCACTGGGCAAGGCTTCTGGAAAAAATAATGACGGATCCAGACAGTCGGGACTTGCTATCCTTCCTCTGAGGGCTTGAGAGGAGAGAAGAACGTCCTTTAAAAGCCCCAGAATGGAAGAGCTTGATGGAGCCTCAGAGGCGGAGCACACTTCCTGGTATCTGGGAGGCGGGCCCCGGACCTGGTGCTGGAGACGGTGCCCAAGGCCTTCGTCACTGCCCTTCTTCCCCGGGAGCTTCAGCCGAGGGAGGTCTGCGCCATCGAAGAGTGATGGCGCAGAAGCTAGATGGCTTTCAAATGTGATTTGTTTTATATCCGATTTGTGAATTAGGGTGTGTTTACAGTGAAGGGATGATTTACACGGTGACAGGTCTGCTGGAAATATAAAGGGATAATTGAATCTCAGAGTCTATTAAAGACTGTTGTCCTACATCTTGTGGGATGACATTTTATTACCGGGGCCTGCTTGGCTCTTGTATCCAGTTTCCCCTCTTCCCTTCCTCCCTTTCTTCATTATCTTTCAAAAATTGGATTTTCCCTTGCTGCATCACAAGTCGCCAAGAACGCCTCCAAGGAGAGTCAGGGTGTCTGAGAGGCGTCCCCGGGGGGAGAGGGGGAGACGGCATCACGGGGTGGTTCAGCGTGCCCTTGGGAGCTGGCCTCTAACCGTGAATCCAAGCCTCAGTTTCCTTATCTGTCTAGTGGGATAGTGTTTACTTCTTAGTTGCTATGACACCAGGGGCCCTTAGCATAATGCCCAGCATTTGAGGTGAGTGCCTGCCAACTGTATTTTTTTTTAACTTTATTTATTTATTTTGAGAGTGCATGCTAGGGAGCAGGGAAGGGGGCAAAAAGAGAGGGAGAGAGAGGAAGAGAGAATCCCAAGCTGTCAGAAGGGAACCCACTGTGGGGCTCGAACTGTCGCACCCTGAGACCATGACCTGAGCCGGCACGCCCCCTTCTGAGTGCCCGTCAGCTGTTCTTACCAGAACTTCTGTCATTCCCCGTTCTGCCAGCGACTTGCTCTGTGTCCTCAGTCAAAGCAGGTCATTTCCTGGGGACCCCTTGTCTCTCCCTTCCAGTGGGACGCCTGACAGTTAAGGGCTCCGGTGAAACCCTCAAAAAGCAACAAAAGCAGCTGGACAGCAAGGAAAATTAGCAGCGTAGCCCACCCCAGTCCCTCAGGAGAAGGCTAATGCCATTTCCCTGGGGACTGCTCTCCCCAGGATGCGGAGCTTTTCTCTTCCAGAGAGCTCGGAATACGCTGCTGTGGACCGCTAAAAGCGGTCCGATCNCCAGCCTAGCCCCCCCCCCCCACTGCCCACCGCTTTGCCAGGCCCCTTCTTTTCCAGCAAATACCAGTGCGCACATTGCCATCAACAAATGAAAGCACTCATAGTGGCATGGCGCCCGGCTTCTCCCTGTGGCCTTTTGAAACACTTCTGTGACCAGAGACTGGCAGGAGACAAAGGTCTCCCTATCCGCTTGGCTTGCCAGGCTGACGTCGGATTGCGGGGGCCTGTTCCCGTCTCTCCCGGGCACCGCACGGATCGTTATCGCCGTGTCGCCTCCGTCTTTGAGCAGGACGAGGCAGGCAGGCGGGCAGAGCGATCTATTTCAACTGCCCTTGACTCTGTTTATAATCACAAACATGAAAGGAAGGGAAGGAGATTGAGTTTATAGGACTGGTTCTTTGTGTAGCCTAATTTATCTCTCTCAGGCAGCAGTGGGCTGAGCGGGCTTCCTTTTTGTCTCCGATGCGGGAAACTGAAATATGAATCTATGTTGATGGGAGAATAAAGGAATTGAAAGAGGCATAAATCTTATCTTCTCGCAACCCCAGAAGATCAGCTGCTTGTGAAGGAGGGGATTATACTTCTGTAATTAACTGCTTTGCAGCCCCTGGTGATGGCTCAGAGCGGAAGAATAGCACCCAGCGACGTTGGATGGAAAGCAGTCGGGCGGGCGCCGTGACTGATTATGAACCGTGGTCTCGGGGCTTGACATCCCTTCCCAGCGCCCAGCTCTCAGAGAGTCGAGCCAGGAGTCATTTGTCCCAGCCTGTCAGCATTCGCAGCAGAGACAATAGAATTCCAAAACAAACAGCTCACACAGACCTGTTTCTCTGTGGGCCGGTAGCTGCCAGGAGGTGTTTCGAACACCCAAGCCAGGCTTTCCACCCCTTTTGTGATCCAGCCAGTGCTCGGTACCTGGTAGGTGCTTGGGAAAGGCTTGTTGGCAGCGACAGGTCTTGGAAAGCTGTAGTCTAATTTCTCTGATCTTCAGTGTTACCGTCCACAAAATGTGGGGGTGGGGGGAAGGGGAGGGGCTCATAGAATTCTTACGAGGCAGAAATCAGCTCATGAGGATAAACAAATTACTGATCACAGTGGCCGGCACGTGGCAGGTGATCGATAAATGATAGCTATTATTATTACGTGTGGAAGAAGAATCGATTGTACACTCATAGTCGTCATAAAAGTCAAGTTCGCGAGGCTTGCCATGCACAGGTACCAAACACACGAGTGCGTGAAAGCCCCCATTTCGTGGGTAACAAAACAGGCTCGGGGTGGACAGCAGCCTGCTCCGGGTAAGGGACAGCGATGGCGGGGCCGGAAGCCAGGTCCTCGTTCCTGTGTCCCCGTTACCGTCCCCTGCCTCTCAGAGCCAGGCTCCTGTGTGCTCACCCTGCTTCTCTGCCTGGGCCCCTCACCTCCCCAGGGTCAAACCTCCAGGCCATCCCTGCTTCCCCCTTTCTTCTCTGCTCCATGCTGGCAGCACTGAGTCCCAGAGATTCTGCTGGATGTTTCTAGAATATCTCCCTTCTCAATCCCACTGCCACTTGTGCTGGCCCAGACCCTCGTCTCCTGACACACAGGGCCAAGTTCTCTTTCTGTCACCCCACTCCAGTGCCAGGTGCGCAGGCCCAGGGCCCGCCTGCCTGTCCTTCCCCGGTGGGGAGCATGGCCGTTCCCCATTGCATCGGATCAGTTCCGTGTTCCTTCCCTGGCATTCCTTCAGCTGATCCACCCAAACTTGTCTTCTTCCGCTCCCTGTCAGAACCCCCTGCTCAGGCGGAGCCTGCCTCAGTATCCCCTGGGCACACAGCCCCCAGCCGCTCTGAGGGCTCAGTGGATTCAGTCCTGCATGAGGACACACGTGCCTGACATAGGCTGCCCCATTCAGTGCACGGGAAATGTTTGACAGAGCCGTGGGGCACAGAGATGGCCTGCTCCCTCTGCCCGCCCATCCTGCACACGGCCTCTGAGGCCCGGAGACACTTCACACCCAAGTCTCAAACGTCAGTCTTCCAGTTTAGGACTCAGTCCTCTTCCGTCCGACCCACAGACCATACATACCACCCTCTGCGATGACTAGC